>NW_012102166.1:128657-132760 GCF_000951045.1 Mandrillus leucophaeus
CTCGATCTCCTGACCTCGTGATCCGCCCATCTCGGCCTCCCAAAGTGCTGGGATTACAGGCTTGAGCCACCGCGCCCGGCCAACCTCTCTTTCATTTACCCCTGCAGTGGGGATGTCAACACCTAACCCACCCTATCGTATAAAATTAATGTACGAATAAATGGAGTGGAAGAACATTATAAATTAAACTGCTGCGCAATTGTAACCAATTACTCTTATTGTACCCTCTATCACACAACCTGGCATTACTAGTACATGGTATTTCCAGTACTTGAACATATTTGACTTTCTGGGTGATTGAGCATGAAATCAAATCAGATTTGGCTCAGAGTCATTTCTCCAAAGGGATGTAATCATCTTAGTATTCTGGATAATTTCCCCTAATAAGACCCCCTTTTGAGTAACACAGTCCAGTGGAGAGTCCCTGCTGACAGTGAATTAGGCCGTGTCTATGAGTTCACATGATGCGGCTAGCACACGCAGTGTGTCCCAAGACATTTGCAGGCATCACAAAGACTTGAAAATTACTAACAGTTGTCTTTCCTTTGGAATTTAGGCAAAAAAGTAAGGAAGATTCATAAGTAAGTTAACACAGAGTTACCAAAAATTTCATGAGAAAGAAATGAAGGGATGTTTCAGGGTAGTTTTTCAAGTCCCAAGTGATTACTGATTTGGCCCTTCTGTTTCTGACTGTGAAAAAGCATTCTGAAAGAACGGGTGCCGGTTCAAGAGGAGGTCTCTGAGGGTCAGCCTTTGGCTGTTCATAGAGGTGAGATTCAAATGCCCTCAGATCATGAAACACGCTTGAACTCATTTCAGAGAAGAAAGGTTTTGAAATGCCCATGGAAATACTGAGTGGGCCACTTTTTTTATTTTTTGAGATTAGAAATGTATAAACTTTTTTTATTATGACAGATAATTGTGAAAGCCTCACTGGACAACATCCTAGCTGAGGAAAAGAACAGAATTTTTGCATTAGAATGAAATGCGAATTTATTACTGTATTTAGATCTACTGACCATCTGAGGGAGTTAGAAGTTAAAGTAAACAGCTGTATCTCTAGTTGATCTTTGCATATTTTAATCCAAATATGGTAAAGGGCAGGGCTAAAGAAGGCAGTGTCCATAAACGGGGCTCAGAACTTGTAACAGAAAATTAAAATATACTCCACTCAAGGGAATTCTGTACTTTGCCCTTTGGGTAAAGTCTCATTTTGATTTAAATTTCTAAACCTTTCTTAAGAAAAATCACATTTCCTTTGATCTCTCTTCTGAATTGCAGAAACCAGATAAAAAACTACTTGGTGAAATGACTTCTTGTCACATTGCTGAAGAACCTATAAAAAAGGTTGCTATCTTTGGAGGAACCCATGGGAATGAGCTAACTGGAGTATTTCTGGTTAAGCACTGGCTAGAGAATGGCGCTGAGATTCAGAGAACAGGGCTGGAGGTAAAACCATTTATCGCTAACCCCAGAGCAGTGAAGAAATGTGCCAGATATATTGACTGCGACCTGAATCGCATTTTTGACCTTGAAAATCTGGGGTAAGACTCTGTTTTGTATTGCATATGTATGTCTGTTGTGTGAAAAGTGGTAGGTGTGTGAAAGAGAACACATCTATGTATATGCAGACGATAATTCACGTCCATACGTGCAGTCGCTATGTTGAATAAGATCACTTTCACTTTTAATTATACTGCATTGTGAATTACACAATTATCTGAACTGGACATTCACTTGCTCTTTTATAAACTTTCTTAAGCATCAGATTATTCAGTTTTTCTTTTCAAATGTATACAGACCGAGACAATACATAGAAAAGGGTTTTGTTTTCAAATCATACCCTGAAAGAAACAGATTTAATAATCCTTTGCACTGAGTTAGTGTTTGGCCGCTATGCTTGTTTACATAATTGTTAGCTTTTTAGGAAATTCACTACTACGTTTTCAAGCAACTATGTTTACGGTAATACATAAAGTTCTAGTTCAAAACATGTAATGTTGCTAGTAATATTTGTTGAAAGAAAGTGATTAAATATCTTTTGCCAGAAGACATCAGATATTTATGATCCGAAGTAGCAGACATACTTAACTTCTGCTATGGCTTGTCATAGATGGGATGCCAGAGATAAGAACTCAAGACACTTCACCCGAATTTTCAGTGTTTAAATTTTGCTGATTTATAATATATTGCACACAACGTATGCAGTCATAACATGCTAGGTTAGGTCCTTATTGTTTTTGCCTTTGTTGACATCATCATAGCTACCACTGTAGATATAATATGCCTCCACATATTTGCTTTTTACCACGTCTTCCTTTTTTTCTCTTTTTGAGATGGAGTTTCCCTCTTGTCGCCCAGGCTGGAGTACAATGGCGCAATCTCGGCTCACTGCAGCCTCCACCTCCGGGTTCAAGTGATTCTCCTGCCTCAGCCTCCCGAGTAGCTGGGACTGCAGGCGCCTGCCACCATGTCCGGGTGATTTTTTGTATTTTTAGTAGAGACAGGGTTTCGCCATGTTGGCCAGGCTGGTCTCAAACTCCTGACCTCAGGTGATGTGCCTGCCTCAGCCGCCCAAAGTGCTAGGATTATAGGCGTGAGCTACCGTGCCCGGCTGCTTTCTTTCTTTTACTAAAAAATATTATGAAACATCTGTTTTTCTCAGAACACTGTGCCAGGTACTGGGGGAGTGCACAGCTCTGTACAACATGGTTTCTACCCCTCAAGGAGTTGGTAGACTACTAGCTAAGATATAAGATATGCACAGGTACAACTAGCCACTCTGTTCTATGTGCTTGTTTTCTGATCAACTCTAATTTGAGTTAGATCATTCCTTAGGTTTAGTCTCACCACAGATCAAAAGATGGACACTACTCTTAATAGAAACATGCCTCACTTTATGGCATAGATGTTTTTCAGGGCACTTATACAGCAGTCATCCTGTTTGTATCAAATCATATTTTTGCTAGCATAACTTTTAATTTGAGAAATGCTTTATCTTTATGACTGAGGTTATGTCAACACAATTCATGCTTCTCTATTGACCTAAGATAGCTGTTAACTAACTTTTATATTACAAGTAAGAATTTGTTGAAGAATAACTTTTAGTCGGCATATTAACTTCCCAAATAGCTGTGGAATGGACTGGGGTGAGTTTATGAGCACCCAGTAGTATGCATTTCAGTGAGCACAGTCTTCTCAGTTAAATTCACTTTCTACTCCTTACTGTTAACACTGTTCAGAGACTAGACTGTCCCCAGGGTGGATAAAAAATTACAAAATAAACTAATTAACTTCTTCCATCTACCTCTCCCAAATTTATTCATTTTCCTGTATTCCTCATCTCAGTGGTAGCATCATTCTCCACCAAGTCCCCTACGAAAATCACCCTAGAACCTTCCCAGTGCTTCATCTCCCACGTCTAGCGGGTCACTAAGTCCTCCCAATTATTCCTTGCAAGTACTTCACCTTCCTCTCCAGTTCTACTACCTTAGTTGATTTCCTCTGTGGATAGTCAGAAGAGCCTCCTAAAGAGTCTCTCTGCATCCAGACTTGCTCTGACCCTTCCTGCCATCTATTTTCCATCTGATACCTCTAGGAATCATCCTAATATGCAAATCTGATCATGTCTCTCCCCTGCTGAGGATTGTTTAAAAGTTTATCCAGAATAGATTTAATCAACTTAGTATGGCTAATGCCCTTCAGAATCTCACACTTCCCTGTTCTTCATCCTTTGGGACTCTTCCAATGGGAGCTCAACTGCAGGCATGAGACGTGTCCATCATTTTTCAAAGCTTCCAAGACTTGACTCCGAGCAACTGGGTAGATACTAGCACCATGTACTCAAATGGGAAAGAATGATAAAGAACCAAAATCGTTGGGGGCAACCTCAGGGGGTTATTTCATGAATTAACATTTAAAATGTATAAAAATCCATTAGGCTTGGTTTGCATATAATAGGAACCTGAAAATAGTGGTTTAAACAAATAAGTGTTCTTGTTCACAAATAATAAATCCAGAGCTAGGGAGTCCAGGGTTGGCGCAGCAGTCACATGATATCATCAATGCCAAAGATTCCCTCTACCTTCCCACTGCACCATCTC
>NW_012102166.1:135065-144173 GCF_000951045.1 Mandrillus leucophaeus
GATCGAGAGGAAAGAGTGTGGCCTGTGCTCAGATCCTCACTTTCTCCTTCACTAACCTCATGTAGCAGGACCAGCGGCAGACAAAACTTGGCAGACAAAACTCCTCAGACACGGAGTTACAGAAGGAAGGGGTTTATTCCGCCGGGGGCACCGGCAGGACTCCTGTCTCAAGAGCCGAGCTCCCCGAGTGAGCAATTCCTGTCCCTTTAAGGGCTCACAACTCTAAGGGGGTGCATGTGAGACGGTCGTGATTGAGCAAGCAGGGGGTACGTGACCGGGAGCTGCATGCACCGGTAATTAGATCAAAACAAAACAAGATAGGGATTTTCACAGTGCATTCCTATACAATGTCTGTAATCTACAGATAACAGAACCAATTAGGTCAGGGGTCGATCTTTAACTACCAGGCCCAGGGCGCGGCACCGGGCTGCCTGCCTGTGGATTTCATTTCTGCCTTTTAGTTTTTACTTCTTCTTTCTTTGGAGGCAGAAATTAGGCATAAGATGATATGAGGGTAGTCTCCTCCCTTACTTAGACAAAACGCACCTTTCCCAAAACCTTGCCTCCTTCATTTTATAAAATTGGTGTCATGACAACACTTACCCATAAGGGTACTCAAAGCCGTAAATGACAAAGTATTTAAAGCATTTAGCCTGATACGTAGCCTACAGTAAAGATTATTAGTTTTGTTTCCCTTAAGTTTTGGACAATAACTGGGCAGTGGTCCTGGTAGGAGATCATAATACAGCTATTCTTTGTTGCCTGTTGAAGAGAGAGCTGAATGCTTTGGTTGCCAGACTTGGAAGCAGTACCGCTGACACTTTGTTATCCAAACAAAGAGGCCTGTCTTCCGTTTTCATGCAGATGAGCAGGAGGACAGGAATCACCCAACATTTGTAGAGAGCTGGACCACAGGAAGAGAAACAGGATTGTTTTAAGAAACAAATACCAAGCTAAATAGTTAGTGTAACCCGTGATGAAACAAAAATCACCACATCCATTCAGAAAGAACATTTATTTCATGCGTTTTGATCATGGTTCTGGAGAACTATTTAATGTACATTTTACCTGGAAAGACATTGGATAATTCAATTTTATATGAATTTTATATTGTATAATTTATTTGTACGTTTTCAAAGCTATAACAACATTGGGTTTTAAAGTGTTTCACAAAGCTGTTTTACCAATCTTAGTTGATGAAGTAAAACGTACTGAAGGTATTATTGACCCCGCTGAAGCAAAGAGAACAAAACATACGGTTTTTACATAATAAGAAAGACGTTTTCGATTTTTTTCAGACTTCTTTGGCTCCACTCCCCTGCTATATTTACCTTATTGAGCATCCTTCCCTCAAATACGCGACCACCCGTTCTATAGCCAAGTATCCTGTGGGTAAGTCATAGTTCCCATTGTCATAACTCAATAAAATATGTCCTAGCTGAAACTCAGAGAAATTTATTTTTTATTTTTATTTTTTTGAGACAGAGTCTTGCTCTGTCACCCAGGCTGGAGTCCAAAGGCATGATCTCAGCTCACTGCAACCTCCACCTCCCCGGTTCAAGTGATTCTCCTGCCTCAAGCTCCCTAGTAGCTGGGATTACAGGCATGTGCCACCATACCCGGCTAATTTTTGTATTTTTAGTAGAGATGGGGTTTCACTACGTTGACCAGGGCTGGCCTCAAACTCCTGACCTCAGGTGATCCACCCGCCTCAGCCTCCCCAAGTGCTGGGATTACAGGTGTGAGCCACTGTGCCCGGCCGAGAAAATTATTTTTAAAAAAACATTTACAGCTACCTTCCATATCCTTAGGCTTATAATTGTCAAGTAACAAGAATTTAGTTCCAGGCAGGCTCTAACTGTACCGAATTTCCCCAGTTTCACTGAGCAGCTTTCTGGTTCTGTTCATGTTCCCTTTGCTGTAATGTTCGGCCCTTCTATTTAGTCTGGCACAATTCTTCTCATTCACCAGATTCAGTTCACCTGTCACCTCCTATAAAACTTTCCCTAACCCCACTCTACAGCATTAGTTACTCCAGAAATGTGTACATTTGACTAATATTTATAGTGTGCCTACCAGAGACCAACCCTGTGCTAGGTGCGGGGGACAGAACAATGAGCAAGACACACAGTCTCCCCTCAAAGAGCTTCGCATCTGATGAGAAGACAGACAGGTAACCAAGTAATCACTGCACAGAGTGATAAATGCTAAACAGGGGCAAATACAGAAGACAGGAAGAGCAGGAAAGACCTAACCCAGTCCTGATGGATCACAGAAGGCCTGAAGAAGTGGGATCCATTTTGAGGTTGTGTGTATGTGTTTGGGGGAGAAAAGGAAAAAAAATTGAGAGCAGGCAACAGGATTCTAGACAAGTGTCTTGAAATTATCTGTGATGAAAGGCCATTGTTTATTTCCAATCTGCTATAGAGCAATACTTTTGTAAAATATACTTTAAAAATGAATTTCTAGAAAAACGATCACATACTTGAATGTTGCAGCAATGTCAAATTGCTATAAAAGTTTCTAAACACTTACTTTAACATCTGTACTTATCTTGCCTGGGACTAGTAGCCGACAACTGGTGGACCAGTCCTGGTCCTGAGACAACACTTTAAGGAAAACAGAATATCATATATAAAGGCCCCAAACCCCTAATTGATGACATGCCATGCTTGATACACTGTGTTCTCCATTTATCTTAGTACTCTCTGTTCCCTACCCGCTTCTGTGGGCTAATAATATATGCTTATTAAATATTAGCTCAAATTACCAGTAAGTACATAATTACACACACACACACACACACACACACACACGATCATCATTCACAGTAGTTGTTGTTGTTGCTGTTGTTGTTGTTGTTGTTTTTTCTGGGAAAGGTTCTCACTCTGTTGCCCAGGCTGAGTGCAGTGGCACGATCACAGTTCACTGCAGCCTTGACCTCCTGGGCTCAGGCAATCCTCCCATCTCGGCCTCCTGAGTAGCTCAAACTACAGGCACGTGCCACCACATTCGGCTAATTTTTCATTTTTTGTAGAGACAGGATCTCGGCATGATGCCCAGGCTGGTCTCAAACTCCTGACTCAAGCGATCCTCCCACGTTGGCCTCCCAAAGTGCTGGGATTACAAGCATGAGCCATCACGCCTGTACCTCATTCACAGTTTTAATCACACATATCCCACACAGACTCATACAAACTTACCCATTCCTTCCCACACAGGTTCTGTAACTATAACCATGTATAAAATATTAGCCAACCAGAGAATGGCTGAAACTTCAGAGGTGGAGGCTGCAGTGAGCCGAGATCGTGCCGTTACACTCCAGCTCGGGCAACAAAAGTGAAACTCCATCTCAAAAAAACAAAAACAAAAATAATACTAGCCATCCTACACTGGTAATACGTACATTCATGAGCTTGTCCGGAGTGGTCGGATTTGACTGGATCAGAAAGGCAAGGGAGCTGTTTCTCCAAAGTACTTTGTGCCACCAGTGACCTACTCCAGGTTGTTTTCCGACCCTCTCCTTATCAAGACCCGTCTTACAAGCTAACCATTAGCCTAGCACCTCTGAGTGGATGCCAGTAGAAGACACAAGACTCCTACAACAGAGACAAAGGATAGATTACTGACAGTAGTAAGAGCAGAGTGTCAGCATTTCTGCACCATTCCCCAAGCTCCAGTTCCCACAGGGTGACATGTAGAGAGCCAGACGGCAGCTATCCATGCCAGTGGTTGCATTCTAGGAGAGAAACCCTGAGCTGAGGGAACCTTCTTTTTTTTTTTTTGGAGACAGAGTTTCACTCTTGTTGCCCAGGCTGGAGTGCAGTGGCGTGATCTCGGCTCACTACAACCTCTGCCTCCTGGGTTTAAGCGATTCTTCTGACTCATCCTCCCAAGTAGCTGGGATTACAGGTGCCCACCACCAAACCCAGCAAATTTTTTGCATTTTTAGTAGAGACAGGGTTTCACCATGTTGGCCAGGCTGGTCTCGAACTTCTGACCTCAAGTGATCTACCCGCCTCGGCCTCCCGAAGTGCTGGGATTACAGGCGTGAGCCACCACGTCCAGCTGCGAACCTTCATTTTTATAATGGGCAGTAGGCACGAGTGTCCTTTGCCCCAAGGAAGACCCCATCCCTAACTTCCAAGGCTGTTCACTATACAGACATCCTTGAAAAGATCATCTGGAACAAAAATAGTCCATGTCTTGCTCACGAGAGTTGCAGAAATGCAAAAGATCCATGACGAATCCTCTCTCCACATCCCTCTTACCACCTGCTTTGCAATAGACGTTTCACTAGCTGTTTGTCATCTATTCACTTGTTTATCCTGCCAGTTACTAGGCTGTGACTTCATCTTTACCTTCTGGTAACTTCCAGCATGCAGCCCCACACTCCCATATACCCTCCCAAACACCCTCTTTCTTCTCTATTCCATTCTCTTTCCTGAGCATCCCATTAGCATAATTATTGGCAGACTACGCTACAATTAAAATTACAACTGAAAATATTTTTTGTTAAATCTCAGATGGTTTAGCCAAGAGTAATTTAATTTAAAAGCAGGTTGGCAAACAATATAAATAAATAAAAATCTAAACTTATTCTGGATATTCAAGTATTGATACTCTGTGCATAATAAGGGGAACTTTATATGGCCATCTTTGGTGGTCCTATTGTCCGAACCAAAAATTAACTTTTCGATGCAAGATCTCAGAGCAGAGCAGAATATTTAGATTGTAGGACATGGCTACGGCAGTCAGGGTGGAGCTGAATGAACAATAATTATACAAATAACTTTTCTAAGTCTCAAATGAGACCACGGTTAATCTGAGAAAGTTAGGAGAAAGCTGTATCCAGTCACTCGCCCGTATTTGTGTGTGTGTGTGTGTGTGTGTGTGTGTGTGTGTGTGTGTGTGTTTGGATGATCATAAGAGTGGCTGCAGCAAACTGCTTCTTTCCAGAATAAGGTTTACCTAGAATGATCCTGTCATATTTCTTCTGCCTTGGGAACAGAGTACAAAGGTGGTCCTTGTAGGTGCCTACTAGAAGTTAAAGCAAAATTTGTATGCAGTAATATTCTTAGCATATTATAAAATGTTGACTCAGAAAGACTGCCTCTCTAATGTTAAACATGCTTTTTTCCAATGAGTGCATGATATAAAAATATTCCCAATAAAACAGCAAAGTTGGAAGGAGAACATATAACATTTCTAATTATTTACAATGAGCTTAATATTCCCTCCTATTGAAATATTTTAAAGAGTTGGCTCAACTCGTAAGGGCCAAACATACGAGCAGATGTTTGTTCTGGCTAAGAGTAGCATTGCCTACAAATATCATAGCCCAAGATTGATATTTGAAAGTTAGGAAATCTTAAGCTTTTATTTGGTGTCACAGAGAAACAGGATCTGTATCTCTTATTGCTAAGCCTTTGATTCGTTTCAGCTAATTGCCTATATTTGGATATTTAGCTTACTCCAATTCCTTACTTCAAGTATTGATACTTTTGTACATTATAATAAGGATTCCTTTATTCTTAAATCATTGACTAGGGGATTACTATGATTGACTTAAACTATTCAACATTTACTCTTGAACTGGAGAAAAATTTACCTACCTGGAAGATTGGAAGCCCAACTAAAATCAGGATTCTATTAGAAAAAGGAGGAAGGTGAAATGGATTTGGGGTAGGCAAACAACAATGTATTCTATAGTATTCCTACAGACATATCTACAAACACACTTTTTCACGTTTGTATACATCATTTATTCTCAGATGCATACCTTAGCCACATTTACGACACCATATACTTAAATATATGTTCATGCATATATTCAAGAAACCTAAGCACAACAAATAAAAAATGATGCAAGAGAATATGATAAGATTTTGTGTAGTGGCAAATAACAGAAGCGGGTGAAAACAAGATAAGTGTAAAAGAACGCAGTATGTTAATGGGTGGAAGAGAATGAGGGTGCAGTTGGTAAATGGTTTGACAAATGGAGAAGGTGGTGACTAGGGAGATGACTTTGTGGGAGACTTGAACAGGAAGGAAGGGTCTACAAAAGTAGTTTAAAGGGTGTTTTGTAGGTATAAGGATGGATGCTTAACAGCCATACAAAGTAGACCGAATAGTACAGGCATCATTTCATATGAGTTAAAAGAAATGAACACAAGTTTTTCTTGCATAAAATTAAAACCAGGCCGAGCACAATGGCTCATGCCCATAATCCCAGCACTTGGGGAAGCCGAGAAGGGCAGATCACCTGTGGTCAGGAGTTTGAGACCAGCCTGACCAACATGGTGAAACCTTGTCTCTACTAAAAATACAAAAATAAGCTGGGAATGGTGGCGCATGCCTGTAACCCCAGCTACTCCGGAGGCTGAGGCAGGAGAATCGCTTGAACCTGGGGGGCAGAGGTTGCGGTGAGCAGAAATCACACCATTGCACTCCAGCCTGGGTAAGAGTGAGACTCTGCCTCGGAAAAAAAAAAAAAAAAATTAAATCCATTGCACTATTGTGTTAGGATGGATTGTTATGTTAAGGGCAAAATAGTTGCTCCAGGGCCACATAGATTGTCATATTGACTGAAATCCATGATTCATCTAGTCTGGATTTCTGTGAAACCTATAAAAATAGATGTCCTTCCTCCCGTCACAGCTCAATGTTAGATCTTAACAGTTTCTCTTCAGGTCCACCTATTATTTTGTCAGCATAAACTTGTTCACCTCTTTTACTATGTTATGACTTTTAAATATTTTAGCAATACTGAAGGAAATTTAAAGAAAAAAGACCACAAGAGTTTCCTATTTCTAACATCACTGATTTTTTCCACGTTCTTTCCCAGTCTTTATTCACTGTGCATCTAACTTGAACATGTAGATGTTCAGCTTTATATTTTGCCTCAAATATTATGTCTCAAATATTTTCCATAATGCTACATGGTTTGCCTTTTTCATAATTTTTAATAACACAATTCTACATTTTGATACATTAAAATGCTTAGTTTTATAATATATTTTAATACTGATATAAATGTGACTCTCTCACCTTCTATACCTAGGTATAGAAGTTGGTCCTCAGCCTCAAGGGGTTCTGAGAGCTGATATCTTGGATCAAATGAGAAAAATGATTAAACATGCTCTCGATTTTATACATCATTTCAATGAAGGTAAGTAAGTAATGAAGGTAACGTCATCAAACTTCACCACCAAACATTTCAATGACAATTGGAGCCTGGGTCAAATTTGCCATGCTAATGATATGAACTGCTTTTTAAAATTTTTATTCACTTCAGCTATTCCTCAATGGCCAGAATAGACACATTCAAGAAAAGCAGCTGCCAAATAAAGACTCCACATTAAATCCTTATTTCCTGTTAATCTCCATTTTAAAAAGAAAAGAAACATGAGAAAATACAAACACCCAGTAAACATATGAAAAGATGTTCAACATCACTGGTAATTAGAGAAATGCAAATTAAAATAAGAAATCATTTCCCCCATTAGGTTGGGAAAATATTAAAGTCTGCCAGTATCAAGCGTTGGTAAATGTGTAGGAAAAGGGGACACTCTGATTACCTGCTGGTGAACATATAAGTGAACATATAAGTTGGTAAAGACATTTTAGAGGATAATTTTACAGCATCCACTTCTTAAAACACACCAATCTTATTACCCAGCAATTCCACATGTCAAAGAAACACAAGCACAAGCAACATGTTGTTTACAAAGATTGTTATCGTGCATCATTGATAACAGCAAAAGAATGGAAACAGCACGAATGTCCACCTGTTGGTGGACAGTTAAATAAACTCACATGGAAGAATCTTCTAAACACATTGGTAATTAGCAGAAAGCAAACTGCAGACCAAGACATTCAGTATGCCAACTGGCTTTAAAATAATAATCATCATCACCTTCTAGGATACATATATATGTTAACATATCACAGGAAAACTCTTAGAAGAAAACACACCAAACTGATAACAGTGGTTACTGGGGAGGGGAGGGAAAACCCAGGCTAATTTTGTCTTAATTATATTCAATAAGAATAATGTATTTATGTATTATTTCTGTAATTAAAAATTAATTAAATGGGGACTGGTGGACGAGGTGGGTATATGGAGCTCTATGTACTATCTGCTCATTTATTTGATAAATCTAAAACTGCACTAAAAAGTCTATTAATTATAAAAACTAAGTTTACTTAAAATGGAAAATAAGTGCTTCAAATCCAAGAGGCATTCTATGTAAACAATTATTCCAACAGACTGAGTTGAAATTGTTGAGGAATGGGCAATTATAGTAACAGAGCTGGTGTGCACTTCGGTGTCTGTGGGGAGTAAATTCCTTAACCTCAGATTGTGCATCCTACTGTGATCACAGACATTCCTTTTGTGCTTGGGAATCCTTTGAGTCCAAAATCATGAAAACTGAAAGTCTACTTTTTACCATCTTTGTCTGAGGTCCTTATTGTAAATATGTTGAAAAGATCACAACATATTTACAATAAACCCTTTGAATAGTAAGTGTAGGACTACAACATGTTAAGAAGTGATACGTTCAGATAGAAGGCCACAAATCTGGGTGGAAAACATGGTTTTCAGATCATGGTCCACAGAACCCTATCACAAGGGTGGAGAAAAGCAGTTCCTAGAACACCCTACCCCTTATCTCTGCTTCAGCCAGAGCTCTTTTGTATGTTAGAGCTCTTCTGTGTAACATTTCACTTAAGCAAAGGATTCTGCAACTCAGAAATTGTCAACCATGATTAATTTAGACTATCCAGCTTGGTGGATTTTCAACTGCACACTCGTATCCAAAGAATGCTGACAAATGAATCATTGCCGCCACGTGAAAAGTCTCAAGAAGTGTGTAGAAGGGCTTCATTCTTGACTCCGTGCTACTCGGAACTATAGTTAGTGACTTGGATAAAGACATATGTGACATGCTTACCTAAGTGACAGGTCGCAGGAAGATAGCAGGAAAACATCCTGGTTGAGAAGGCAGACCCAAGAAGTCCTGACAATCTTTAACAACTGTTTAAACCAAATATTTAAAGTTAACAACATCAGGGACAAAGTTTTGTTCTTATGTTTAAAAAAAA
>NW_012102166.1:149928-156692 GCF_000951045.1 Mandrillus leucophaeus
CTCAAGAAGTTAAGCATCTTGTTCAAGGCCACATAGCCAGGGGATTAGAGCCCAGGTCTCCTGACCCCCAGACCCAGATTCTTTTTCTCCCCAGCTGGCTTTCTCAGTTCCGTTTTCTGCCTCTGTCTTCGGCGTGTTTGTGGACAGGGTGCTGACAGGAACATTCAAGGACATCTTTTGGCCTGGTACCATTTATGAACATCCTTAACTAAACGTTATCTGTTCTCCCCATCGCTGTCTTCATTTTGTTACTGTTGTTGTTGTTATTATTGTTTCTTCCTTACATTATCAACTTCCCTTTTACCAGAATTTTTTTTTTTTTTTTGAGACAGAGTTTCGCTCTTATTGCCCAGGTTGGAGTGCAATGGCTCACTGCAACCTCCACCTCCCAGGTTCAAGAGATTCTCCTGCCTCAGCCTCCCGAGTAGCTGGGATAATCCCAACCCAGGTATTTTTAGTAAAGACGAGGTTTCCCCATGTCGGTCAGGCTGGTCTCGAACTCCCGACCTCAGGTGATCCACCCACCTTGGTCCCCCAAAGTGCTGGGATTACAGGCGTGAGCCACCGCGGCTGGCCCAGAAATGTTTTTTAGTTGCCATTGATACATATTGTTTTTGTCATAGGAAAAGAATTTCCTCCCTGTGCCATTGAGGTCTACAAAATTATAGAGAAAGTTGATTATCCCAGGGATGAAAATGGAGAAATTGCTGCTGTCATCCATCCCAATCTGCAGGTAACATTTGTTCTTTCTTTAAAGTGTTGAAAGTAACAATGCTGTACCTTTGAACGGAAGTTTACAACTCACACAGCACTTCGCGCACATTCACCCATTTGATGTCTCAAAAGATGCTGAGCGTAGGCAGGGAAGATGTTTGGACAGTCGCTCCATAAATACTGATGAAGTGTAACCTGTGCTGGCTGTGTGGACACATCAGTGTAGGTGCGGTCTACACTCGCATGGAATTTCTAGTGTAGGTACACGAAAGTCTAAGTTGCAGTCTAGAAATGAAGATAGCCAGGTGCGATGACACAATAATGAGGTGGAAGAGGATTGCTCAGACAAGGCTGCTTAGAGAAAGTGAAATTCCTACCCACATTCAACGGGTAGGAACTATGATGTCTATGTTAATATAAGGAAATACAGGGCCGGAAGTTAGATCCTTCCCATAGCCATGTAGCTATCAAGGACAGATCCCGAGTTAGTGCTCTTTGCAGTTGGCCACATTGCTTGCTACCTCCCTGTGACAGAATAAGTTAAACAACTGTAACCTCTTTCTTCTGCCACCATTCCCCGACTCTCCTCAGAACCCCAGAATCTACTCCTTGCCTAGTTTTATCAATAATGACATAGTGAAGAAGGGAAAAAAAAAAAAAGGCTCTTGAGAGAATGTAGGAGGTTTAAATCCAGAAAAGGCAAAGGGAAAAGGAGAGAAGAAGAGATTTCCAAAGCCGAAGAAGCCATTCCCCAGTGCGAGTGCCCTGCATACTCCCAGACCTCAGAGATGGAGGAGAACCTGGTGGATTATCCAGTCTGGGGCTTTCAACCCTCACTAACCTTTACGTAGAGAGCGTTTAAAAAACATAATAATAGCAATGGCAGGACTCCACTTTGAGATACTCTGATCTTTCTGGCTTGGATAATCAGGGTTGAAAAGCACTGATTGATCCAGTTCCTATCCCTGTTTAGTGACTCCAATAGTCATCCAGACTTGCAACTGAATGGAGTGGCCTCTGCCCAGTAATACAGACGAGTGAAGCAAATCCTCCTTTGTGGCTTAATGGGACCCAGGTGGAAACCTGAAGGAGCCTTAGGCAGTGTTTGTTTTTGTTTGTTTTTTGAGACGGAATCTCACTCTGTCACCCAGGCTGGAGTGCATTAGCGCCATCTCGGCTCACTGAAAGCTCCGCCTCCTGGGTTCAAGTGATTCTCCTGCTTCAGCCTCCCTAGTAGCTGGGATTACAGGCTCACATCACCATGTCCGGCTAAGTTTTGTATTTTTAGTAGAGACGGGGTTTCACCATTTTGGCCAGGATGGTCTCGAACTCCTGACCTCGTGATCCTCCCGCCTTGGCCTCCCAAAGTGCTGGGATTACAGGCCACACCTGGCCTTAGGCAATGTTTTAAAGGAAAGGTAAAGACTGGGGGAGAGAAAGGAAGAAAGCACTATTGGTGACAAAAATATCAAGTACAAGAAACAGAGGCCAGGGTGATGATGTCATGGCAGGCTAAAACAGGATTTTTCAGGTTTTAGGATACTCTTGAGGAGTACAAAAAGAATCCCGGGCAGGTGGAGAAGTGAGATGAATGAGATCAGTAGCAGACTGGGCTAGTGGTAGGTCTTGAAAGTTAGGAAGGATGGTTTTGATTTGACAGACAATATGGAATGGCTCGGTATTCTACAGGAGGAATTGATTGGTTAATTCTTCCAACAAGTATTTTTGAATGACAGCTAAGCTCACTCTGCGCCCTGAGATTCAAGATAGGGAAGGTTCCTCATGCAGCTTCCATTCCAATGGGTGAGGAGAACTGACCGTGAATAAGTAAACAATATGTAAACCAAATCATTTCAAACTGTAATCAGTGCTATAAAAGAAATAATATAAAAGAATAATATAGCAGAGGTTATAACAAAGGGTTCCAGTTAGACGGAGTGGTCACAAAGTGCCATCTCAGAGATGGTGGCACTGAAGTTGGAACCTAGAAGATGAGAAGCCAGCCATGTGGAAGGCTAGTGAAAGGGCCTGAGGCTGGAACAAACTTGGAGCATTTCAGGAACAGCAAGAAGACCCATGTCCCTGGAGAGAAGGAGTGAGCAGAGGACGGTAGAGCCTGGAGAAAACACACAGTCCGAGACCCAGTTATGAGTCTAGATTTTGTCCTAAGAGTGATAGTTCTTACTAAGGGATGCTCATCGGAATCACGTAGGGGACCCCCTCCCAATGCCTAGAACCCACCACAAACTACTAACGTAGCACTTCTCAAACTCGAGCCACATGACAATTACCTGGGGAGCTTTTTTAAAATGCTGATTCCTGGCCAGGAGCAGTGGCTCGTGCCTGTAATCCCAGCGCTTTGGGAGGCCAAGGTGGGCAGATCATGAGGTCAGGAGATCGAGACCATCCTGGCTAACACAGTGACATCCCATCTCTACTAAAAATGTAAAAATAAACTGGGCGAGGTGGCAGGCGCCTGTAGTCCCAGCTACTCAGGAGCCTGAGGCAGGAGAATTGCTTGAACTCGAAGGCGAAGGCTGCAGTGAGCCGAGATTGTGCCACTGCACTCCAGCCTGGACAGAGTTGAGACTACATCTGAAAAAAAAAAAAAAAAAATGCTGATTCCTGAGTCCTATTCCCAGAGGCTCTGATCTAATTCATCAGGGTGTAGACAGGGAATCAGTTGAGTTCACCAGATGATTTTCATGTGGCTCAGGTCTGGGTAGCACTGCACGACATCAGGATCTCCGCAGGTGGGGCTAGCCAGACGTGTGTTGAAGAAGTTCCGTTAGTGACTCTGGGGCAAGTCTCTGCCTGAAAACCACTGGTTCAGAGAAACAGGTCTCAGCCGAGCCACCCTGTAAATCATCTGGGGCCTCAATACAATAAACACAGAAAACAGTGAACTATGAATGGGTAGCATGACGGATTCGAGGAGGCGGGTGAAAGAAATCCGTATCCGGATGACATGGTTGCCGGTTGTATGACTCCATGCTCTGCATGTCCAGACTCACAGATCTGTACACAAGAATGAGTGAATTTCACTGTATGTAAATTTTAAAATAAAATTTAAAAAGAATGCTGCCTAGGCCCTCCTCAGAGATTCTGAGTTGATTTATCTGAAGTGGGCCGGCCCCTCTCCCTGTATATACGTATTTAACATCCCAGGCGATGATAATGTGCCACCAGGACGGAGAAAACTGCCGTGATGCGGCACTTCTCGAACGTTAACGTTGTACACGTGAATGTCGGGGACCTGTTAACCTGAAGATTTCGACTGGGCAGGTCCGCTGCGCCTAACGAAATCCTGCCTTTCTAACAAGCTCCTGGGTGATGCGGATGCTGCTGGGAAATGTTGGAAATGTAGAATCCCAGGCCCCCCACCCCCGACCTATAGAATCAGAATCTTCATCTTAACACAATCCCCAGATGATGTGCAAGCACCTCAAAGTTTGAGAAGAACTGTTCTGGGGTTCCTGTGGTGTGACGGCCACGGTGCTTGAGGGCGCAGAGGTCCAAATGCCTGGTGCAGGACCGTTCAGGGGACTCAGACGTGACCCTAATGCAGGACACATTTGGAATACACCCACCTTGTCTCAGACTCTCCCCAGCCCAGCACCACCTTCTCTCACCAATCCCTATCAGAATAGAATCTCCTTGCATGCAGGTACGACATGGCTCATCTTTATATTTCCCAACAGTAGAACATCTTGCACACAGAAGGCTCTTAATGGATATTTCCTAAATTTTGCTGAACAGAATTTAACTTGAGCTGGCAACAGGCAGACTATGCACTTAGGTAGACACGCATTTCGTTTTGCCTTTTAATATTATAAATCTCTTTGGCTACATTCAAGGTAACCCTGGTATTGAAGCAAACTACTTTTTATTTTTTTCAGACGCAGGGTCTCGCTCTGTCGCCCAGGCTGGAGGGCAGTGGTGTGAACACAGCTCACTGCAGCCTCGCCCTCTGGGGGCTTGAGCATTCCTCCCACCTCAGCCTCCTGAGTGTCTGGGACTACAGGCATGCACCACCACACACAGTTAATTTTTTGTATGTTTTCTAGAGCTAGGATCTCTATGTTGCCCAGGCTGGTCTTGAACTCCTAGGCTCAAGCGATCCGCCCACATCGGCCTCCCCAAGTGCTGGGATTACAGGCGAGAGCCACTGCACCTGGCTGAAGCAAATGTTAATTACATGTGTCAGTTATACAAATTCAAAGGGGAACTCTTCAAACTACTGCCAAATTTCATGACCCAATTTCAGCGCAGTCAGATCACTTGCCTGCATCTCGATGCCTTGCTCAAGTATCTCTTTTGAAACAACAGAATACTGTAATGTGTTAGTTGTCTAGAGTCTGACATAAATTTTTAGAGGAGAAAAACCAAATGTAACATGTGTATTTTGATTGTTTCCTGAGAGGATCAAGACTGGAAACCACTGCATCCTGGGGATCCCATGTTTTTAACTCTCGATGGGAAGACGATGTCACTGGGCGGAGACTGTACTGTGTACCCCGTGTTTGTGAACGAGGCCGCATATTATGAAAAGAAAGAAGCTTTTGCAAAGACAACTAAACTAACGCTCAATGCAAAAAGTATTCGCTGCTCTGTACATTAGAAATCACTTCTAGCTCACATCTTACACAGTGTCTTACAAATCCTGCTAGTTTGTAAGCTCCTTAAGAGCAGGGTTGTGCCTTATTCAACTGCATTCATAGCTCCTAGCACAGTGCCTTATTCGGTAGGCATCCAAGCAAATTTCTTAAATTAATTAATATATCTTAAAGGTACCATATTTTATGTATGTAGCTTATTCAAAGAAGTGTTTCCTATTTCTGTATAGTTTATTATACATTATACTTGGGTAGCTCAACATTCTTAATCAACAGCCTTTGTATTCAGAATATAAAACTGAAATAGATATATATATATAAAGTTATTTTATTGTGCTTTGCTTTATTGCACTTCACAGATCACTGTCTTTTTTTTTTTTTTACAAATTGAAGGTTTTGGGCAACCCTGTGTCTAGAAAGTCTAACAGTGCCATGTTTCCAATAGCATGTACTCACTCCTTGTCTCCTTGATAATAGCTTGATATTTCAAGCTTTTTTTATGATTTCTTATATCTGCTATGGTGATCTGTGATCGGTGGCCTTTGATGTTACTGTTGTTAAGTGTTTTGGGGGCACCATGAATCGTGCCCATGTGAGACTGTGAACTTAGTGAAGGTTGTGTGTGTTCTAACTGCTCTACTCACTGGCCATTTCCTTGTCTCTCTCCCTGTTCTCCAGCCTCCCTATTCCTTGAGACACAATAATTAATAACTCTACAACAGCCTCTATGTGTTCAAGTGAAAGAAAGGGTCGTACTTGTAGAAATTCAGCTTAGTGAGGAAGGCATGTCAAAAGCTAAGACAGGCGGAAAGCTAGGCCTCTTGCACCAGTTAGCCAAGCTGTGAACTCAAAGAAAAAGATCTTGAAGAAAATTAAAAATTCTACTCCACTGCACACACACAAATGATAAGAAAGCAAAACAACCTTATTGCTGATGTGGAGACAGTTTTAGTGGCCTGGACAGAAGATCAAACCAGCCACAACTTTAAACCAAAGCATGACCCAGAGCAAGGCCCTAACTCTCTTCAATTCTGTGAAGGCTGAGAGAGGTGAGGAAGCTGCAGGAAGCTGGCAGAGGTTGGTTCACCAGGTTTAAGGAAAGAAGCCAGCTCCAAAACCTACAAGTGGAAAGTGAACCAGCAAGTTGCTGATGTGGAAGCAAGTTATCCAGAAGATGTAACTAAAATCATTGACAAAGGTGGCCACACTAAACAGATCTTCAGTGTAGTTCAAACAGCCTTCTATTGGAAGAAAATGCTATCTAGGACTTTCCTAGCTAGAAAAGAGAAATGAATGCCTAGCTTCAAAGCTTCAAAGGACAGGCTGACCCTCTTAAGAGCTAATACAGCTGGTGACTTTCAGTTAAAGCCAATGCTCATTAATTGTTTCAAAAATCCTAGAACTGTTTTGTTTTTGTTTTTGTTTTGTTTTTTT
>NW_012102166.1:156742-157869 GCF_000951045.1 Mandrillus leucophaeus
GCCTGCCTCGGCTTCCCAAAGCATTGGGGTTACAGGCCTGCGCCACTGCGCCCGGCAAGACAGAAATTTCTTACTAACAAAGCTGAGCAGCAATGAAACGGGCCATACTTTGTGAGGCTGTAAGAAGTCATCTTACTTCTGCATCTTACTTCTGCGTCTGTAAGATGGTCAGAATGATACGGAGAATACTCAAACATAGATGGAAGTTAGGCTTTCAAGACTGCTTCCAACTGTAAGTAGCAAAAACATACTCCTTTGTGTTCTATCAGTTTTTACTTTCTTCCTATCGAACTTTCTGGCTTAAAGAAATGAGATCTGGTAAGTTCCCATCTTCATCTCGGAAGGTGTGGTAGGTTTTAATTCTTCCCTTTCCTGCATCCACATCCTGACAGTGTGATGTTTCATAGCCTTCTGTTCAGAGAGAGAGTCTATTTTTCCACTCCTGGAATAGCTGGCTTGCCCACACGACTTGTTTTGTGCCATAGAAGAGGCTTGAAAAGCACTTGCACGTTGGAGCTTGCTTTCTTCCTGCTCTTGGAAACCCCGTACATGTACCATTATGTGCCACAGCCCACAGTGGCCTGCTGGATAGTGAAAGCCTTTGAGGTGGAAAACTCAGGCACCCTAACAGACAGTCACACAACTCCAGCTGACAGACATAAGAGTGAGGCCATCCCATAGGATCCAGCCTCCAGGTGAGCTGTCAGCTTACCACAAAGGCAGAAGCTTACCACAAAGGCAGAAGCAAAATAATCAAAAATCCACAAAGCTAGTGTAGACGGAAGAAACTTTCCAACCAACCCACAGAATCATGAACTAAATTAAGAGGTGGTTGTTTGAAGCCACTAAATTCTGGGGTAGCATGTTATGCAGCAAAAGCTAACTGATACAGAAGTGATCACTGGGTATCTCCATTCTAACTCTGCTCTAAAGGCAAAGGAAGGCTTTCCTTTGAGTTGTGACCATAACACTCTATGGGCCCTACATTGGACCAAAAGTTCACCCTGTGTGCTCAGAGACAGCCTGGTATGTATGTAAACTACTCCTTTTCCAAGTTTCTAGGAATTGGGTTGTTTGATGTTGCTGCATCTTTGGAAGTTGGTGTCCACCACTGGCAGGCTGCCTGC
>NW_012102166.1:158151-160161 GCF_000951045.1 Mandrillus leucophaeus
TTTCAAAAATCCTAGAACTGTTTTGTTTTTGTTTTTGTTTTGTTTTTTTGAGACGGAGTCTCGCTCTGTCGCCCAGGCTGGAGTGCAGTGGCGCCATCTCGGCTCACTGCAAGCTCTGCCTCCTGGGTTCACACCACTCTCCTGCCTCAGCCTCCCGAGTAGCTGGGACTACAGGTGCCCGCCACCATGCCCAGATAACTTTTTATATTCTTTTAGTAGAGACAGGGTTTCACTGTGTTAACCAGTATGGTCTCGATCTCCTGACCTCATGATCTGCCCGCCTTGGCCTCCCAAAGTGCTGGGATTACAAGCATGAGCCACCGCGCCCGGCCCAAAAATCCTAGGACTCTGAAGACTCATGCTAAACTGCTCTGCTTGAGCTCTATAAATGGAAGAACAAAGCACCGCTGGCAGCACATCTGTTTGTGGCATGGTTTACTGTATATTTTAAGCCCATTGTTGAGACCTACTGCTTGGAAAAAGAAAAAAAAAAGATTCCTTTCAAAATATTACCACTGATTGACAATATACCAGGTTACCCAAGAGCTCTGCTGGAGATGCGCAAAGAGATTAGCGTTGTTCTCATGCCTGCTAACACGACATCCGGCCGAAGCCCATGGATCAAGGTGTCATTGTGACTTTCAAATCTAACTATTTAAGAAATACATTTCAGGCTGGGGGAGGGGAGAAAAAAGAAGAAAAAGAAAGGAAGAAAAAAAAAAAACATTTCATAAAGCCATAGCTGCCATAGATAGTGATTCCTCTGAGGGAGCCGGGCAAAGTAAACAGAGAACCTTCTGGAAAGGATTCAGCATTCCAGATGCCATTAAGAACATTCAGGATCCGTGGGAGGAGATCAAAATATCAACATTAACAGGAGTTTGGAAAAAGTGAATTCCAACCCTCTTGGATGACTCTGAGGAGTTCAAGACTTCAGTGAAGGAAGCCATGCAGATGTGACGGCAAGAGAATGAGAAGTGGTGCCTGAAGATGTAACTGAATTGCTGCAATCTCATGATCGCACTTGAATGGATGAGGAGTTACTTCTTACAAATGAGCAAAAAAGTGGTTTCTTGAGATGGAATCTACTCTCGTTGCAGATGCTGTGAACATTGTTGAAATGACAAAGGATTTAGCATATTACATAAACGTAGTTGATAAAGCAACAGCAGGGTTTGAGAGGGCTGACTCCTCGTAATTTGAAATGAGTTCAGTTGGGTGAAGTGGCTCATGCCTGTCATCCCAGCACTTTGGGAGGCCGAGGCAGACAGATCACCTGAAGTCAGGAGTTCGAGACCAATCTGTCCAACATGGTGAAACCCCCTCTCTACTAAAAATACACAAATATTAGCCAGGTGTGTGGCGCATGCCTATAGTCCCAGCTACTTGGGAGGCTGACGCAGGAGGATCACTTGAACCCACGAGGCAGAGGTTGCAGTGAGCCAAGACTGCATCACTGCACTCCAGCCTGGTGGACACAGCAAGCTTCCATCTCAAAAAAAAAAAAAAAGAAAGAAAGAAATGACTTATACTGTGAGTAAAATGTTATTAAACAGCATTTCATGCTACAGGGAAATCTTTCATGAAAGGAAGAGTCAATCAATGCAGCAAACTCCACTGTTGTTTTATTTTAAGAAATTGTCACAGCCATCCCAACCCTCAGTGCCCACCGCCCTGATCAGACAGCTGTCATCAAGGCAAGGCCCTCCACCAACAAAAAGATCATGAATTGCTGAAAGCTCAAATGATCATTAGCCTTTTTAGCAATAAAGTATTTTTAATGACGGAATGTACATGTTTTAAACATAATGCTATTACACATTTAACATACTACGTATAGTGCGAGCATAACTTTTACATATACTGGAAAATAAAAAAATGTGTGTGGCTCATCTGTTGTAGTATTTGTTTTATTGTGGTGATCTGGAGCCAAGGCTGAAATATCTCTGAGGTATGCCTGTAATGTGTAAGTGCTAGTAGAAACAAGTTGTGCAGGCTTGCTATTTTTTC
>NW_012102166.1:160211-164957 GCF_000951045.1 Mandrillus leucophaeus
AGCAAACTCCACTGTTGTTTTATTTTAAGAAATTGTCACAGCCATCCCAACCCTCAGTGCCCACCGCCCTGATCAGACAGCTGTCATCAAGGCAAGGCCCTCCACCAACAAAAAGATCATGAATTGCTGAAAGCTCAAATGATCATTAGCCTTTTTAGCAATAAAGTATTTTTAATGACGGAATGTACATGTTTTAAACATAATGCTATTACACATTTAACATACTACGTATAGTGCGAGCATAACTTTTACATATACTGGAAAATAAAAAAATGTGTGTGCTCATCTGTTGTAGTATTTGTTTTATTGTGGTGATCTGGAGCCAAGGCTGAAATATCTCTGAGGTATGCCTGTAATGTGTAAGTGCTAGTAGAAACAAGTTGTGCAGGCTTGCTATTTTTTCAATTTTTATATTTGGGCTAATAGTAATATACTAAGTGTCCAGCCTATAAACTTCAGCATTCGTTGCAAAATCCAGAGGAGACTTTCAAGTGCTGTTTTGTGGATGAAATATGAAAGAGAAACAAGGGCTTAATGGTAAAGATGACATATGACTATATTAAGAAACTGAATGGCCCTTTGTCCACAAACACACAGTAACCCACACAGCATTGCTACTGCGGCATGCCCCCGGCTCTGCACTGACCTCATGGAGCAGACAGCCTCCTTCAGACACCTCACGCACCCCCCGAGGAGCTAATGTTTCTTCCCAACATGAAAAATTTGTAAGAGGCCTATTCCTCACAGCTGTCACTTCTCATTTTGAAAGAATATGCCCACCTTATTCCAAGCAAGGTGTGAAGAGGTCTTTGGGCTCCAGCTGTTGCCAGCAGAGGTGGTGAAAGTCAGTAACAGGGCAGTGGACACGCATAGAAATGTGACCCACAGCTCTGGTTTGCAAATACGGTCTTTCAAGAAATCCTGCCACATCCTAAATGCCCAAATCCCTTGCCTCCCATGATTCTTCTCCTCAAAGGACCTTCTACCGGACGCTGCCCCGTCCCTCTCCAGCTCCACAAGGGCCCTCCCTGCCATCCTCTTAGTCCACAGCAGCCAATAAAGAGCATTTTTATTCCATGATCTGTACCCCCCAATGAATCCATAATCATAGTTTCAAATGTATTTCCCAAACATACTAACATCATCTGGAATGAATGAATGAATAAATAAATATTACATATTTATACGTTTTCATTCTTCCAAAGTGAACCCCACTAAGCCAATTTTACTCCATATTCAGTGTTCTGGAAAGCACATATTGTCTCTAAATTTTTCAACTTTTTTTCTATTTTTGTACTTTACCGAAATTATTTGCATTAGAATAAACTCTCTTCCTTCTGAATTCTGTAGCAAAAATGTGATGTATCAGCTTTTGTAGCTAAGTTTTACCAAGCTTCCTTCTCCCGCTGTGAATGTTCCATTGTGTTTTATTTGAGTCCAATTTTTCTAGGTCAGCTTTTTCCAGATGTAAATTTTGGCAAGAATACTTTATTCTTCCCTCAAATTTTAGTTATTTGTAAAATTTACAACATATAATTTATATCACTGTGATTTCAGTCAGTTTCAGGATTGATTATTACTATCAAGTGTAATTTTCCCTTTTACAGTCTTTAAAGTTTCTAATTAGATGTGTGGTTTGTTTGTTTGGTTTTTTTAATCTATAATATATTGCTCTGTGGTTTTAGCCACTTTGAGTTTTATTTTACTTTGATTATTTCTAACCATCTATATTTGCATTTTTTCTCATTTATAAAATGGGAATGATCATAGTAATAGTGCCCCTTTCATGGGGTTACTATGAGGATTAAGTGGGCTAAGACATATAAGCACTTAGCCCAGTGCCTACAGCAGAATACCTACTTAACAAACCATTGAAGTTCAAATTCCTAGCACAAAAGGCCCTTCCTGATCTGCCCTCTCTTCCCGAGACCTCCCTATACTTGTCTCCCTTTGGACCATCTCCGCTGTGGTGTCCCTCCCACCGTTTATTCCTCTAGGCCTTCACATAGACTGACTCCCCTACCTAGAATTTACCCCCACTGTCCTGCACCTTCCACCCCACTCAGACTGTGCTCCAACTAATAATGCCTGTTTCTCCTTCAAAATGCAACCCAACTTTCATTTCATAGCCAACATCTTCTTGGTCTTCGTCTACCTGACTTCGTTGCCACTTTGCCCCTCCTTCTATCCCATCTTGAGGGCATTAGCAGTGTCTTTTTCGAATGTCTACAATCTAGTAAGTGATCAATAGAGGTGAGTTGAATAAATGAGGATGCTCAAACACCCCTTTCTCTACTGAAACATCGTCTTCCACCAATGGCCCTGCCTTCTTTTTATCTTCCTTCCCAGTCACCTCCTGAGAATTGTCCCCATCACTCCCAAGTGAAACACTTCATTCTACACCGTCCAGACTGTTACCATGTCCCAAAGGACAGTGGAAGGAAAACACACCCATTTAAGTCTGCAAATCCAAAAAAAAAAAAGGAAATTTTTTTTTTCTTGAGATGGAGTTTCGCTCTTGTTGCCCAGGCTAGAGTACAATGGCATGATCTTGGCTCACCGCAACCTCGGCCTTCTGGGTTCAAGCGAGTCTCCTGCCTCAGTGTCTCGAGTAGCTGGGATTATAGGCATGCGCCACCACGCCCAGCTAATTTTGTATTTTTTCAGTAGAGACAGGGTTTCTTCATGTTGGTCAGGCTGGTCTCGAACCCCTGACCTCAGATGATCTGCCCACCTTGGCCTCCCAGAGTGCTGGGATGACAGGCGTGAGCCACCACACCAGGCCAAAACAAGGAAATGTTCACACTCAGCAATTCCCCTGTTTAAAATCCTTTGGTGGCTTCTTACCCTTGTTATGAGATCTCAAAGCCTCACCACGGCTGTCCAAGTCCTACATGCACTGGCCTCTGCCCACCCCTGTAGCCTTATTTCATGTCACTTGGCCCCTTGCTCCCAGCAATTTGGCCACATATTTCCAGTCCTCAGATGCACGAAGTTCCCTACTACCTTCGGATCTTTGCCCACATTTTTCCCACTTACTGAAACCCTTCCCCTTCTCCACACTCCCATTAGCTAAATGACGCTTACTCTTTATGACTCAGGCTAGGTGAGGCCACTCTGTCACACAAGCTCATTGACAGTACTAGACTGGCCCTTACCCAAATTGCAACCGTAATGCTTTATGACACTAGGGCAGGGAAAGTTACTGTTGGTCTCTTTGATTAAACTGCAAAAGCTCCAAGACAGCAGTGATAGCATTTGTCTTACTCTTTGTCATACCCACAGCACTTAATGCATAGAAGGAGCTCAGTACATTTTGCTGGATAAATGAGACTTGATCTGCTGAGTGTAAAGCTATCTGGAAGGGCTTATTTGGAAGAGTGGGGTGTCACTTCCTTCACAAGGGTGACCCCAAGATAGCCACTGGAGACCACAGAGGGTGGGAATGGTGAACCGTGTACAGTCAGTGCTCCAATAGGAGAAGCAAATGAAAAGTGGCAGCTGGGGAAACTCTGAAGCCTGACAGTCCCCTGGGGGTGACCAGGGCCATGATGCTGGGAGAGAGGCCTATACAGGTCGTGCATGTTCCAGGGCAGCAGGAACAGGGCCTGTATTTGTATATTTGCATATCCAACAAAAGATCCGTATTTGCATATCCAACATTTACATATTTGCATATCCAACAAAAGGCCTGTATTTGCATATCCAACAAAAACAGAGTCTGAAGGGAAATAGCTGCTTAGGGGTGTTTGTCTGTTTGAGACCGGGTCTCACTCTGTCACCCAGGCTGCAGTGCAGTGGCACGATCTCGGCTCACCGCAGCCTCCACCTCCCAGGTTCCAGCTATTCTCCTGCCTCAACCTCCCGGGTAGCTGGGATTACAGGCATGCGCCACCAAGCCTGGCTAATTTTTGTATTTTTAGTAGAGACGGGGTTCCGTCATGTTGGCCAGGCTGGTCTCGAACACCTGACCTCAGGTGATCCACCCACCTCAGCCTCCCGAAGTGCTGGGATTACAGGCGTGAGCCACCATGCCCGGCTGCTTTTTTAATATCTCTATACTTCCCACACATACCGCCTTCAAGAGGCTTGTGATCTACCTGTAGAGACCTTTGTATGCCTGTTCCCAAAGCAGACACACCAAAAACCCTAGTCTAGTACTTGGCAGACAGTAGTTCCTGAACACCTACCAAGCCAGTGATTGAGAGGCTCACTCAGAGAGGATTTCGCCCAGGGCTGCCCCATCAGGCTTGGTGGGTTGCTCAGTGTAAGACTCCAGGGAGGTCCCTGCATACTCCACAAAATCAAAGTCAATGGCACAGCCCAGAAGCTTACATCCCATCAAAGCAAAAACAGCACTCAAGTTTCCTCCATTCTGCCAAGAAAAAGAACGGGAACTTGACTAGAAAACAAAGTCAACCAAAAAACTGAGGTCTGTAGGGGATTAATGCAGTATAATTAAAGGGAAAAAATACTAGAGCCCCATTAGCTACAGATAAATTAAATGCTTAACAGAAAAAGTTCATTTTCAGAAACTACATATTAAGGGATGGAATAATTTTCACAGTCTTGAAACATAAAGCTCAAGAGCATACAGAGAGGTCCCGAGACAGGAGTTTTCTTGCTCTGAGTGAAAGGCAGGGCCGCGCGCAGGGACTCACGCCTGTAATCCCAGCACTTTGGGAGGCCGAGGCAGGTGGATCACCTGAGGTCAGGAGTTTGAGACCAGCCTGGCCAACATGGTGA
>NW_012102166.1:165281-173120 GCF_000951045.1 Mandrillus leucophaeus
GAGGGCAAGGCAACCAAAACTTAGGAATGTGGGTGCAAATAAATTCACAGGTTTGGTGGTCAGAAGTTGAAGGTGTTTCCAACTTACAGCTTCCATTTGCACTGCAAAATAGGGAATAAAACCAACTACAGCTATGGATATGGAAGCAGTGGGGTCACACGTTTAAGAAGTATGATGGTTTTGAAATAACAAAATACGATGGTTTTAAAAAATCAAACAGAAAACTGATGAAAGAAATAGAACAGCTGGACAGTAACAGGGGTTGCTATGAACATTAAATGAGACATGTATGTAAAGTGCATGGCACTTTATAAATATTCATGTCCTTCTCCCCTCCTACCACCATCTTAAATGGAAGAAACTGTCTTATATTTGCATCATCTATCATTGCCCATACTTCATGTTCAATTTTTGTTGAATTGGTTCTAAATCTTCACACATATTAGGTGAGATACATTTTTTGAGTTGGACTGAATCCTTTCGGCAGAACTTGGCTATTACTGTCAGAGGGGTCGCTGGTGCACTGAGGAAAATGGTAGCTCTTGATACTAGACTCACTAAACTTCAGAGAACCTGGATCCTCCAGCCAGGAAAAAGGACTGTGAACTTTGCATGTCATTCCGTCTGTCTCCAAGTCTCGATTTCCCTACCTATTAAACTGGGATACGACACTCGCCAAACCTACAAAACCATAACCAACATGACCGAAAGAGCTTTGTAAACAGTGTAATATACAATCTCAAAGGCTGAACACATTGATGGAATCCTTTGGGGAGGTAATTTTTCACAGTATCAAGAATCATAAAAATGTTGAAACCTATTGACCTAGGCATCTCCTTCCCAGAAATACATCCTACGACAAGGGTTTCCACCCTTTTCCTATCCGTCCACCCAACACATCCCCACAGATGGCACATTCCTAGGTTTTGGACTAACGCCTATTAAGCGAGGATGTGAATCACGTACGATCCCTGTTTTGTTGCCACTCAACAAGATACAGCCCAGTGAAGGAAGTCATTCTGAGAATCATCTGAATTAAGTAATTCACCAAATGCAATATTTCACTTATTAACAAATTAGCTGCAAGTTCCACAACCCATCAAGAGAAGCATTCAAGACTTGGCATTCAAGTTGAGAACTGCCATCCTTATGAAATAACTCAAAGGAATGAAGAACTGCATATACCTATGAATTAGGCTGGTCGGCAATAATGATAGTAACAACGTCAGCTCTTTCCTATCCATTCTCTCATTGCTTCCTCATGAAAATCGTGTATGGTGGACAGGAGGGATTTATACCTTCTGTTCTCCAGGTGGAACCATGGGTTTCTATTCACTCAAAATAATTTGACAGCCAACAGGCATGATGGATAGAGCCTTCTTATTTTTTTTATTTCTTCTAAAAAAAAAAACAACAAAAGGATACAGGTGCAGAACATGCAGGTCTGTTACACAGGTATATGTGTGCCATGGTGTTTTGCTGTACCTATTGATCCATCCTCTAAGTGGCCTCCCTTCACCCAACCCCCAACAGGCTCTGGTGTGTGTTGTTCCCCTCTCTGTGTCTGTATGTTCTCAATGTTCACCTCCACTTACGAGTGAGAACAAGTGGTGTCTGGTTTTCTGTTCCTGTGTTAGTCTGCTGAGGATGATGGCTTCTAGCTTCATCCATGTTCCTGCAAAGGACATGAACTCATTCCTTTTTATGGCTGCATAGTATTCCATGGTGTACACGTACCACATTTTCTCTATCCAGTCTATCATTGATGGGCATTTGGGTTGGTTCCATGTCTTTGCTATTGTGAATAGTGCTGCACTAAACATACGTGTGCATGTGTCTTTATAGTAGAATGATTTACATTCCTTTGGGTGTATACTCAGTAATGGGATTGATGGGTCAAATGGTGTTTCTGGTTCTGGATCTTTGAGGAATCACCACACTGTTTTCCACAATGGTTGAACTAATTTGCATTCCTACCAACAGTGTAAAAGTGTTCCCATTTCTCCACAGCCTCTCCAGCATCTATTGTTTCCTGACTTTCTAATAATCACCATTCTGACTGGCGTGAGATGGTATCTCTCTGTTGTTTTGATTTGCATTTCTCTAATGATCAGTGATGTTGAGCTTTTTTTCATATGTTTGTTGGCCACGTAAATGTCTTCTTTTGAGAAATGTCTGTTCATATCCTTTGCCCACTTTTTGATGGGGTTGTTTTTTTCTTGTAAATATGTTTAAGTTACTTGTAAATTCTGGATATTAGACCTTGGTCAGACGGGTAGATAGCAAAAATCTTCTCCTGTTCTGTAGGTTGCCTGTTCACTCTGATGGTAGTTTGTTTTGCTGTGCAGAAGTGGACGCAGCACTCTGAGAGGTTTCATGGCCTGAATGACTGACATTATCTGGCTGTGCATCCTGGGGCACATGGCTTCAACCCCCTGAGTCTCCTTTAACTCAAACTGCTTCCACAGCTGCTGAATGGTTCAAATTGGCTACCTGATGTGAATGTGCTTTGAGATGCAAATACATACAAAGGTGACATGTCTGATGGCTTGCTGGCTCTGTTCCTAAGCCAGAACCAATGATAATACTTCAGGTCCAAAAACTGGCCTTCCCTTTACCCACTCCTGTTACCAACACTCTAGGGTTTCCAGTCAGCCTGCACATTGGCACACCTAGGCATGGATAAAACATGGCCATAACAAGGCAAAATAAATATTTATTAGAAATCAAAAAACCATTTCTTCAATGGCACAAACATGTTCTTACTCTTTGTACGATTTCTTCCTTGAACATAGAGTTTCACACACACACACAACACTAAGAACAAGTAGGTAAATGAGAATTTACAAGGATTCGGCACATTCAAGGATAATGGGATGACAATTCTGTGTTTGGAACCAAGATCACAGTAAAAAATATGTAAGTCAATGCAGAAATCAAGTACGGCTTACAGGCCCGGATGACGGCCCATCTACTTGGGCCCTGCCCAGAGCGAAAGGACACAGGTCACCAGGCCTTGAGGAGGGAAAGGAATGTCAATAATACTGGACTCTCTCAGGCTGGAGCCTTCTAAGAGCTTAATGACTTCACAGTACAACCTCCAGCACCTTCTCCCACATCCCAGGGAGGAAGGTTAAGCACCTTTTATTCCAAACAGATATATCACATAATGTCTAGAATAATGAATTCTTCTGAGGAAAAGTTTAGCTAAAGGGGCATTTACAGCCAAGGCACTATCTGAGCCTGGGAGATCCCATCCCTGGAAAACGCCTTCCCCTGAAATTACTGAAATGTCAATCACGGAGTTTTAAGATGTCCTGATAGACCCATGGGTTCAGTGGGGTGTGGGTGTGGGTATATGGGGGGGTGGGTGTGTGTGGGTGAGTGTGGGTGTGCTTTTGTGCACCCTGTGGGCACAACTGAATTTTCAACTAGTCACAGGGAACATAGGGGACAATGTTGACTGCCAAATGAGACACCTGAGAAAACAGTCCTGCCTCCCAATATAAGCCAACTACAAAGAAAGACTCAAAATGATGGAATAACTGTGCTTTTTAAAACTAAACAAATAATGGCTCAGGGAGACATCTGTGATCCAAGAATCAGGACACTCCAACCTCCGCAGCTCTGATATGACCTTCCCGCATGACTTTGCCCAAGTACATATTCCTCTTGGAGCATTAGCCTCCGGAGGTAAAATGAAGGAAGTGGTCCTTTTCACTCTGATGCTTCTTGACTCATGGCTTCCCTTGGTAAACCTACCTAGGCTCAGACCTTTTGGCTGAAAGCCTTTTGGGGTGGACATGGTTGGGAAGAATATCCAATACAGAAAATGGTCTTGCCAACCAATTCCATCCAGACCCACAGAGAGCAGCTCTCCATCACGTGTGAGATGACAGACATTCATCTGGCTCTCCATTCCGCACTTGGACAAAAGCTGGCAGGTTAGGCAAATAGAAATCGATAATTGGCTTTATCCATTAATATCTGACTCAAAGCAATTCTGGATATGGCTTTATCCATCAACATCTGAGTCAAAGCAATTCTGGATATGGCTTTATCCATCAACATCTGAGTCAAAGCAATTCTGGATATGACTTTATCCATAAGATACGGCTTTATTCATTAATGGATAGGACTTTCTCCATTAATATCCGAGTCAAAGCACTTCTGGAATTCCCAGCTCCACAGTGTAGAGCGTGGCATCATGAATCCTAACCACTTCCTTTCAGACCAAGATGTCTGTTCAGGCTTAATGCGGGTAGCTAATTCCAGATGTGGAATGCTGCTCTGCAGAATCTCCAGGCTAAAAGGAACCTTACACTTCTTCCAATGACCATTTTCAACAACATCCCTCACTAAGTGCTCGACCAGCTTTTGCTTAAACATCTCCAACATCTGGAGCAGCTGCTGGATTGGATTGAGCCAAAATCTTTCTCAATTTCCTAGTTCTGCCCATTCTGGAACACATCCGCTCCTCCTGTCTCTAGGACAGTCCGCCTCAAATCTTCTCTTCTCCAGAGGCCCATGCCCAGCCCCCACCACTGTGGCTCAGAGTATGTGGTTACTCCCTGGGTCAGCCGGGAAGGCAGGGGCTGCTGTGGACTGTGAGGCCTCATACACCCCAGCCCACCTCTCCCCAACCAGCCCCATCAGGGGCACAGAGTCTCTATCTGCCCAGCTAGTCTGGCACACGGAGTGGCCCAGAGCAGAGCAACTGGCCCAGAGTGCACTGCCAGGTCCGCACTCCTCAGTTTGCCTCAAGCCAGATGAACTAATCAATCGCCACGTTATCTGAAGGCCAAATTTCTATTTCTGCTATTTAAGATTAACATTCACGGTTACTATTTTTATAATTCCACCTCGAACATCTTTACATGAATCCTTTCACTAGCTAATGGTGGCAGAGTGGATTTTCTGGTGGTTTCGGCCCCAGTCACCTGGCAAATCCTTCCGTCTCCACTTCACCTCTGCCCCCAGACTGACTCCGTCTCATTTCAGAAGGAGAACATCAGAGGATGAGGACCTAAAAATAAGCTCAAAGTCTTGGCAAAGGCTTCTCTCTCACAAGCTCCCCCTTCAGCTTCAAAATTCACAGTTAAAAAAAAAAATACTTCGTACCAAAGCAGTTGAGGCATTTTGTTAAATTCCCCCACTGAGACATACTGAGGTATGTGACTAACTGCTGAGTTCTAAGATGGCATCGATCGAGCAGCTGCTATTTCTGCTTCAGCTGAAGCCAAGATCCCAGCGCAGAGGCAGGCACTACTGCGAGGCCAGGACACGGACAAGAGCCAGGCCCTTTCACCCAGATCGCGGCGGCCCAGCAGAACTTGCCCGGCGTGTCTCATGCAGACTTTTGTGTGTGTGAAGAAAAGCTTTTTGTCTGGCTCTGGGCACCTTGAGGCCAAATATATAATACTTACATCCAGCCCCAAAGCTCCCAATCTGTCTCCACTTTTAAAATCACATACTTCATTGTAGTAATTTTCATTCTTAACTGAAATGTCTTTTCCATATTGAAAATTTAAACCCTGTATTACTTATGCTACTAAAAACCTGTCTCAGCTTGAGGCAGTGTGAACCTTGGGGCGTCAGGCGAGGTTCACTCCAAGGATGGTCTCCTTTTCCCTGAAGGGTTCCGGAAGGATGTTTCCCGAGCTCATTCCCTTCCTCCCCCAGGATATCCAGCTTACCTCCGTCCCCGGCACACTCTGGGATGGGATCAAGGGTCTCCCCAAATTCAGGCAACCCAGTCACAGCAGGAGAGACGGTACAACGTGTGGGCTGGGGCTGGGGGAAGCTGGCAGGAGGAAAGGCGCCTCTCCCTGCTCCTCAAGGCTCCTGCCCCTTCCCTGCCACCCATCTCTCCCAGCCAAGCCCACCTGCAACTGGTAAAACCAGAGGCTTCACCCAGGACTTCAGGAGGCTCCCAGGCTCCAGACTGCTGCTGGCTGTAGGTTTACACCAACTCCTTGCCCAGTAACAAAATCCAGGATATTTTCCATTCAGACAAACTGACAACTGCCCCTCAGTTCAGACACCCACTGAGCACTGAGCATGAGGGTGCACTCTGCTGCTACACCAGCAGAGCCGGACTCCATCATCCCTCAAAGCCTCTCCGCAGGGGCCGTGACTCCGCCTGCAGCGCCAGACAGCGCACGCGCACGCCGGCTCCGGTTCCGCTTCTACACCGACGTTTCCGGGAAATCCTCTATTTCTTCAAAGGCATTGAGAGTGGTTTTGCTGTTGTTCCTGGAAGAATCTTGGATTTTGTTGAAATCTGCTTTTTAAAAAATATATATTTTAGAAATAGATCACTCTGCATAATGTGTTTCTTTGTCTTTTTTTTTTTTTTTTTTTTTGAGATGGAGTTTCACTCTTGTCACCCAGGCTGGAGTGCAGTGGTGCAATCTCAGCTCATTGCAACCTCCACCTCCCAGGTTCAAGCAATTCTCCTGACTCAGCCTCCTGAGTAGCTGGGATTACAGGCACCCACCACCACGTTCAGCTAATTTTTGTATCTTTAGTAGAGACGGGGTTTGCTGGCCAGGCTGATCTCAAACTCCTGATCTCAGGTGAGTCACCCAACTCGGCCTCCCAAAGTGCTGGGATTACAGGCGTGAGCCACCGTGCCTGGCCTGCATGGTGTATTTCTATGGCTTAGGGCTACACCATTTTAAAAGTCGTGCCAACTAGAGTTCTAAAAGTCAGAGCTGGAAGAGACCTAAGCAGCATTTCCATTCAACCCTCCCATTTGACAGATGAGGAAAGTCAGGACCCTTAGATTTGATCTGCCCAAGGTTAGGTGGTCTGAGACAGGAGTGGACACCACGTCACCTCACAGCCACAGTACCTGTTCGTCTGACAGGCCCCGGGTCTTCGTTAAGGAAGGAGACGTGCGTCTTCCATTCAGTCCACTTCACCTCATTGATCCTGCAAGTGGCATCATCATTCTTACTATTTCACCAGTGCCTCATGGAGTGCAAACAAATAACCCTGGTTTGGGACGTCCTGGTGTCTATACAGCTCCCCTTCTGTCTGTCCTGGAGATCAGGAGCACCCTTGACCCCAGTGGTCACACCAGCGTTGTTGGAGTTTGAACTCTATCCCCATCTCCATGTCCCCAGGCCTCAGAGAATCAGTTCTCCTTCCATTGTAGGGAACTCAGAAATCCTGCAAGTTGCTCAGACAGGTATAAAGGGTCCAACTTCAGACAACAGCAGCTGTGCCTGACTGGTGACAGCCCAAGGGGAAGCGGGGACAGACAGAGGGAGGGCCCAGGCCGCGAGGGTGTGAAGATTAAACTCCAAGTGTAGCTGGGGTTGAGGAGGCACGAAGAGCCTGTGGTTAGGGTCTATGCCCCAACAAAAGTGGGTGGCGTCTGAGGTGTTCGAATACAACCATAGGCATTGATGTGACTTAAATTCACATCCAGAGGTCTCTAGAGTGAGGGTGACAACATCAGAAATGTTTGTTAGGGTAATCATTGCAGTCAGAAATGAAGCTTTCCAAGGGGTGGGGTTTCAGTCAGAGAAGTGGGTTAAGGTCATACTCAAAGAAAGTGGTCCGTAGGCTCAGGTAGCTGGGTCAGGGTTGGAGGAGGTGGGCTTATCTGAAAAGGTGGTCATGGAACTGGGCGCGGTGGCTTATGCCTGTAATCCCAGCACTTTGAGAGGCCAAGGCAGGTGGATCACTTGAGGCCAGGAGTTCAAGACCAGCCTGGCCAACATGATGAAACCCCATCTCTACTAAAAATACAAAAATTATCCAGGCGTGGTGGCATGTGCCTGTAGTCCCAGCTACTGGGGAGGCTGAGGCATAAGAATCGCTTGAACT
>NW_012102166.1:173560-177290 GCF_000951045.1 Mandrillus leucophaeus
GGGAGGGGAGGGGAGGGAAGGGAAGGGAGGGGAAGGGAAAGGTGGTCATGGGATAAGTAAGGACTTTAAAAAAAAAAAAAAAATCAAAAAGCCAGAGATCTGTCAAAGTAGCCGTGTCACTTTCCATCTGCCAGGGGCAAAATGGGACTCAAGTCACCCGGGGTCACAGGAACTCACACAGGTAAACAGCAGGAAAAGGAGTGCCAAGCAGGCAGATCTTCCCTAAAGCAGATAGCAAACAGAGAGAGACCGTGGAGGCACCTTCAAAAAGGCAGAGAGAGGGGCTGGGCGTGGTAGCTCACGCCTGTAATCCCAGCACTTTGGGAGGCCGAGGTGGGTGGATGACCTGAGGTCAGGAGTTCGAGACCAGCCTGACCAATGTGGTGAAACTCTGCCTCTACTAAAAATACAAAATTAGCTGGGTGGGGTGGTACATGCCGGTAATCCCAGCTACTCAGGAGGCTGAAGCAGGAGAATTGCTTGAACCCAGGAGGCAGAGGTTGCAGTGAGCCAAGATCGTGCTATTGTACTCCAGCCCGGGCAACAAGAGCAAAACTCTGTCTCAAAAACAGAAAAAAAAAGGCAGAGAGGGGAGCCACTGTTGGCAGTCTCCTTCTCTTTCTCTTCTGAAGCTCGGGAACCCCCATCCCAGGGCCCTACAACCCCAAAAGCAAATTCCTTCTTCCGAGGAGGCCACTGGAAGAGACAGCAGCTGTGGTTATGGTGAGCAAGCAGCGGCACTGTTTCTCTAACATCTTGTCACTGACCTGCCCCTCTCTACCCACCCCAAAGACCACCGCCCCAGGGCCCTTCCCCCTTTGTTACCGCAAACACAGTCGGAAATCTTCCTCGGCCACTCTGCACAGCTCTCCCATCCGGAATCTGCTCCTCAGCCATTCTGGTAACATTTTCTCAAACTCCAAGATGGTCCTGGCTCTCTGGGGACATAAGCAAGTCTAAGGAGTAGGCACTCGCACTCACAAGCACACACAAGTGCACACACACCGTCAGTGAGCCCACTCCCCCCTCGCCCCATGCTTAACGGATCGGAAGGGTTTGGCTGATCTACAGAATTCAAAGACAAAAAAGCAGGACAGGCACAGTGGCCCATGCCTGTAATCCTAACACTTTGGGAGGCCAAGGCGGGTGGATCACCTGAGGTTAGGAGATCGAGACCAGCCTGGCCAACGTGGTGAAACCCTGTCTGTACTAAAAACACAAAAATTAGCTGGGCCTGCGTCAGACATCTATAATCCCAGCTACTCAGGAGGCTGAGGCAGGAGAATCACTTGAACCCAGGGGTTGAAGGTTGCAGTGAGCCGAGATCCCTCCACTGCACTCCAGCCTGGGCAACAGAGCGACACTCCATGATATAAATAGTATTTCTGAAAGCCCAGGAGCTTCCTATCTGACAGGGCTGGGGTCCTGGAATCCCATGGCAGAGGACCATTCGAACATCATTCAGTCCCACCCCCTCCCAGGCTTGGAACCTCTCTGCTGTTTCCTGGCCATAATTTTTCCAGTCTCTCTTGAGTAGTATCAACAAACCAATTAAGAGGGCCTTGGCCAGGTACAGTGGCTCACACCTGTAATCCCAGCACTTTGGGAGGCTGAGGCAGGTGAATCGCTTTGAGTTCAGGAGTATGAGGGCAGCCTGGGCAACATGGTGAAACCTCATCTTTACAAAAAATACAAAAATGACCCAGCTGTGGTGGCGTGTGCCTGTAATCCCAGCTATTTGGGAGGCTGAGGTGGGAGAATCGCTTGAGCCGGGGAGGCAGAGGTTGCAGTGAGCTGATATCGCGCCACTGCACTCCAGCCTGGGCGACAGAGCAAGACCCTGTCTCAAAAAAAAAAAAAAAAAGGAGGGCCTTAATAATGAGAAACTTCTACCCTGTAGCACCCCCATGTACCTCTGCCTTCTGGGACCACAGAAGGGGTCTGCTCCCTCTTTCACAGGTTGCTCTGTAGATATCTGAAGGCACTCTCACCTTTACCAATAAGCATTTCTTTTTCTTTTTTTGAGGCAGAGTTTTTGCTCTGTCACCCAGGCTGGAGTGCAATGGCACGATCTCCACTCACTGCAACCTCCACCTCCTGGGTTCAAGCGATTCTCCTGCCTCAGCCTCCCGAGTAGCTGGGATTACAGGCGCCCACTACCACACCCGGCAAGTTTTTGCATTTTTAGTCGAGATGAGGTTTCACCAGGTTGGCCAAGCTGGTCTCAAACTCTTGACCTCAGGTGATCCACCCGCCTTGGCCTTCCAAAGTACTAAGATTACAGGGGTGAGCCACCATGCCTGGCCGCCAACAACTATTTCTTAAGAGGCAGTCTCCAGTCCTCTCCCAAACCTGGTTACCACCTCGGGACCCATCCTATGCATTGGTTTCCTCAGCACGTAAGAAGTGTTCAGGCCAGGATAGAATAGAGCAGAACTGTCACCTCCATTGTCCTAGGCGCTGTACTCCTCTTAATACAACCTAAGGTCATACTTCAACATCCATCAATCACACTGTCAACCCTGAACACAGCACCCCTGTAAGCCTGAGTTTTTCTACACATGCTGTTGCACAGCCACACTTCGTAGACCCTACACTCAAAGAACCTAGGCTAAGGCTTCCTCAATCCTGGCCACACACTGAGCAGCTTGTGCAGATTCTCAGGCCCCACCACAGACCCACTGGTGCTGACAGTAGTCAATGACCATGTGCTGAACTGAATCCCATGGAGGCCCCCACACTGGGGTCTCCACCTAGACTCACCTGCAGGCGCCAGATACGCTCGCTCTCCTTGGAGACGTTCTCCACAGTCTCGCCCATCAGGGCAATGAGCATGTTGAGGAGCAGAACGAAGGTGAGGATGACGTAGGTGATGAGCAGGAACAGAAAGAGAATGGGATACTTGGAGTTCTGCTGGATGTTCAGGTCACCCAGGCCGATGGTGAGCTTGAAGAGTTCCAGCACCGCGTCGCTGAAGCTGCCGTAGGAGCTGCAGTCCTTGTTGTCTTTGGGACACTTCTCGATCAGTGAGGCCAGAGCTAGGGGAACATAACAGGGTGCTCTCCTCAGCTCTCCGCCTGGTGAATTACTCTACAAGCTTGCGTGTATTTGCCCACATGACAAGCCTGCTGTCTCCTTCTCTCTGGCCATTAAATCCCATCTCCAGCTTCAGGTCCTCCCAAAGCCTCATCGGGCTGACTTCTCTGCCCTGGCCTCCTGCAGAAAGCTCTTCCGCCTAACAAAGCCCAGAGTCTTCTCTCCTTCCTCTACCCCACAGTCGGCCCTTGATCACTTCCAGCCTTGCAGAGTTACTAATTATAATCCATGTGTGTGTCCCTGGCTCCCCAGCTAGTTTTTGAGCTCCTGACTTCCTCTAGCCTGAGTCATCTCCCTCAAGGCTGTAAGATCCTGAGTCTCCTCCTAATGCTCTGTTGTGAGTTTCCCATGAGCAAGATCAGGCTCACACTTCCCTTCTTTCCAACACACCACAGTAGACGTTCACTGCTGGATGGATGGATGGATGGATGGATGGATGGATGGATGGATGGATGATTAGATGGATGATTGGATGGATGAATGAATGAATGGATGGATGGATGGACGAGGGATTAGATGGATGGATAGATAGATGATTGGATGGATGGATGGATGGAGGGAGGGAGGGATGGATGGATGGATGGATGATTGCATGGATGGATGGATGGATGGATGGATGGATGGATGGATGGAT
>NW_012102166.1:179050-186714 GCF_000951045.1 Mandrillus leucophaeus
AAAAAAAAAAAAAAAAGGAGGGCCTTAATAATGAGAAACTTCTACCCTGTAGCACCCCCATGTACCTCTGCCTTCTGGGACCACAGAAGGGGTCTGCTCCCTCTTTCACAGGTTGCTCTGTAGATATCTGAAGGCACTCTCACCTTTACCAATAAGCATTTCTTTTTCTTTTTTTGAGGCAGAGTTTTTGCTCTGTCACCCAGGCTGGAGTGCAATGGCACGATCTCCACTCACTGCAACCTCCACCTCCTGGGTTCAAGCGATTCTCCTGCCTCAGCCTCCCGAGTAGCTGGGATTACAGGCGCCCACTACCACACCCGGCAAGTTTTTGCATTTTTAGTCGAGATGAGGTTTCACCAGGTTGGCCAAGCTGGTCTCAAACTCTTGACCTCAGGTGATCCACCCGCCTTGGCCTTCCAAAGTACTAAGATTACAGGGGTGAGCCACCATGCCTGGCCGCCAACAACTATTTCTTAAGAGGCAGTCTCCAGTCCTCTCCCAAACCTGGTTACCACCTCGGGACCCATCCTATGCATTGGTTTCCTCAGCACGTAAGAAGTGTTCAGGCCAGGATAGAATAGAGCAGAACTGTCACCTCCATTGTCCTAGGCGCTGTACTCCTCTTAATACAACCTAAGGTCATACTTCAACATCCATCAATCACACTGTCAACCCTGAACACAGCACCCCTGTAAGCCTGAGTTTTTCTACACATGCTGTTGCACAGCCACACTTCGTAGACCCTACACTCAAAGAACCTAGGCTAAGGCTTCCTCAATCCTGGCCACACACTGAGCAGCTTGTGCAGATTCTCAGGCCCCACCACAGACCCACTGGTGCTGACAGTAGTCAATGACCATGTGCTGAACTGAATCCCATGGAGGCCCCCACACTGGGGTCTCCACCTAGACTCACCTGCAGGCGCCAGATACGCTCGCTCTCCTTGGAGACGTTCTCCACAGTCTCGCCCATCAGGGCAATGAGCATGTTGAGGAGCAGAACGAAGGTGAGGATGACGTAGGTGATGAGCAGGAACAGAAAGAGAATGGGATACTTGGAGTTCTGCTGGATGTTCAGGTCACCCAGGCCGATGGTGAGCTTGAAGAGTTCCAGCACCGCGTCGCTGAAGCTGCCGTAGGAGCTGCAGTCCTTGTTGTCTTTGGGACACTTCTCGATCAGTGAGGCCAGAGCTAGGGGAACATAACAGGGTGCTCTCCTCAGCTCTCCGCCTGGTGAATTACTCTACAAGCTTGCGTGTATTTGCCCACATGACAAGCCTGCTGTCTCCTTCTCTCTGGCCATTAAATCCCATCTCCAGCTTCAGGTCCTCCCAAAGCCTCATCGGGCTGACTTCTCTGCCCTGGCCTCCTGCAGAAAGCTCTTCCGCCTAACAAAGCCCAGAGTCTTCTCTCCTTCCTCTACCCCACAGTCGGCCCTTGATCACTTCCAGCCTTGCAGAGTTACTAATTATAATCCATGTGTGTGTCCCTGGCTCCCCAGCTAGTTTTTGAGCTCCTGACTTCCTCTAGCCTGAGTCATCTCCCTCAAGGCTGTAAGATCCTGAGTCTCCTCCTAATGCTCTGTTGTGAGTTTCCCATGAGCAAGATCAGGCTCACACTTCCCTTCTTTCCAACACACCACAGTAGACGTTCACTGCTGGATGGATGGATGGATGGATGGATGGATGGATGGATGGATGGATGATTAGATGGATGATTGGATGGATGAATGAATGAATGGATGGATGGATGGACGAGGGATTAGATGGATGGATAGATAGATGATTGGATGGATGGATGGATGGAGGGAGGGAGGGATGGATGGATGGATGGATGATTGCATGGATGGATGGATGGATGGATGGATGGATGGATGGATGGATGGATAGATGGATGGATAGATGGATGATTAGATAGATGGATGGATAGATGATTGGATGGATGGAGGGATGGATGGATAGATGATTAGATGGATGGATGGATTGATGGATGGATGATTAGATGGACGGATGAATGAATGGATGGATGATTGGATGGATTGATAGATGGATGGATGGATGGATGGATGGATGGATGGATGGATGGATGGATAGACAGGTGGATGGATGGATGGATGGATGATCAGATGGATGGATGGATAGATGATTGGATAGATGGAGGGATGGATAGATGGATGATTAGATGGATGGATGGATTGATGGATGGATGATTAGATGGATGGATGAATGGATGGATGGATGATTGGATGGGTGGATAGATGGATGGATGTATGGATGGATGGATGGATGGATGGATGGATGGATGGATGGATGGATGACTAGATAGGTGGATGAGCAAATTAAATGAGAGAGTAAATAGATGGATTAATAAACAAGCAGGTGAAGGAGCAAATAAATAAGCAAATTGTGACCCAGAAGAGGTACCAGACAGATGGACACAGCTACCTAATTTCAAATGTCAGTGGTCACCGAAGAAAAGAAAAAAAAAGCAACTGGTATGTGGGGGGAAACGATCTCTCTATGCAGAGGTTAGGAATGCAACCAGATGGTGCTGTTCCCTCTGTCGCACATGGAGAGATTTTAAGAGGGGGCTCCTTCCTGGTCCCAGCAGACCAGAGAGGCTCTCACAGTTATATCTGAAGCGTACTGTGAGAGCAACATGATGCGAAACCCAAAGGAAGTTGCCTCAGGGCATTACTTTGCTCCTACTTTGCAAAGACCATCAGTCGAGTTTCTGTGGACTTTAGTTTCCCCATCTGTAAACTCGGGCTGAAAACACTTGCAGGACCTGTCTTAGGTCGTGAGGGCCACATAAGCAATGAATGGGAAAGCCAGAGGCGTGTACCACACGGTGAAGCTGGATCATGAGTGGCTGGCCTGGTTCAAATCCTGGAGTCTCTAAGCCTCAGCTATCTTATGATCGGGGCGACGACTCCCACTTGATCAAGTTGTTGAGAGAAGTAAAAAGGTAATGCTTGGAAAATGCCAAGCTTGGCAGGTGCCCCACTGGTAGCTGGTCTAATTGCTGCTGAGGCCACCATATGCTTTGTCATTTTGACATCTGAATAAAGTGTTTATAAATGTGGGAGTTACTATCATTTATAAATCAATTACCTACTCCAAATCCAAGCAAAAAAACGATATATACGAACAAGAACTTCAAAACATCATGCAAAATGACCTACAAAGAAATAAACATAATTCAAGAGTAAGATATAAGCACATATTCACGGTCCCCTGATCTTCCTGCTTCCCACCCTCTCCCACCTCCCCCCTAACCATCTCCTCACTCACTTAGGCCACTCTCCCTTCCCCCAGCCAAATCCTCCTGATGCTCCAATACCCAGCTCTGAATCCCACTTCCTCCAGGAAGCCTTCTGTTTCTGCTCTAGCCCCAGGTTCTCTTCTCCCTGTGATTCACCCTGTGCCTTTCACCATAGGGTCTCACATCCGGAATCCTCACATTCCTGGGGGCAGTGGCATGCTAGAGCCAGCTCAGAACAGCTCGCAAGAGCTGTTAACTTCTCATGAAGTTTGTGAGCTGGTTGTTAAACACAGCCATTATTCAGAACTAAATCAAACTTTCAGTTATACGATGAATAAGTTCTGGGGATCTAATGGACAGCATGATGGCTGTAGTTAACAATACTGTGTTGTGGATTAGAAATTTGCTAAGAGAATAGATCACAAATGTTCTCACCCCACAAAGAAATGGCAACTATGTGAGGCAATGGGTATGTTAACTAATTTGAAATTGGGAATCATTTCATAATATATACCTATATCAAATCCTCATATTGTATATCTTAAATTTATACAATTATATATGTCAACTATACCTCAATAAAGTTGGGGATAAGGCCGGGCGCAGAGGCTCATGCCTGTAATCCTAGTACTTTGGGAGGCCAAGGCGGGCGGATCACGAGGTCAGGAGATCAAGACCATCCTGGCTAACACAGTGAAATTCTGTCTCTACTAAAAATACAAAAAATTAGCCGGGTGTGGTGGTGGCACCTGTAGTCCCAGCTACTCAGGAGGCTGAGGCAGGAGAATGGGGTGAACCCGGGAGGCGAAGCTTGCTGTGAGCTGAGATCGTGCCACTGCACTCCAGCCTGGGCGACAGAGCAAGACTCCATCTCAAAAAAAAAAAGAAAAAAGAAAAAAAAGTTGAGGATAAATTATTATTTGTATTGCCAAAAAATTAAACCATATAAACTTACAATTAAATAAAGTAAGTTATATTTAAAACAGAGACAAGCCGGGCGCAGTGACTCAAGCCTGTAATCCCAACACTTTGAGAGGCCGAGGTGGGTGGATCGCCTGAGGTCAGGAGTTGGAGGCCAGCCTGGCCAACATGGCAAAACCCCGTCTCTACTAAAAATACAAAAATACAAAAAAAAAAAAAAAATACAAAGGTGGCACTCACCTTTGATCCCAGCTACTCCAGAGGCTGAGGAAGGAGAATTGCTTGAACCCAGGAGGAAGAGGTTGCAGCGAGCCTAGATCGTGCCACTGCACTGCAGCCTGGGAGGCAGAGCAAGACTCCATCTCAAAAAATTAATTAATTTAATTAAATAAAACAAAGACAATAAATGTTCAAAACTCATCCCTGTCTAGTTATTTCACTATATTTACAATTGTGTGTGCTTTTGAGGTTACTTATCTCTATGATAGCCATATGGCGGGAATTCTAGAGTGGTGTGGATCTGCATGTTTCTCCCTAACTCCACGTCCAGTAACATAACGTTGGTAGCTGGAAACTGGCCCTGGGAGGAGAACAGTAGTCCGCCCTTCTCTTCAATTTCACTTTCTGCAGTTTTGGTTGCCTGTGGTCAACTAAGACCCAGAAATCTTACACACAATACAATATTCTGAAAGAGAGAGACAACGCTCATCTACTTTTATTACAGTGTATTGTTATCGTTGCTCTGTTAGTTATTGCCATTAATATCTCTGTGCCTAATTTATAAAATACATTTTATAAATTCCACATAGCCAGTTGAGTCTCAAAATCATTTGTTGCTTCCCCCCACCCGCCCCCAGCACTTTGGGAGGCCGAGGCAGGCGGATCACCTGAGGTCAAGAGTTGGAGACCAGCCTGGCCAACATGGTGAAACCCCGTCTCTACTAAAAATACAAAAATTAGCTGGGCCTGGTGGCGCACACCTGTAGTCCCGCTGGGCGGGAGAATTGCTTGAGCCCGGGAGGCAGAGGTTGCAGTGAGCCAAGATCGCACTATTGCACTCCAGCCTGGGCGACAGAGCGAGACTCAGTCACCAAAAAAAAAAAAAAAAAGCAAAAAATTATTCTAAGACTCAACTGGCCAAGTGAAATTTACAATAAACTGTATTGTATAGTATATTTTCATTATTTGCATAGATGTATACGTATAGGAAAAAACAGCATATTATATAGGGTTTGGTACTATCTGCAGTTTCAGGCATTCATGGGGGGTCTTAGAACATTTTCCCCAAGAATAAGGCGGGGCTACTGTATTTACATCATGAAAATTAGTAAATGCCACAAATCAGAGATTGATTGACTCATTGTTTTGTTGATATCTAGATCTAAATGATTTAAGACAGTAATGGAGAAACTATTAATCCAGATCAAATTTAAAATGTGTTCTGTCCACAGCCTTTACATTGTGTGTAGCACAAAAATACCAACAGAATATTCTTCTGATATTTGCAAACTAGTATCCAAACTAGTTTGCAAACTAGGATCCAAACTTTGCAAACTAGCAAAGAAGTTGCTCACATCATTGATAAACAAGTAAAGTTCAACATAAATCTTAATTGTTTTACTTTAATCACTGCTTATAAAGAAAAATCTCAACCAACATTCATATCTGAACAGCACTCTTCTGTCAAATGCAACCAAAAGTTGACAACAAAAACTAGAATTCAATAAAAAGCAACAAATAGGCCGGATGCAGTGGTTCACGCCTGTAATCCTAACACTTTGGGAGGCCAAGGTGGGTGGAGCACCTGTTCAGGAGTTCAAGACAATCCTGGCCAACATGGTGAAATCCCATCTCCACTAAAAATACAAAAATTATCCAGGCATGGTGGTGCATGCCTGTAATCCCAGCTACTCTGGAGGCTGAGGCGGGAGAATTGCTTGAACCCAGGAGGAAGAGGTTGCAGTGAGCCAAGATCGCACCACTGCACTCCAGCCTGGGCAGCAGAGCGAGACTCAGTCTCAAAAAAAAAAAAAGCAACAAATTATTCTAAGACTTAGCTACGTGGAATTTACAATAAACTGTATGTATATTTTCATTATTTGCAAATTGCGTGATACACATCCTTTACATAGTAAACTGTATAAGTGTATGTGTATACGTACATACATGTATATATATACATATTCCACCCACACACACACACACACACACACACACAGAGCAGTTGTTACATGTTTACCAGCACGCCACTGCCCGGGGTGAGAACATTCCTCCACGAAGTGTACCCCTCCCCAGCGCCCCACAAGCCTGGGGGATTTAAGGTCTGGACACGTAAAGCCTGACCAAAAGCAAAGGGAGCGCATGGCATTCGGGAGAAAGAGGAGTGACCTGCCCCTCTTCCTCTCCAGACCTCAGTTTCCCCATCTGAAAAAGGGCCCTCCCGCCGGCACAGCTCCCAACGCACCTTCTGGATCATGACGCTGTACATGCCCATGGACTGGAACCCCCTCGTGTAGTAGAGCATGTTCGCCCAGCCCAGGGCCATGGCCAGCACGAGGCAGGCGAGGTACTCTTTGTAGGCAAACAAGTACAAGAAGACAGACAGTATCACAAGCACAGCTTGGATAAAACTGTTCAGGAGACACAGGAAACACGGGCCTTACTTACTTCTCAGCATCAGGGCAAAGATAGGCAAATCCCCCAAACCTCCCTTAAACCCCCTGAGCAGTCACCCCCGTGACGGATGCTGAAGAGACCGGAATCAGGCTGCCTCAGATCCATTTGGCTACCATAGAATTCAGCCTGTAGAGACAGTACTAGATGCCAGTCACAGCAAGTGGTAAGCTGATTGCAACTGGTGGGGACTTAAAAAAACAACAAAAAACACACTTCGACAGGGCCGCAGAAGATTCTAGGGTGCTGCCCCAGAGGCCATATATTTTTTAAATTACCCACACGGGCCTGGCGTAGTGGCTCACGCCTGTAATTCCAACACTTTGGGAGGCTGAGGTAGGAGAAGCGCTTCAGGCCAGGAGTTCAGGACCAGCCTGAGCAACATAGTGAGACTTTGTCTCTACAAAAAAAAAAAAACAAAAGTAGAAAAATAATCTAAATCACCCACATAATTTCTGATTCCCACGTCGATTTGAAAACTACTGGAGTAGACCGAAGATGTGGTAAATGATTGCATTTTTAACCAAAATGACAAAAACTGCCAATATCTATACTTTTAAGCCAATTATAACAAAAGTCCCCCAAACCCTACTTTTTAAATCGTGGTGGTTTCTTTGGGTGGGGGGGCTGCAGGCAGAGACAGAGTGTCGCTGTGTCCCCCAGGCTGGAGTGCAGTGGCACAATCTCTGCTCACTGCAACCTCTGCCTCCCGGGTTCAAGCGATTCTCCTGCCTCAGCCTCCCTGGTAGCTGGGATTACAGGCTTGTGCCACCATATCCGGCTCATTTTTGTATTTTTAGTAGAGAC
>NW_012102166.1:188137-189499 GCF_000951045.1 Mandrillus leucophaeus
AAAAAAAAAAAAAAAATCCGTAAACAGGACTGCTAAGGCTGTTCCTGCCTTCTCCACTCCATGCTGCCTTCTGCCTGGGGCTCCGTGACGCGTGGAGTCGGCCATCATCGCCACCTTGGCCTCCCAGAGTGCTGGAATTACAGGCATGAGCCACTGCGCCCGGCAGCCCTGACGTTTTCTGACCCTCTCCATGGGCGTCTACGTGTCTCCTGTGGGGAGGAAGACAGGAGAGCCCTGGCGTGTAACCACGGCAGAGTGACTGGGACACGGTGGCACGGCAGGGTGGTTGTTCCAGGGGGACGCGGCAGCTGCCATACAGGACATCAACCCTGCCTGTGAGGTGATAACTGAGGGGCCAGACCTACTTACAAGACAAAGTGAAACCAGGCATCGGAGAGGATGGACTGCAGATCCGAGGGTCTCAGCAGGAAGATGGCAATGCCCTAAGGCCAGGAAGGAAAGACAAACTGCACCCTCTTCATGACCCTCACCGGGGAGCTGATTCTCTGCATGACCCTCACCGGGGGGCTGAGCCTCTGCATGACCCTCACCGGGGAGCTGATTCTCTGCATGACCCTCACCGGGGAGCTGAGCCCCTGCATGACCCTCACGGGGGAGCTGAGCCCCTGCATGACCCTCACCGGGGAGCTGAGCCCCTGCATGACCCTCACCGGGAAGCTGATTCTCTGCATGACCCTCACCAGGGAGCTGAGCAGGGGGTGCTTCCCCAGCACCAAGACTCAGTGAGGGCTGAATGCGCAAAGGCCGGGCTAGAGTCCAGGTGGTGGATCTGAAAGGGGACCTGTGCCTGGGGGGCGTAGGCACCTCCACGGTGAAGGTGAACGCTCCCTCCAATCTTCTCACCTCCCTCACTCCTTACCCCATCCTCACCCCAGAACCTGCAAAGCAGTACTATCACTACAGCCACCTTCCCTCCCCAAATCCAGCCTAGCGTTCCAGCCTCCGAGCCTTTGCTCATGCTGTTCCCCATACCCACCTTGTAATGACTTTGTCCTCATTGTCCTCGTGCCCAATCCTAACCCACCAGAGTAAGTGCCATCTCTGCCTTCAAGCATCTCTACCATTCCCTGTCCCCAGATAAAAGTCACCCCCTTCCTCTGAACACTGATCTGAACCCAGCTTAGGGTCTTTTTTGGTCTATCATAAAGTCTTGATGTTTATGCCCATGCCATGTCCCCCACCAGGCTGTGAACTCAAAGACAGCAAACTCGTCCCATCCCTGTCACCTCCTCCAGGGCCACACATACATAGGAGGTGCTCAGATTATATGTGTTGATTCACTGGATGGATGGATAGATGGATGGATGGATGGATGGATGGATGGATGGATGGATGGATGGA
>NW_012102166.1:192779-194256 GCF_000951045.1 Mandrillus leucophaeus
CCTCTGCCTCCCGGGTTCAAGCGATTCTCCTGCCTCAGCCTCCCTGGTAGCTGGGATTACAGGCTTGTGCCACCATATCCGGCTCATTTTTGTATTTTTAGTAGAGACGGGGTTTCACCATGTTGGCCAGGCTGGTCTCGAACTTCTGACCTCAGGTGATCCGCCCACCTCAGCCTCCCAAAGTGCTGGGATTACAGGCGTGAGCCACCACGCCTGGCATTAAATCTTTTTAAAGTATGATATATGCTAAGTGAAGTAAGCTAGATGACTCCACTATATGACTCCACATATGAGGTACCTGAAATAGTCCAATTCACAGGGAAAGAAGGAAGAATGGTGGTTACAGGGGGCCAGGAAAGGAGAGGAATAGGGGCTGTTGTTTAATGGGTATGGAGTTTCGGTTTTGCAGGATGAAAACAGGTCTGAAGGCTGCCCAACAACGTGAATGTACTTCAAAGTATTAATTTGTATGCTTAAAAAACGGTTATAATGCTAACTTTTATGTTACATGTATTCTACCACAATTAAGTTTTGTTTGTTTTTTGTTTTTTGTGTTTGTTTGTTTTTTTTTTGAGACGTAGTGTCGCTCTATTGCCCAGGCTGGAGTGCAGTGGCACGATCTCAGCTCACTGCAGCCTCCGCCTCCCGGGTTCAAGCAATTCTCCTGCCTCAGCCTCCCGAGTAGCTGGGATTACAGGTACATGCCACCACACCCGGCTAATTTTTGTATTTTTTGTAGAGAGAAGGGGGTTTCACCAGGCTGGTTTCGAACTCCTGACCTCAGATGATCCGCCCACCTTGGCCTCCCAAAGTGCTGGGATTACAAGCACGAGCTATCGTGCCTGGCCCACGGTTAAAATGTGTTTAAGTACAATATATCGCAAACATACAAAATCAAAATCTACTCCTACACAGTCATATGCAGACATCGGGATAAAAACACTGTCTTATAACATCAGGCAGTTTCCAAAATTATAAAACAGCTAACCAAAGTCACAACACAGGCACGGTTGTAAGAGAAACCATCGGATTCATCAACTGCATTTTAGACTGAAACGAGGAAGAATGTCTCCCTCCACGCTAACAAAACAAATAAGAAGCAGAAGAGGCCAGCGCGGGAGCTCATGCCTGGAATCCCAGCACTCTGGGAGGCCGAGGCGGGCAGATCACTTGAGGTCAGGAGTTCAAGACCAGCCTGACCAACATGGCAAAACCCTGTCTCTACTAAAAATATAGGCGCACATCTGTAATCCCAGCTACTCGGGAGGCTGAGGCAGAAGAATCGCTTGAACCCAGAAGGTGGAGGTTGCAGTGAGCTAAGGTCACACCACTGCACTCCAGCCTGGGCAACAAAAGTGAAACTCCATCTCAATTAAAAAAAAAAAAAAAAAATCCGTAAACAGGACTGCTAAGGCTGTTCCTGCCTTCTCCACTCCATGCTGCCTTCTGCCTGGGGCTCCGTGACGCGTGGAGTCGG
>NW_012102166.1:196756-207301 GCF_000951045.1 Mandrillus leucophaeus
GGATGGATGGATGGATGGATGGATGGATGGATGGATGGATGGAAGGATGCATGGATGGATAGATGGACGGATGGATGGATGGATAGATGGAAGGATGCATGGATGGATGGATGGATGGATGGATGGATAGATGGAAGGATGCATGGATGGATGGATGGATGGACGGATGGATGGATGGAGAGATGGAAAGATGGTTGGATAAAGGATAGAAGGATGGTTGGTAAGGATAAGCGGGCATGTGAATGGATGAATGAGTGGCTGAGTCCATGAAAGAGGGCAGGTGATCAGATGGGTGGATGGGGGTGGAAGAGGACAAGGGACACTGAGTGGCTGGGAAGGTAGATACATGGTGGATAGCTGGGCAGATGGATAGGGAAGTAGATGGATGAAGTAGGTAGGATAGGCCAGTCTTATCCATTTTTTCCCATGTTGTCACTCAGAAAGGTAAGGCTTGGGAAGGAAACGCCTCCCTGAAGCCCCCCAGCAGTAATGGCAGAGCAGAGAGGGATGGAGGCCAGGCCTGCTATCACCTGCCTGCCTCGCGGGGCGGTCTAGAGGGGCCGAGTGACCCACTCACCTCTTTCACGGAGATGCACGTGGCCCAGATGAGTACGAACATCCTCCCGAGGAGCTGCAGCCACCCCATCTTGTGCGTCAGGGCCAAGGGGTGCGGGAGGGCCTGGGGGGATAGCAGAGGTGTGGTCGGAACAGGGAGTAAGGTGGACTGGGCTGGCACCAACTCTACAGGGACCAGAACACTCAAGCCAGGCCGGAAGCCAGCATGAAACCCGATCTCTGTACAGAGCAAGAGAAGGAGGAGCAGCTCCCTGACCCCACCCTCCCCACCCCTGATGGAAACCCGAAACTCTACAATGACGAGTATCAGCCAATCGGTGCTAACAACCCTCACACTCCATTGCAATAGCCTTTCCAGAACCCATTCATATCCAGACACTCAACACGGCCTCACCGCACCAATCAATAAAGCCGAGGCTCTGTGCCCCACGTGACGCATGGGAAGCCGAGGCCCGGCAGGCAGGGACAGCTTATCGTCCTCCCATTTCCTGCAGCCCTCACAGCAGAGACACCCAGTCAGTTCTGTATTTTGACAGAGACCCTGGGCAGGGCCTGAGTCTCCGAATTCTCCAACTTTCCCCCCAACATGGGTCTGCCTGGAACTCAGTTCCTGGGGCTTAGCCCAACTAAGCACCGAAGACTTATTCAGTCCCCTAGAAAACGTGAAGGACAACTGGGGAACCCCACCCAAATCTCCTGGCCTCTCTGGGCCTCAGTTTTCCCATCTGCACGTGGGGCAGCTCCAAGCCCCTCCAGCTCTGACCGCCCCATTTCTCCCCTCCACGGGGCCCACGTACCTCCTCCTCCCGGGGGCGGTAGTACGAGACGAGGGTCAGGGTGATGTTGTAGAAGAAGTAAAAGCAGAAGGACAGAAAGAACATGTACTTAGCAAATTTCTTCCATTTCATCCGCAGCAGCGTGTGCAGGGGCTCCAGGGTCAGCATCTCATGCCGGTTCTAGGGGTAGAATGCCACCAGTCACCATGGAGATGAGGGAGAGAAGGAGCGACCGTTTGCTAAAAGCCTGTGGGAGCTCTGAGGCAGCGCCGCCCCGGCAGAAGGGGTCCATCATTATGCCCAATGGACTGGTTTGGCTGGAAATGCTGGAAGGGCGATTTCCGGCTCCTGAGGCTCCTCCCCGCGGTACTTGGGCAGTAGTCAGAGGCCGCAGGAGCCTGGGCTTGAGGACTCGATGCACAGCAGAAAGTGGAGGATAGAAGCGGGCAGGAGGTAGTGACAGGGGTTCCAGCCCCAGTTTGCCCCTCCTTTGCTGTGTGACCTTAGGACAGCCCCTGACCCTCTCTGGGCCTCAGACTCCTCACCTATAAAACTCCTAACAATCCCTGTCCTACCAACCAGGCTGCCGTGAGGGTCCGGGAAGACCCAAGGCAAGGAGACTCTGGGAAGCATGACTCTCGGTAAAGTACGAAGGAGGAAGACCCAGCCTGCTGCCTCACTTCCCCCAAGAGCTGAACACCTCTCATAGCTGCTCCTCTCTTCACCTCCAGTTACACCAAACGCTCCCCTCCAGCCTCCTCCAGGAAGGCCTCCCTGATTGCTCCTCAGTGCACCCTCTGACCCTCATTTGGGACCAGGTTTTGGGGAAGAAAGAATTCTAAGCCTGGCCATATACACCAACAGGGGGGTGGGAGAGAAACAATACGGAAAGGATCAACCCCAACCACCCTGTCACCCACACCCACACCCAAACAGCCCCGGATACTGGGACCGGAAGACCCCCATCTGCCCCCACCACCACCACTCAGGTCCACAGTCCAAGGTCAACCAGGAAGAGGCGGGCCCAGCATCTGTCCCAGGCCTCGCCCTTTCTGTGCCTGACTCTGCCCACTGAGGCAGCAGAGTGGGGGATGCAGACACGGGGCGGGGGGTGGAGCTGGCAGCGCTGGGTCTTCCCAGCATCCTCGGAGCCCCTGGCCTGAGGTCCAGCCCTCTGTTCCCTGCCCTTCCCGGCCTGCGCAGGAGACCCACGTCGATGTTGGTGTTGTAGACGGTGATTTCCAGCACGGAGTTGTCCGTGGTGGTGTCCACGTTGGTGAGGTCGTAGAGGGAGGACGACACGGGTCCGTATGCCCAGTCAGTGAACTTCCTGGACAGGCTCCGGAGCCGCTTCTCCTTGATCTCACGACTGAGGATGTACTTCAGGATCTGGGACAAGACGAGGAACAACTGTCAGCTGCAGAACAGGGGCTTGAGGCCAACAGGGCTGGACCAGCCAGAGGCGGGCTGGGCCCAGGAGATACTCCCGCCCAGGATGGGTGGAGACCTGCCTCTGCGCCTGGCGCCATGGCCCCTGGGCCCCGTCTTTATCTGCGGAATGCGCACACAGCTTGCTGTTCTGCCCGTCTCACTGGGGGATGTGAACACAGGGGACAAAAGGTGTGAAGGTTCTTCGCAGGCTGTGGCAAGCTGCACAATCGGCTTGAAACGCCTCCCGCCAGCTGGGGCCCCAGTTCAGTGAAAACTCCAGGCACGGATGATTTTTTAGAAACAGTTTCCGTTTGCTCTGGACTTGAGAAGAAGCCAAAAGTGTTCTCAGCGTCCCCAGCGCACCGTAACCAAGACCCTTCCAGCTGTGGCTCACCACTCTGGCCAGACAGCTGGTGACGAGAAACGCCACGCCCCACAGGGAGGCCCGCGGGACTTCGGTAGGTCAGGGATCCTCAAACTCTGCTGCATGTTGGGGTCGCTGGGAAACTTAGAAATTCCCACAGCATGGGCCAGGTGCCGTGGCTCACGCCTGTAATCCCAGCACTTTGGGAGGCCAAGGAGGAGCGGGTCATTTGAGGTCAGGAATTCGAGACCAGCCTGGCCAACATGGTGAAACCCCATCTCTACTAAAAATACAAAAATCAGCCGGGCGTGGGGGTGCATGCCTGTAATCCCAGCTACTCAGGAGGCTGAGACAGGAGAGTCGCTTGAACCTGGGAGGCGGAGGTTGCCGTGAGCCAAGACTGCGCCACTGCACTCCAGCCTGGGCGATGAAGTGAGACTCTAGTCTCAAAAAAAAAAAAAAAAAATTCCCACAGCGTCAACTAATGAAATCAAAATCTCCAGGGTGGGACCCAGGAGAAGCTTCCTGGCTAGCTCCAAAGTGCAGGCTGGATGCAGAGCCGCTGTCTCTGGCTCCTACTTCCAAAAAGCTGAGCCTTGGGTTACCCCCAGATGAGACATGGGCTTCCTAGGGCACCAACTCAAGACCCAAGAGGAAGGGACTGTTGGGAAGGACAGTGTCAGAGACCTGGCTTCACAAGACCCCGTGGGTTCCCGTCCCGTCTGTCATGACAGCCCAGGCAGAGAGCTTCTAGGGATAAGGCCAGGTCTCTCCGTCCCGCACCCCAGCCTATAAAAGCCCCAGGACGGTGGCCAACCTGGGTAGCATCCAGAAAAGTTTTTTGGAGGACACGGAACAGAGGAGGGAAGCGGGGGACAGGTGCCTCCCCCAGGCCAGCCACAGCGGGCACATTGTCCCCCAGAAAACAAGGGGGTCCTGGGGCCATGCTCCATGTAGGAAGCCCCCTCCCCGGGCTGGGGTGGCAGGGACAGCACCCGCCACAGTGGCACACAGGGAAGATGGCCTTGGAGAAGGCTCCTTCTGCAACCACAAGCTGACTCTTCAAAGCCCCAGCAAGCTGTGACCCTGAGGGGAGGCAGGAGCTGCGGGGAGGCAGACACACAATTCCTCCTCTGTTGAAGCAGTTCTCCATCTCCTCCTCCCCCACAGGCGAATCAAAAGGCCCCTTGTGGGCCCCAGGCCTGACCACTTGGGACAGGACCAAGGCCCTCGGGGCAGCTAACCAGGGAGGCGGGTACCCTGAGGCTGGCACAGCTGCAATTACTCAACAGCCACCACCCCCCAGTGTCCTCTGGTGGCGTCCCAGGAGCCACAGCCTCCTCGCAGAGGAGTGAGACAGTGAGGCTGAGGAACACACTTGGACCCCAGAATCCGTCCCCGAAGAACGTCTCAGACCAAGCCATGACACCGGCCCCTGAAAGAGATCCGAGCCCAGCCCTGCTCAAGTCTTCACCAGGGCTCCCAGCTAAGCCTTGGTTATCTCAGCCACATCACACAAGGCAAGAAGGGCCCAAAGCAGCCACACTCTCGGCTGGGGACACGGCACAGAGTTCCAGCCGGACAAACAGGCTGGGGTCTCTCCATAACTGGGAGATGGCAGCATATTAGCTCTGGGCCCAGAGCAGCCATTCTGGAACTCCCATCCCCGTGAGAAGCAGAAGGCCCCAAGGGCCACCCACTCAGCCCTGCTGGGGCTTCTGTGTCACCTCAGCCTCAGACTCCCCCAGCCTAAGGACAAGAGATGGAAACGCGGCGTATTAGGGACTGAAGTCTAGAGAGTGGGCTGCATCTCACCAGCTCCGCGTGGCCCCTCAGAACAAACCCGCCTCGGGCCGCCAAGCCACTGCATTTCTGGACATAAGTCTGAGACCTTCTCAAGGCTGAGGCTGTGGTCTCTGAATCCCCGATAGGGCCCCTGGCGCTGAGAGAGTGGCAGCTGTGCCTCCTGACCTCCCGACCTCCCGCTTCCCCACGCCCCATGGCCCCACCTCGGCCTTGCCCATCTTGGCAGCCAGCTGCAGCGGCGTGAGGCCGTCGTTGTTGCGAGTGGTCTCCAGCTCCCAGTTGCCACTCCGCAGTAGGATCATGTCGTACATGCGCTTCACAAAGTCGTTCTGCGTCTTGAAGTCCTCGGCCACGGTCACCAGGGCGTGCAGGATGTTGTTGCCCCGCGAGTCCTGCGAGGTGATGTCCGTCTGCTCGTGGTCCATCAGCAGCTGCACAATCTCGGGCTGGTTGGTGCAGGCTGCCAGGGCCAGGGGCGTCTCACCTGGCGGGTGAGCACATTGAAGCTTGGTTCTCTCATGGGCCAGAAGCAGCGTCCCCCAAGACCCAGGACTGGGGCCCGTATCCTATCTCAGCAGGATTGGCAACTCAGGTTCCCTGGTCCTCTCCCCATCTGCCGCTTCTATGGGGAAGAGTGAAGCTAGATCACCGCGGTAGCCTCCTAACTGGCCTCCCTGCCTCCACCCTGGCCTTTTAATCCTCTGCTCAGCACAGCAGCCAGATTGATCTGCTAGTGCCTCTCCCAGAATGAAAGCTCAGGTTCCAACGGCAGCCCACTAAGCCCTGCATCCTCTGACCTCTTCTCCCCATCACTCACTCCCTCCGGCCACAATGGCCTTCTTCCACCTCCTCGTCTATCCCCTCTGCCTGTAGATAGTCGAGTCACTCACTCCCTCACCTCCTTCACGTCCTTGCTCAAACATCACCTTTCAATGAGCCACCCTAAACACTGTTTAAAATTAAAATCCACCCTCCTCTTGCCCCAGACAGAACTCCTCATTCCTTGTCCTCTGCTTTACTTTTTTTTTTTTTTTTTTTTTGAGACAGAGTCCTACTCTGTCGCCAGGCTGGAGTGCAGTGGTGCGATCTCGTCTCACTGCAACCTCCACCTCCTGGGTTCAAGCAATTCTCCTGCCTCAACCTCCCGAGTAGCTGGGACTACAGGCGTGCACCACTACGCCCAGCTACTTTTTGTATTTTTAGTAGAGACGGGGCTTCCCCACGTTGGCCAGGATAGTCTTGAACTCCTGACCTCATGATCTATCTGCCTCGGCCTCCCAAAGTGCTGGCATTACAGGTGTGAGTCACCGCACCCGGTCCACTTTGTATTTTTTAAGAGCACTTATCATTTTGCATCATACTATATAAAATGCTTATTTATAATGCTTGTTACCGATGGTCTCTCCCTGTCTAGAATGTAAGCTCCATGAAGGCAAGGATTTCTGTTTTGTTCACTGATATATTTCAAATACCTAGAACAGTACCTGATATAGATAGTAAGTGCTCAATAAATGCTTGTTAAGAACAAATAAGGCAAGTGACTCACATGAGGTCACACAGCAAGCCTGGGACACGACCAGTCCTGGACACCAGGTCTTCAGCTGCCTCCCCTCTCCTCACCCCACCCAACAAATGCTTCCCAACACCAGCTCCAACCAGGTCCTATGCAGGACAATGAGGGCACACTATGAACTGGACAAGACCCTGTTTTCCAGGACACCCACACCTGGACATCCAGGGCTGCCCAGAGCGCAGACTAGCTAGTCCTGCTGATCAAAAAACCACCCAGAAGGTAATCCCAGCTACTCAGGAGGCTGAGGCATGAGAATCGCTTGAACCCAGGAAGCAGAGGTTGCAGTGAGCCAAGATGGTGCCACTGTGCTCCAGCAGCCTGGGCAACAGAGTGAGACTCCATCTCAAAAAAAAAAACCACCCAGAAGAGAAAACAGATGGGTGATCATCAGTCAGGCAAGACTGGGTGGGAAGAGGGGTCTCCTCTGCCACAAAGTTGCACAGAGAAATTTTTGAGTGTGACGGAGCCATTTGTTCCCTGTCCTGATTGCAGTGGTGGTTAATCAACTCGAGGACGCATTGTGAAAATGAACAGAACTGTCCTCTAAAACGGGTGACTTACACTCTATCTAAATTATGCATTTTATTTTATTTTTTTCCTAGAGCATCCTAACCCCAGTCGCTTCTGGACTCTGTGACTTGTCAGGCAGGGGAACTCTGCCCTCTCACTCTTGACTACCTTTCTGCAGTCCTGAGAAGCACTGGGCCCGGGCACAGAGGTCAGAGCTGGAGGCCAGGACATCTAAGTCAATGCCCTGCTACCCTGGGGCAAGTCCTTTCCCTTCGCAGAGCCTTCTCCTCACCTGTAAAATGGGGCTCCCTCCTCAGACTCCCTCCCAGGTCTCTGTTCCCTCAGAGGGCTGCCCAGGACGATGCTTCTAAGACCACCAGATGACACCCCGGAACATGGACTCCTCCCCAAACACCTCCTCCCAGCCCCTCCTTCTCTGGTCCACCCTGGTGTCCTGCTCAGACGGACATGCCCAGCCTCCTCCCCTCCCAGCTCTGTCCTCTGGGGCACCAGAGCCTCTTAAGGCAGGGGCAGTGAGGGTAGAGGTCAGAGCGAGGTGGCCCCTCCCTTCCTCCCTCCTTCCTTTCTTTCTCTCCCTCCTCCCTCCTTCCTCCCTCTCCTCCCTCCTTCTCCCCCTCTCCCTTCCTCCCTCTCCCTCCTCCCTCCTTCCCCCTCCTCCCTTCCTCCTTCCCTCTTCCTTCCTCCCTCCCTCTCACTCCTCCCTCTCCCTCCTCCTCCCTTCCTCCCTCCTTGCTGCTTCCCTCTTCCTTTCTCCCTCTTCCTCCTCCCTCTCCCTCCTCCCTCCCTTCCTCCTTCCCTCTTCCTTCCTTCTTCCCTCTTCCTTCCTTCTTCCTCCCTCTCCCTCCTCCCACTCCCTCTCCCTCCTCCTCCCTTCCTCCCTCCTTCCTGCTTTCCTCTTTCTTCCTCCCTCTCCCTCCTCCCTTCCTTCCTCTCCCTCCTCCCTTCCTTCCTCCTTCGTCCTTTCCTCTTCCTTCCCCCCTCCTCCCTCTTTCCTTCCTCCCTCCTCCCCCACTTCCTCTCCCTCCTCCCTCCTCCCTCCTCCCAGACTCCGCGCCAGGCGGGGGCGGCACCCACCGAAGTAGAAGCCTTCGTGCTGGTACTTGGGGTTGAAGAAGGCGCCCTTGGCGTGGGCGTTGACGTCGGCGCCGGCGGCGATGAGCACGGCCGCGATGTCCCCCTGGCGCCGCTCGATGGCGATGTTCAGCGCCGTCTGCCCTGCGGACCGGGCCGGGACGCGCGGAGCCTCAGCGCCGGGAACCAGGGCCTCTTGCCTTCCCCCCGTCTCTGGCCTCCATACCCTCCCCGAACCCATGGGGACATCAGAGCTCCGGTCTGTGTCGCCGGCTACCAGGAATCCCAGCCTCATTCTTTGCTTCCTTCCTGCCCGCGCGGACCCGAGGAATGTTTGTGGAGCGCCTGCTCCGCGCTCCGGCCCCAGGTGAGGGGGTCAGGGGTGCACAAGATGCAACTTGGATTATTTTCCTCAAGAAGCCCGCAGTGTCACTGAGACCCAGGCGCTACGATTCAGAGGGGTGCCGGAGCTGCGGTACCCGGGGGGCCCTTCACAGCCAGAGAGCGCCGGGGGGCTTCCCGGAGCTCTCTGACCTGGGACCTCAGAAGTTTGGCCAGGCTGGGTGGGGCCAGCTCATCAGCCAGGGTGAGAGGGCAGAGCTTATGCTAAGGGCCAGAGTCACAGAAGGCCTTGAATTAGGAAACTGGCATGATGAGACTTTGGTGTTTGGTGCATGGGTGTTTTCAGACCCCTCTGGCTGCATAATTGGAGGATGTGTTAGAAGCAGCCCAGACCAGTGAAAGAAATAATGAGGCCTGTAATCCCAGCACACTGGGAGGCCAAAGCAGGTGGATCACCTGAGGCCAGGAGTTCAAGACCAGCCTGACCAACATGGTGAAACCCCGGTCGCTACTAAAAATACAAAATTAGCCGGGCGTGGGGGCGATGCCTGTAATCCCAGCTACTCGGGAGGCTGAGGCAGAAGAATCACTTGAAGCTGGGAGGCGGAGGTTGCAGTGAGCCCAGATCACACCAATGCACTCCAGCCTGGGCAAGAAGAGTGAAACTCCATCTCAAAAAAAAAAACGAGGCCTGGACTAAGGGGAGGTGGAGGGCACAAGAAGGGTGGAGAAAGGAGGAAGCCCAAAGACCCTCAGGAGAAAGAGCCTTCAGGATGCCCAGCTGGGGAGAAAGGGGTCTCAGGTAAGATCTAGGTATCTGGCCCTGGTGGTGGGTGAACGATACGCTGGTGACACAGCAAGAGGAAAGAAGGGCAGAGGAAGGGACACTAAGCCTGCTGGAGACCAGAGAACTTCCAGATGGAAGGGACCAGAAGGCTGGAGCGGGAGAGGGTCTCAAAATGCACCAACAGAAACAGCATTTTCCAAAGAGCTGCCACCATGCCATGAACAAAAATAGTGTTGGTGGATTAAATAACTAAGCTTTAAAACAAATTAGAAAGTTGGTTTATAGCTAACCTTTTGGTCGGGAAGACCTTCTTAAGCAAGATCCAAAAGGCAGAAACGGTAAAGAAAAGGCTGACATCTTTGTTTACATAAAGGTTTTTGGTTTTGGGGTTTTTTGGTTTTTTGTTTGTTTGTTTGTTTGTTTGTTTGACACGGGATCTTGCTGTGTCACCTAGGCTGGAGTGCAGTGGTGTGAGCATAGCTCACTGCAACCTTGAACTCCTGGGCTCAAGCGATCCTCCGGCCTCAACCTCCCAAAAGCTAGACTTTCATATTTTGCATAAGAAATGCTCTAAGACATACAGTTAATCAAAAAAAGCAACTTGTAGACTACAGACATGATGGTACTGTTTTATGTTAAATAATTAAGTAAATAAAACTATTTCTGTGTACATATATACACACACGTGTGTGGACTACAGGCCTGCACCACCGCTCCTGGCTTATTTTTAAAATTTTTTATAGAGACAGGATCTTGCCGTGTTGCCCAGGCTGGTCTTGAATTCCTGGGCTCAAGCAATCCCCCTACCTCAGAGATATCTGTATTCCTGAATGCATCCTAATGAAAGTTAAAGACAAGTGATAGGCTGGGGAAAATATTTGAGATATATAAAAAGGCAATGTGTTTTTGGACCGGGCACGGTGGCTCACACCTGTAATCCCAGCACCTTGGGAGGTTGAGGCGGGTGGACCACTTGAGGTCAGGAGTTCGAGACCAGCCTGGCCCACATGGCAAAACCCCATCTCCACTGAAAACACAAAACAATTAGCCGAGTGTGGTGGTGCACGCCTGTAGTCCCAGCTACTTGGGAGGTTGAAGCAGAAGAATCACTTGAACTCAGGAGGTGGAGATTGCGCCACTGCACTCCAGCTTGGGCTAGAGAGCGAGACTCTGTCCTAAAAAAAAAAAAAAGGCAGCCAGGCACGGTGGCTCACGCCTGTAATCCCTGCACTTTGGGAGGCTGAGATGGGCGGATCACGAGGTCAGGAGATCGAGACCATCCTGGCTA
>NW_012102166.1:211296-212538 GCF_000951045.1 Mandrillus leucophaeus
CCGAGGCAGGTGGATCACCTGAGATTGGGAGTTCAAGACCAGCTTGACCAACATGGAGAAACCCTGTCTCTACTAAAAATACAAAAGTAGCCAGGCATGGTGGCGCATGCCTGTAATCCCAACTACTCAGGAGGCTGAGGCAGGAGAATTGCTTGAACCCAGGAGGCGGAGGTTGCGGTGAGCTGAGATTGTGCCATTGCACTCCAGCCTGGGCAACAAGAGTGAAACTCTGTCTCAAAAAAACAAAAACAAACAAACAAAAAAACTCTATTCATGTGATACGGATGTAATTAAAAATAAATTGTTAGGCCGGGTGCGGTGGCTCATGTGTGTGACCCTATCACTGAGAGGCAGGGGCGGGAGGATTGCTTGAGCCCAGGAGTCACAGACCAGCCTGGGCAACATGGTAAAACCCTATCTCCGCAACAAATAGAAAAATTAGCCTTCATAGAAACTCTAACAACCTTCTTTTATTCACTCATTCAAAAAATACATACTAAGTATCTCCTTTTTTTTTTTTTTTTTTTAAACGGAGTCTCGCTCTGTCGCCCAGGCTGGGGTACAGTGGCCGGATCTCAGCTCACTGCAAGCTCCGCCTCCCCGGTTTACGCCATTCTCCTGCCTCAGCCTCCCAAGTAGCTGGGATTACAAGCGTGCCTCACCACGCCCGACTAGTTTTTGTATTTTTAGTAGAGACAGGTTTTCACCATGTTGGTCAGGCTGGTCTCAAACTCCTGACCTCAGGTGATCCTCCCGCCTCGGCCTCCCAAAGTGCTGGGGCTACAGGCATGAGCCACCACACCTGGCCACTATTATAACTTCAAATGTGCATGCGCTTGAACCCAAATATCCCAATTCAAAATATTTTTAAAAACAAATGTGCACCTGTGCACAGGGTCATAGACAAGATCGTGCACTGTGAGAGTGTCACAACAACACGTTTGTAAACACCTGAGTGTCTGTCAATGGCGGAGTGGTGAAATTAGCCAGGGTGGGGCCGCAACTGCAGACCAAGCTGGTGAAAAGAAGCTAGACTTTCATGTTTTGGCATAAGAAGCGCTCTAAGACATATAGTTAATCAAAAAAAACAACTTGTAGAATATAGACAGTATGATACTATTTTATGTTAAATCAGTAAAATTTTTTCTGTGTGCACATATACACACACATATGTCGAAGGCCTAGAAAATTCCTTTTAAGGAATTTTCTATATATGGGTAAAGGACTTAAAAAAAAAAAAAA
>NW_012102166.1:217128-219053 GCF_000951045.1 Mandrillus leucophaeus
TCTCAATAAATAAAATAAATAAATAAATAAATAAAGTCACTGCTCTAAATAAGGTAATTTTAGATTAAAAATGCTATGAAAATAAATGAAGGTAGTGTGACAGAACATGACTGGGGAAGGGCATCTTTAGAGTGGACAGCCAGAGTGGTCACCTTGGGTCCTGCCCAAAGTGTGGAAGAATGCTACTCTGCTGGTCCTGGAGCCCCTCTGCTCCAGGTGGAGGAAATGCTGAGAGGAAGGAAGGCACCAGCAGACGGGTCAAAACGGTGGTGGGGTTGGTTTCCAGGGAGACAAGAATAAATGGCTCCTCCTACCATTCAGAGAGAGGGGAGGTGCCCACAGCCCCCTAGACCTCCTCGCCCCAGCAAGAGGCAGATTTATGAAAGGAGAGGGAAAGGGGAGGTCGAGAACAGGGAGAGGTAAGGATTTGTGACCAGGACAGCAAAGCCTTCATAGAAACACTAACAACCTTCTTTTATTCACTCATTCAAAAAATACATACTAAGTATCTCTTATGTGAGACCCTAAGGACACCAGGAAATCAACTATAGGCAACAGACTTCATCCTTGCCCTCAAAGGAAACATGTTGCTAGCAAAGGGTAGCTCATAAGTCCTGCAATACTGACAAGAAGAAAGGAGGAGACAAAGGGGACTGAAAAGGGAGAAGAATTAGGACAAGCAAGCTTGAGGCACTGGCCTGAACCTCCCTGTCTACAGGACTACTGTCAACTCCCTAGAGACAGGCTGAGAATGTAATATGGTTCATCCGGTTTCTCTCTTTGCATTGGCTACCAGGGAGCTCAGTGTGCAGTTTAGCACACAGCGGCAGCAGTCTTCCCTAGGTTTCCTCTCCTCTACTCCATACCTTCTAGTTTGTCACAATCCTTGACTTGTTCTTATATATAACAAAAAATGCTTTTGAAAGCCTGCAGAGTTCAAATAATAAATCACAGTTTGTGACCTTTCTCCCATGAGAAGGCTTAAGGGCCAAAGTTAAACTCCCACCTGGAAAAAGCTAAAATGTGGCAGGGCATGGTGGCTTACACCTGTAATTCCAGCACTTTGGGAGGCCAAGGCAGGTGGATCACCTGAGGTCAGGAATTTGAGACCGGCCTAGCCAAATTGGTGAAACCCCGTCTCAACTAAAAATACAAAAAAATTAGCCAGGCGTGGTGGTGGGCGCCTGTAAGTCCGATTACTTGGGAGGCTGACACAGGAGAATTGCTTGAACCTGAGAGGCTGAGGTTGCAGTGAACCAAGATCGCACCATTGCACTCCAGCCTAGGCAACAGAGCGAGACTCTGTCTCAAAAAAACAAAAACCAAAAAAGCTCAAACATCCTGCTCCCCCCAGCATATCAGCAAGATGGCATCCAGTTATAATTAAGCCAATCATTTTTGCCACAAGCACCTCATAAGACCCTAAAGCGCTGTTGACTGACTCCAAAACTCGAATAAAGACACATCTCACTGATTTTCCCCAGTGGATTTCCTGGGAGGGAGCCACTCTCCCAGATTTGCTCTCCCAGCACCCTCTCTGGCCCACTTACAAAGAAATCCACAAAATTGAGACCCAGTTGGGGACAGTTAATGATGATGATGATGATGCTAACTGTTGACTTTTGGTGGCCCCTGCCCAGCTGTCTTGCCTCACTTCCAGCCTTCTTTTCATTGCTCAACCATGTGCCAAGCTCAGTCCCATCTTGGGGCTTTTGCCCTGATCCTTCTCATCATGTCAGCCTCAGGCCAAAGGCGACCACTCTGACTGTCCACGCTGAAGTTGCCCTTCCCTAGTCACTTTCTGTCACACTATCTTCATTTATTTTCATAATATTTTTAATCTAAAATTATCTTATTTAGAGCAGTGATTTTCTTTCTTTCTTTCTTTCTTTCTTTCTTTCTTTCTTTCTTTCTTTCTTTCTTTC
>NW_012102166.1:219103-221263 GCF_000951045.1 Mandrillus leucophaeus
TTCTTTCTTTCTTTCTTTCTTTCTTTCTTTCTTTCTTTCTTTCTTTCTTTCTTTCTTTCTTTCTTTCTTTCTTTCCTTTTTTCTTTCTTTCTTTACTTATTTATTTATTTTGAGATGGAGTTCTGCTCTGTTGCCTAGGCTGGAGTACAATGACAATCTTGGCTCACTGCAACCTCCTCCTCCTGGGTTCTGGTGATTCTCCTGCCTCAACCTCCCAAGTAGCTGGGATTACAGGCACCTGCCACCACGCCCGGCTAATTTTTGTATTTTTAGTAGAGACGGGGTTTCACCATGTTGGTCAGGCTGGTCTTGAACTCCTGACCACAGATGAACCACCCGCCTCAGATGAACCACCGTGCCCAGCCTTAGAGCAGTGACTTTAACCCGTGTTGTTCACCAATGCATGCCCATGCCAAAAACGATGCCTGGCATGGAACCAATGCTCAAAATTATTTGCAGAATCAAGGAAGAAAGAGAGGGGTACCTGAAGCTTCCCGGGCACCATGCTACATGCTTGGGGCTCCTCAGTGGCAGCCGTGCCTCCACGTGGCCTGGCCAGCAGCGGCCCCGCGGCCCCGCAGCCCCCGCACCCTCAGAGACTTCTGTCTGCACAGCCCCTCTGTGGGCAGGATACCTTCGTAGGCCTCTTCTGTGTACTCGGCATTGATGAACCTGCCCAGGATGTCGTTCTCTTCGGCAAAGGCAAGCAGGACCCGCACGATCTCCTTGGTGTTGGGGTTGATGTTTAACAAGGCCTTCATCAGGCAGGTCTTCCCCGTGTCGGAGGCCGTCAGCTTGTGCATGAGGAAGTCTGCAGGCAGCGCCGTGGGACGGAGCTACAGGCGGGGCCCGGCTGCCCTTGGCCCTCCCAGCTCAGAGGGTGTGGGAGCTGCAGCCGCCGACCTCAAGCCCCTGCTCTACACCCCTGCTCCCAGGTCTCACACTTGGCCGCTCTCCTCCTCCCTCTCCAGCTGTTCCTCCTCCATCTCCTTTGCTGGCTCCTTGCTCTCTGTGGCCCATGGGAGCCTTATCTGAGGCCTTTTACTCTTTCCCCATGGTGTGGCTTCCCACTGTCCACCCCAGAACCTCTGTCTCCAGCCTGCCCCCTCCTCGTGGCCTGCAAATAAAGCTCAGCTCATGGCCTCCCCATCAACCTGATACTGCACTGGTCCCTGCACACCCAGGGCTCCACCAGCCACCAGGCTACCCAAGTCTACATGGCACCATGCTGGACCCCCTGTCCCTCACTCCCCAGGTCCTCAAGTCCTGCCCGTGTTACTGGCTGAGGAGCTGCCCAGAACCATTCCCCTTCTCAAGCCCTGCTTCAGGGTCCCCGCCCTGCCTGAACCGTGGCCTTCTCCAGCTTCACCCCCCATCTCTCGCCCGACTCTCACCTGCCCAAACCTTTCTGTGGTTCCCCATTCTCCTTGGAGTCAAGTTCAAAGTCCCTCGCCAGAATTCAAGGTCCCTCACACTCCAGCCCCACGGGTTGGTGAGGGGAGGGGAAGATGGACAACGGAAGTCAAGCGGGGCCCCAGCCCCGTACCCTCTGCCAGGCTCAGACACTCACCAGGCACATCCTCGTCACGGCGCCGCCTGCAAAGCTCCTGCAGCTCCACCAGCAGCTCCACCAGCTCCTCCACGCAGCCCTCAGACACGGCTGCAAAGATGCGCTTCTTCAGCCGCCTCTTTTTCCTCCTCTGCTCTTCCTTGGCCAGGTGTGCACTGAGCCAGAAAATGTTTCCAACTCACCACACACGTCCTCTCAAGCTCAAGCTCTCCTTTTCCCCGCCAGAGCTGCCTGCAGGGCGCTGCACCTGCCGCCAACATCTCCCATGCCTGTCACAACGCCTGCAAACCCCTGGGCTGTGTGGACCCATCAGGCTCCCCTTGTAATCCACATGCAATCACATTCTGTCAAAATACCTGTATTTGGCTGCAAGCAGTAATGATCAGGAAGGATCTATGCCTATTAATAGACATTACCTTGAAAATATGAGATTTCATATTTTATGTTGTTTGAACTTTTTAAATCTATCCCTCCCTGTCCTCCCACTCCAGATAAGTAACTGTGGTAACCATTGATGTCTCCTTTTGTTTCTTTTCTTTTTTGAGACAGTCTTGCTCTGTCGCCCAGGCTGGAGTGCAGTGGCGCCATCT
>NW_012102166.1:225543-225864 GCF_000951045.1 Mandrillus leucophaeus
AAGAAAGAAAGAAAGAAAGAAAGAAACCGGGAGCATAGGGCCACGTTCTTGTGAGGCTTCGATTCTGTTTGCTGAGTACATGTGTTGCATGTGAAAAGGGGCGGGTAGAGGAAACAGTCAGTTACGGATTCATCTTGCGCTCAGTAAATCTGCACTTAACAAAAGATAAACACAGACGCGCGGTGGCTCACGCCCGTCATCCCAACACTTTGGGAGGCCAAGGCGGGCAGATCACCTGAGGTCGGGAGTTCAAGACCAGCCTGACCAATATGGAGAAACCCCGTCTCTACTAAAATTACAAAAATTAGCTGGGCATGGTGG
>NW_012102166.1:225914-227537 GCF_000951045.1 Mandrillus leucophaeus
TTCACCATGTTGGTCAGACTGGTCTTGAACTCCTGACCTCATGATCTGCCCGCCTCGACCTCCCAAAGTGCTGGGATGACAGGTGTGAGTCACCGCACCCGGCCATGTATTTTTAGTTCACAAAAACAGTATCGTGCTACAGTTCTTGTTCCACTGCGTCCTGCTGTTTGAATGTTTCATAATGAATGGGTTTTATAAAATGCAATACTCCACTCCTTCCCCCAGCACGTCCTACCTGCCATGGACCCAGGACTCCACTTGTCCCAATCCCCAGGAATGGTGGATTCTTTCTCTTTCCTGCAGGGCCCCGGATCCTGCCTCTCTGGCACCCCCAGCCTGAGTGGGCACAGTGGGAGGAGGGGGAGGGGCAGACTTACCCGGGGCTGTTGGGATTGGATGGGGTCTCTGTCACATCATCCTGAGGAGACTGGGGGGAGTCCATGTCATCACAGTTGCCAGAGATGCTGAAGGTGTTGGCGGAGGGAACAGAGAGGGTTTTAAAGTTTTAAAATGGGCCGGATGAGGTGTCTCATGCATGTAATCCCAGCACTTTGGGAGGCCGAGGCAGGTGGATTACTTGAGGTCGCAAGTTCAAGACCAGCCTGGTCAACATGGTGAAACTAAACTGTCTCTACTAAATCGTCTCTACTAAAAATACAAAAACTAGCCAAGCGTGGTGGCATGTGCCTGTAATCCCAGCTACTTGGGAGACTGAGACAGGAGAATCACTTAAACCCAGGAGGTGGAGGCTGCAGTGAGCTGAGATTGGGCCACTGCACTCCAGCCTGGGCAACAGAGCGACACTCTGTCTCAAATAAATAAATAATAATAAAGTTTTATAATAGACAGTGGTAGCATGCCACAGCCAGGCCTGGCCCCATTACCAGGGCAAGTCACTGGCCACATTCTGGAGCTGAGGGCTGGGCCCAGGGCAGGGGGTTGGGCTGGGGCCCATACTCACCACTGCCGGATGTTGGAATCCATGGGCTTGGAGAAGACAGGGGGAGAGGTCTTGGCAGCCACGGGGTTGGGCTCAAACCCTTCTATCTCCAGGAAGAAGTGTGCACTGAGGGAACATGGAGGAAGTTCGTCAGGGCCGAGCTAGGCAGAGCCTGTCTGCCTGTGTCCTGCCTCCCGGCCACAGAGGGTGCCCCCATGCTGAGCACACACCCTGACCAGCTCTGAGTCCAAATGGCCTTGCCCAGCCCTCCCGGGAGCCCTCGGAGATGGTCACTGTCATTATCACCTACATTTCACAGATGGTCTCCAGGGAGCTGCCGGTCAAGTGTGAACAACCGAAGAAAAGGACTGAGGCAAGCCTGGTTGATGTAGAGGTTTATTTTGCCAAGGTTGAGGACACACCCAGGAAAAAGACACACAAGCCCCAGCAGGATCTGTGGCCCACGCTTTCTCCTCTGAACAGGATTTTGAGGGCCTCAATATTTAAAGGCGAAAAGTCGGCAGGAGAGGAAGGAGGAAAGAAAAAAAAAAAAAGAGGGAGCAGGCCGGGTGCAGGGGCTATAATCCCAGCACCTTGGGAGGCTGAGGCGGGCAGATCACCTCTGGTCAGGAGTTGGAGACCAGCCCTGGCCAACATGGTGAAACCCCGTTTCTACTTAAAAT
>NW_012102166.1:228587-229917 GCF_000951045.1 Mandrillus leucophaeus
AAAAAAAAAAAAAAAAAAAACAGATGCATGGGGAAGCAGCCAGACGTGCATTTGTCTCAGTGGGGGCGGGTGAGGGAGGACAATTTCTAGTCTCCTCTTGTCCTGTAGTGTCAATTAGCTGCTAATTTACAATGTCAAGGTGAGGAAGGCCTCCTGTGGAGACATGTGGCTTCTATCTGTAGATAAAGCAACTTGCCCAAGGTCACACAGCAGATAGGTAGCAAAGTCCAGATTCAAAGCTGGGCTAGGCTGGGTGCGGTGGCTCATCCCTGTAATCCCAGCACTTTGGGAGGTCAAAGTGGGCAGATCAGTTGAGGTCAGGAGTTTGAGACCAGCCAACCTGGCGAAACCCTGGGTCTACTAAACGTACAAAAATTAGCTGAGTGTGGTGGCGTGCGTCTGTAATCCCAGCTACTCAGGAGGCTGAGGCAGGAGAACTGCTTGAACCCAGGAGGCAGAGGTTGCAGTGAGCCGAGATCGTGCTACTGCCTGGGTGACAGAGCAGGACTCCTTCTCAAAAACAAAACAAAACAAAACAAAACAAAACGAGTCTGGGTGACTCTCCTTGCTAGAAATACTGGGTGGATGAACCTGAGTCTCTACAGAGGGGGGTCTAACACTTGAGCCAGGTTACCCTGTCTGCAGCCACCTCCAGCTACAAAGGACACCTCAAGGGTGGGGAAGATGGTGCTGGGCGCTGGGTTTTCCCGTCACCACCTACCCGCCCCCAGGCCTCAGGTCTGAAGTCAGACCCCTTCTGAGGGGCAGTCCCTAGACTCTGAGATCTATGTGGACCTTCCTGGCTCTTGAGGGAGAGGGAGATGGCCGGAGTTATACTTGCCCCCGTTGATCAGCACTTGTGCTGTTTGTCACAGCAGAAAACGGGCTGAAAATGGCTGATCTAGCCTGGGCGCGGCGGCTCAAGTCTGTAATCCCAGCACTTCGAGAGGTGGCGGCTGGAGGATCACTTGAGGTCCGGAGCTCGAGACCAGCCTGGCCAATGTGGTGAAACCCCATTTGTACTAAAAATGCAAAAAGTAGCCAGGCATGGTGGCAGGCGCCTGTAATCCCATCGACATGGGAGGCTGAGGCAGAAGAATCTCTTGAACCCAGGAGGTGGAGGTTGCAGTGAGCCAAGATCGTGCCATTGCACTCCAGCCTGGGCGACAGAGGGAGACTCCTCTAGAAAAAAAAAAAGGCTGATCTAGAGCAGGAAGGACTTGAAGGGTCAGAGGACAGGGCTGGGAATTCTCTGTGGAGAAGGAAAAGCCAGGAAACCATCTCAGGCATTGGAGGGGAGCAGTGAGGGGAGCAGTGAGGGGAGCAGTGA
>NW_012102166.1:231588-235605 GCF_000951045.1 Mandrillus leucophaeus
GAGGGGAGCAGTGAGGGGAGCAGTGAGGGGAGCAGTGAGGGGGAGCAGTGAGGGGAGGCACAGGGCAAAGGCAGTTTTCTCCTTGGGCTGGGAGAAGACAGACAGAGGCCCAGGGCCCTGTGGCCTGGCTGAGCCCCAGAGAAGGAGAGACACTGGCCTATGAGAAGCAAGATATACACCCAAGATATGACTCCCAGCCAGACACAGCCCAGTTCCACCTTCAGACACACCCACAAACTCAGGCACCCATGTCCTTGGAAACACAATCACACGCACAGAGAAGAGCCTTCCGGCTGACGACAACCCGGACCGTGAGGATCAGGCTGAGGGCGATCTCGGTGGCAGCAACCCTCCTGCCCTGCAGCTGCTACAGGACAACGGCAGCCTCTGTGTCCTGGCCAGGGACTGTGGCCTCCTGACCAGCAGGGCCTCTCCAGGCACCCGGGGCTCCTAAGCACCTTTGCTGCCTCCTTCGTTCTCAGGTCCGGAAGTACCAGCATGGCCCTTCCTTCCTCACAAGACTACAGAAGAGCTCCCAAAGGGCAGTCTCAGCCGTGTCAGATTCAGGAGGGAGGGTAGCAGGGAAGGGACTGTGGCCCCATTCTGCAGACGAGAGAACTGAGGCTCAGTATGGAGAAGCAGCTCATCCATGGTCACCCCCCAGGGTAAAAGCCAAGTTGGTCAAAGAACCTGCTTCCCTATGTCCAGGCTCACAGTCCATACCACAATCTGCGCTTCTTTGCTCTCGCCTTAGCAATCTGAGCCGCCTTCCAGCTAAACTAGCTCTAGGGCTTGGCCCCAAAGGGAGGCTGCTTGGCACAGCCACTTCCTAGGGTGGGGCAAGCAGGAGAGACCCCGGGCTTGCCCGAGGAATCCCTGCCCTTTCTTCCAGCCACAGACAAGCCTGAAAGGTTCAGTGCTAATCCAGAGATGGGGCTACGTGGGGCGGGGGACAGTACCGGCTGCCAGTCTCACCTGCCTCACCTGCCAGTCTCCTGCCCACCAAAAGAAACCTTCTGACCTGAGCTACCAGTCAAACTCTTCTTCCAAAAGGGAAGACAAAGAGAGGAGTTAAACACTTGCCTGGGAACTAAAGCCTGGGTTCTAGTCCAGTTCTGCCTCTCTCTCCTGTGTGACTCCAGATGGTCACTTGCCCTCTATGGGCCAGTCATCTTCACCTGAATGGATGATGGTTGGGCCAGATGATTGCTAAGGCCTGGAACCTGGAGCCAGGGCAGTTCTGGGGTCATCCTCTTATGGAATGTCTAGCTGAAGTGGACATCAGAGGTCAACCAGTCTGACTGACACTTCCCTGCAGCCCTGCAGCACCCCAGACCTTTCACCCTACAGTAGTCACTCTGCAACAGCAGCCTGACCCAGAAACTCCAAACACATTTGCTGGTGGTTCAGTCCCAAAACGTCCTGGTTGAGATTTGCCAAATTATCTCCAGATGGAGCTCCAAGCCCTATACCCACAGCTTTTTCCCCAAGACTGTTGGTCCACTCCCTCCCCTGCTCCCCATCACCCTACCTGTCTGCATTCCTCAGTGGTGCATTTACTCCACAAATATTTATTGAGCCTCTACAATGTGCCAGGCACTGTTTCTGCAGCTGGGGATAAAATTTCCGTCCCTTCCAAAATTTCTGTCCCTTCCAGAGCTGTTGTTCCAGTGAGTTGGTCAGAACTGACCAAGAAATAGTACAGTGAGGCCACGATTTTCCACACTCTGGACAACACACCATCCTACAGCTGTACATTCCTCAATGGCAGAGACTACAGTTGAATTATCCTTGATTCCCAACACTGGTCCTAATGCTCAGAAGTCTTCATTGGTGAAAGAGTGGGAGGATAGATAATGAGTGAAAGACAAATAAGTGGAAGGAAAGATGGTTGGTTGTATAGATGCCCAGATAAATGGATGAATGAATAATGGAGAGTTGATAGAATGAGGGATGGGTGGATGACGGATGGATGATGGATGGATGGATGGATAGATGATGGAATGGGTAGATGAGTGGATGGATGATGGATGGATGGATACATGGATGGGTGGATGGATAATGGATAGATGATGGGTAGATGAGTGAATGGATGATGGATGGATGGATGAATAAATGATTGATGGATGGATGAATAGATGATTGATGGGTGAATAAAGATGGATGGATGGATGGATGGATGGATGACTAAAGGATGGATGGATGGATGGATGAATAGATGATAGATGGGTGAATAAATGATAGAGGGATGGATGCATAATAAGTAATTGGGAGGGTAGGATAGGTGGACAGGACCAATAAGCAAATAAACCTACATAACCTTAAACCAAAATGTTGGCAGGTTGCATCCTTCAGGTGACTTCCACTGTGCTCTCAGGTGCTTAAAGCCTTTACCTCTCCTAAGCCTCATCCCCTTCCCAATCTCTCACAAGAAGATGAGGAGCAGTCCTTTGTCTCTGCCCTACCTCCCTACCTACTCAAGGCCTTCTCCCAGAGTCCACAGGGACCCAAAGATGGTCCAGAAAGCCATATCACAAGAGTATGCATCCACTCCAGACCTGAGGCTGAGAACCCGAGGGAAAGGAAGAAGCATTTCCTCATCACTCCATAGTGTCCTCATGCATGCCAAGGGCTGTGCTGGGCCACCCAGCTGCTTACTCACCAGCTCATCATGTTCCTGCCTGCTCTTTTTTTTTTTTTTTGAGACGGAGTCTCGCTCTGTCGCCCAGGCTAGAGTGCAGTGGCACGATCTCGGCTCACTGCAAGCTCCGCCTCCCAGGTTCTGTCTCTTATACACATCTAGATGTGTATAAGAGACAGTTACCATGTTGGCCAGGCTGGTCTCGAACTCCTGACCTCAAATGATCCACCTGCCTCGGCCTCCCAAAGTGCTGGGATGACAGGCTTGAGCCACCGCGCCCGACCTGTTCTTATATTTTCTGTTTCTCTCTAGGCCCAAGTCCCCTACTCAGTTCTGAGGGGGATGCCCAAACCTTCACATGAGGGTCCTCAGAGAGCCTTTGGGTCAGAGGAGTGGACACCAATTCAGGAGACACATCAAGCTCAGCCCTTGGCTGGGCTGAGGAGGCTTTGCCGAACTAAGCCTGGAGCTAAGTCTATGAATGGGGGGATGGGCTCAGAGCAGGTAGCTTGACGGGTCCTGCTGAGGAAAGAACCTGGGATTCTCCCAAAACTCTGTCCTCAATTTTTTCCCGAGGTCCAAACCTCCCCTGGAAAAGTGAGAACGGAGGGGAAGTGGGAGGAGAGCCAGGGAGGTGGTCCTTGCCCGCTTAGCTCAGGGATGTCTCGGCCCTTCCCTGGACAAGTCCACCCAGACCCAGGCTGCCCCCTTGGCCCCACACGACACCTGTCTGGCTCCACTTCCACCAGTTTTCCCTCTTGCATTCCAAGATGGGGCCTCCACCTGGGTGTCCCTCAGGCACCTCTTACCCAACATTTCACAACTGAATTTGGCTCATTCCTCCTGACCTGGATCTTCTCCTGTGGTGCACCGTGTCAGAGACGGTCCCGCCATCCCTCCAGTCCCTCCCACCGGGATTCCTCCTTCTCCCTTACTCCCATGCCTGGTCCTGCAGATCCTATGATACTGACACCCCTCTGTGCTGTCCCCTCCTCTTTATCCCTGACCACCCAGGCTCACACATCACCACCTATCACCTGGGCTTCCCAAAGGCTTCCTCATGGTCTCCCTGCCGTCAGCCTCTCCTCCAATCCATCATCCACGCAGATCCCCCAGAGTCACCTCTCCAAAAGGCACATCTCACCATGCCCTCCCTCCCACAAAAAATCCCTCCATGGCTCCCCACTGCCCTCAGGATTGTCCAATTTCCTTGACTGACCGCCAAGGAAGTCAAAGGGACTCATCTCCCGAAAGACTCCTCTACCGCCCAGCGTTTCAGCTACACCAGACTCCTCACCTCAGTGCCCCCACTCTGAGCCACTGCTCCCATATCTCTCTGCCCGAGGTGTACTTTTCCTTCCTCTCCACATCTTCTC
>NW_012102166.1:237865-239050 GCF_000951045.1 Mandrillus leucophaeus
GTGCAGCACACCAACATGGCACAAGTATACATATGTAACAAACCTGCACGTTATGCACATGGACCCTAGAACTTAAAGTATAATAATAATAAATAAATTTAAAAAAAAATGAACTGAAAAAAATAAAAAATAAATAAAAATAAAAATAAAAATAAAAATAGAAATAAAAAAAAAAGAAACTCAGAGAGACAGAAGGCAAGAGATGAACCTTCCAGGGACCTCACGATCAGAGATCTCAACCAGAGCTAACACATCATCCCAATGACCACGTGAACCTCTTCAGAGAGAGGTTGGGCTACGGGAGCTCAGAGGAAGAGAAGATCCTTCCAGTTGAAGACAGGGATCAGGGAGGGCTCTGTGCTCTTTTGGGGTGGGATGTGGTCTGGGTCTTGACACCATCCTCTGGTTTGGGAAAAGCCCCAAAGGCAGAACAGCATGAGAAAGCCTCAGGAGAAGGGGAGGTCTATGTCTGGAGAAGGAAGCCCTTGTCAGCTGGAGCGCCGGACATGAGAAGACAGTGATAAGCGCAGGGCTGGGAAGGACCCCAACTGTTGGGCAAAGACCTAACTCCTGGGGCAGAGCAGCTGCTAGACTGTGAGGGTCTGTCCTGTACCTGCCCTACTGGTCACTTTACACACCACATCCCACCCAGCGTCATAAGCACGTGGCAAGGCCTTAGGCCTGTGACACCCTGGCTGCTGACCTGCTGTAGGCGATGTTGGTTTCTTCCTGCCTTCTCTCCAGACCAAAGGGCACCAGCTGGGTGTGGTTGACCCACGTGAGCAGACAATTCTATACCATTTCTACTGCATTTCTGTTCCTTTGAAGTCAAAGAACTATCCCTGAACAGTCCAGGGCTGGGAAGGAGACTGCCCATTCATTTGCTTTGTGCCAAGAAATGCCCAAGTGCTGTGGGCTCTGCAAGGCCAGTGGCTCCACAACCTCCATCAGTCTGCATCTCTGACCCTGGGCATCAGTTTTCCAGGGTCCAGGAAGGAAGCAAAGATGACAGCTACTGTCAGGGAATGGCATGATAGTTCAGGAACACTCCCAGGTCCAAAAGTCTCTCCCATCTCCAGACTCCCTGGTGCTTTTGATTCCACCATTAGCACCTGTTTCCTTAGGGGCAGCATTGCCCTCTTCACCTATAATTTATATATATTTTTCCCTTTTTTTTTTTTTTTT
>NW_012102166.1:240760-248682 GCF_000951045.1 Mandrillus leucophaeus
GCCCAGCGTTTCAGCTACACCAGACTCCTCACCTCAGTGCCCCCACTCTGAGCCACTGCTCCCATATCTCTCTGCCCGAGGTGTACTTTTCCTTCCTCTCCACATCTTCTCCAGCACCACCTCCTCCAGGAAGTCCCCTGAGACTGCCTACAGGATCAGAATAACCTGCCGCTCTTCAGGCCCCACGGGGCTAGTTCACCTCTCTCTGGTCGCTTCCCACTCTCTCCTCGACTCCCCTTTCACCAGACTGTGAGCAGGCGTGGCCATTTTTCTCTCCAGGTCCCAAGCTCGTTATCCTGAGCCCAACCCTGGGGCTGGTACACAGGACACCTCAGTGATTATAGCTCCAACTAACAGTGGGGAAGCACCAAGCTCACCCCTGGCCGGAAGGGGGCCTGGGATACAGGCAGAGGAGGCAGGGCCACCCCGGGTTCAAGGGACGCACAGACGACGTGGGCTGGGGGGACAGCTTGAGAGGCACTGAATCAGCTGGGGGTGCAGAATCTACAATGCAGGCAGCAGAGGGGCGGGACGGGCGACCCTGGAGAGGTCCTTCTCTGCTCCAGGCCTCCTCCATGTCCCCAGCCAAGAAGTAAAGCTGATCATTCCAGCCCGGCCCAGTTCCCAGGGACCCTGTGGAGTGATGGGGACAATGATGATGGTGAGGGTCACAGAACACTCTCAATGCCAGCACGTGCTGAGCTCTGACCGCGTGCCAGGAGCCACACTGAGCACTTTGCTGACTTGATCCCAATGAACCGTCATCCTATCGTTGGTGCCACTGCCGGTGTCCCCATTCCAAAGGTGGAGTTCAAGAGCTTGAATAACCTCGCTGGTTGCACGGTGGATGGAAAGCCGTTGGTGTGTGTGGAAAACGTGCCTGGCAGAGGGTCCAGGTCACCTGGAACTTCCACCCAGCATTCTGCTCCTCGTCTCAAGGATGGCTCCAGCCATCCCTCACCTCCCTCAGGAGCCCTCCTGACTGCTCCTGCCTCAGCACCCCCTGATCCCTCCAAGGAGGCTTCCCTAATTGTGCCAGTCACACTGACCACCGCAGCTCAGCCCCCTGAGTGTGCTGTGCTCCTCCCAGCACCATCCCCCAGTCATACCTCGACGGGCACTGGGCCACCCCAGGCGAGACTGAGAGTCTCAGGTCTCCCCAAGGCGAGGGCTCCCTGGGGGTTGCCAGGCCCCCCGCTCATGCCCCTCACACTGCCGCAGTCCCAGTCCCGAGCCCTCCGGACCCACCTCTTCTTTGTGGGGGTGATCTCCGCCGCCCTCTTCTCAGGCAGGACAGCAGGGTTCCCACTGGGGGCGGCAACTCTCTTGCCCATGAGAGGCACCGTCTCCTTGGGGTGGGCATTCATGGCTGGAATACAACAACAGGGCAGATGCTCAGGCCGAGGGGACGGGGGGAGCTTCAGGGAATTTAGGATCGCCGTGTGGCTGTATCCAGCTCCCGTTCACACTCCCTGGGACAGGAAGCTCACTCCTCCCTTCCCAGGTCACCAACCCTTCTTCAAGGACAGAGAAGCTGTCCCCAAAGCTTCCCCAGCTCCCTGCTCTAGCACCCCTGATGCTATGGTCCTAGGAGAGCCCAGGAAGGTGTCCCAGTAGAGACCACCATGCCCCGATCCTCTCTCACGACACCATCTCAGCCGGCCAGTCCCCAGGCGGACTCCTGGGCACCAGCTCTGTTTTCTCGAGGCCCCTCTCCGATTTCGTGATGAGCAGCTCTCAAACAGTTCTGACCTCCTCAGAGCAAGATTATCACCTCCTTTGCTCTAGACGTTATGCTCCTAGTAACACAGCCTCACGCTCCTCGGGTGTTTTGGATTCCTCAGTGTCCAGGTGGTCTTGGCAGCCAACACACCCATCATCTCCCCCGCCCTCCCAAAGCTGCATGTAACCAGCTTATGGCTGCCGTCCATTAGACTCCCCTCCCACCTGCAGGGAGCAGCTGAGTCCCCTTACCCCAGGCGGAGGAGGCCGAACCCCTGTCCAGACCTGCTTTACTGATGCTCAGAGTGGGCTGGGCACGGTGCTGAGCCCCAAGGGGTGTGAGGATTGGGGAAGGGCGACTGATATATCTTCCAACAAGGGTTCCCAGGACGGACTGTACAGGCTGCTGTGTGGAGGAAGGACAAGCCGGGCAGAGGGCACGGCCTGGGAGGGTCAGGAGTGGTAGGAGTGGCGGGAGCTGCTGTGGCCAGAGAATTTGGGGAGCTCACGGGGACCCTGGCAATGAAAGCTGTGTGGGCAGGCTGGGCCCTGTGAAGTCCTTGCACACCGCATAAGAGCTGTGGCTTTAGCTGGGCACGGTGGCTCACACCTCTAACCCCAGCACTTGGGGAGGCCAAGGTGGGCAGATTGCCTGAGCTTAGGAGCTCAAGACGAACCTGGGCAACATGGTGAAACTCTGTCTCTACTAAAACACAAAAAATTAGCCGGGCATGGTGGTGCACACCTGTAGGCCCAGATACTCAGGAGGCTGAGGCAGGAGAATCGCTTGAACCCAGGAGGTGGAGGTTGGGCTGAGGCAGGAGAATCACTTGAACCCAGGAGGCGGAGGTTGCAGTGAGCCGAGATTGTGCCACTGCACTCCAGCCTGGGCAACAGAGCGAGACTCCGTCTCAAAAAAATGAATAAAAAATACATAAAGTTTTTATTAAACATAAAGAGCTACGGCTGACCCCCGGGGGCAGCTGGGAGTTGGGTGCTGCGTTGCGGGGTGGGGGAGACCAGAAGCCAGGGGCCAGGACGAGGCTGCTGCAGGGGCCACAGGGACGGGGAAGGGGGCCAGCTGGTCACAGAGGGAGGACTTGGGCTGGGAAAGGGTTGTGTGGACAGGTGGTGACTGTGCAGTCAGGGGGTGCCACTCTCAGCTTGAGTCACCCTCAGGGGACTCACCCAGAGACACATAGGTGGGGGCAGGAAGATGGATTCCTGTAAGAAGAACCCAGTTGGGTGGGGTGGAGCTGGGGCCACTGGTGGTCCCACCCCAATGGGAAAGCTTCCTGGAGGAAGTTTCCGGAACCAGATGTCATCAGGCTGGAGAGAGTCCCCCGCCCTCCAATTCAAACGGAGCAGGCTCAGGATCGGGGAGGCATCGGCGAGGGAGAGCTTTGGCCCCAGAGCGCAGGCACCTTGAGGCCAGGCAGGTGGAGCAGCCCACCGAGACGGACTGCTGGGCTCCCGGCCTTCCCATGTCCAGTCACGGCCTGACGAGGACGGGCAGCCTTTGTGGCTTTCCCCATCCACACGTGGCCTTTGGTGAACTAAAAGGCTGGGAGGCACCGAGTGTGAAGGAGACAGATGAAGGGCGCGTCTCACCCCTCCCAGGGCCTCTGTTTTCCTTTCTGAGAAGTGGGCTGAGTGGTCCCCAAGGACTCTGTGGCCCTGAGAGCTGGTTGCTCTCTGCCTTCCCTGGGCCTGAGAATGTGGCCTGCCGGGGGCCTCTGGGGCAGGAGAGGCTCAGGGAGCTCCAGACTCGGGCCGCAGCAGCTATCATCAGCTCCCTGAGTCACCCCATAAACCCCACGTTCTCACCTGTTGGACTCTGGTTGCCCTGGCCCTCCCTCTCTCTCCCAATCCCTGACACTGATTGAAATGGTCTTTCCTGGGCGACAGCTGCTGACTCAGCACCTGTGAGATGCCTGGGCCCCATCTCTCTCGCGGTGGGGCCACCGCCTCCCATCCTGAACTCCCATCACACTCCTGCCCCAGAAAGCCACCTCCCTGGGCCAGCCTGGGGAGGCAGGAGCCTCTCCTCTGCCCCTCAGCCGTGGTGAGATTGAGATGTCCCTCCCCAGGATTCCCAAACCTCAGGGAAATGTTCCTGAGTCTGTAAGGACCTGTATTCTCACACGTCCCTACAGCCAAGAGCGCACCGCCTTGCTTTCCTCCCTGGGGCCCAAGCTCCTTCCAACCCTCCTCCCAAGGCCTATTGGCCAAGGGCAGACATGGCCCAGAGGACCTCTGAGGGCCACGCTCCGGGCTCCCCAGGGACCTTGGAGATGACCAGCTGCCTTGTGCAGGGAAGACTCACCTGGTGAGGTTCTGGGTGGTCGTGGCAACCCTTGCTCTGAGATCACCGCATGTCTGGGGCCCAAGGCCCCTGGGTGGGACTGTGGCTGAGGCGGTGGAAAGCTCTCATTGCAGGCAGAGGGATGGCTGGAATGAGGCATCAGAGGCAGAACTGGCTCGGCCACCTGCCCTCGGCGCCAGGCAGGCCACGCCCACCAGCCACAGCTGCATTGCCCGCCCGCCCGCCCACGTGGCCCGTGTGAGTCACCCCCACACCCACACAGCAGCCTCACCCCCACCGGGGAAAGGGCAGGGGAGGCTGCAGGTGCCAAGGTCGAAGTTGTGGGTCCAACTCCTCCCTCTCTGGCATTCCATGCTGGGCAGGGACTTCCCATCTCAGGCCTCAGTTTTCCCAACTAGGAAACGGGAATCTTAACACCTACTTTCCAAGGCTGCCGTGAAGAGCCAAAGAGATCACAGAGGCGGGAGGGCTTAGTGAAGGGTCAGGTGCTCTGCTCTGTCCCCCCGGGGGGGAACACCACAGCCCAGGCCTGGCCTGGTTGACCTCACCGCTGCCAGCCCCAAGACTTGGCACTTCTTCTCAAAAGTCGGTTCCTGGGATCAGGTCTCTCGGGGACAGAATTCCCCATTTAATACTTTCCACCAACAGTCACGCATCATGGCCCTTAGGGCCAGCCTCACCCCTTCCCGGCTGAATGAGCCTAGCAGGTCATTTCTCCGAGCCTCAGTCTCCTCATCTGTGAAACGTGCTTCATAAACCCACTTTGCAAGGTTATCATGAGGCTTCAACAAGTGCCAGTAGAAAGGGCCAGAACAAGGCCCAGGGCACGGCAGGCACTCAATAAACAATGTCAGCTCTTAGCTGTGATTGCTTTTGTCATCTCCATGTATTCTCCCAGCGACTGCCCGGGCTGCCTTTCTCCAAGGCCAGGGCATCGCGGGAGGAATCGCTGCCCTCTCGCCTGGCCCAGGCTACCACTGTGAAGCAGGAGGAGCGAGGTCAGGACAGCCCTGTGTGCCTCACGTCACTCAGGAACTGCACACCTGCTCCTCGGGGCGAGATGCGGACAAGACACGGCTGGGACAGAGCAGGAAGTCTCTGCTGATGAGGCCGGAGCTGGCGTGTGATGGGCAGGGAAATCCCCAGCTGTGAGCCTCTCAATTCCTCATCATCACAACCTGCCTGGCCTGGGGAGCAGGCAGGAGGCAAGTGAGGCTTCCAGGCCATGGGAGAGCAGGACCCGTGGCCGGTAAGGGGCAGACCAGACTTGCAGGTGTGGGTGAAGCGGGAGACCAGTTCCGCCGTTGAAGTCAGGGGGTCCTGAAGTTCCCACTCACAATCTGAAATCTCATGACTGTGCCTGAAACTCCACCAGTAAAGCCCGACCTGGGGTTGAGCACAGCCTCCCGCCACTTGCTCACTCGCCGTCTCCCAACCCAGCCCCACGCCCTCCCGGCTTGCCTCAGACGCCAGGGGAGGAGGCTGCTGCCAAATGTCAGTGCTTCCGTGTCGCTTGTGTTCGTACCTTTTCTCAGCGGGCAGGTGGGAGCTGGTGAAAAAGGAACCTGTCTCCCACCCAGAGGTGTGCCCTGTGCCCAGCAAGGAGGAAGGGACCCCCACTCTGCTATGAGAGGCAGCAGGAGCCAGGTCACCCAGTGGAGTCGCAGTCACTACTTAGGAAGCCTGAGCCCATCCCAATTCCGCCCCAAACACACAGAAGCAGCGGCTTCGGCCCCTTAGGTGGTCTGTGTTCAACCCCATTTAACCCAGCACCTCGTGAGAGCCCAGGGGAGAGGCCGTGGCAGGGACGCAGGTGGACGATGAGGGATTCAGAACTGGAGAAGGCCGTGTCCACCCTCGAGGAACTGGTGTGGGCCACAGGGACACAGGCTCAGGCAGGAACCATGACCCACCAGGCGGGGCATCAGGACAAAATGGGCTGAGACCCCCAAGGCGGGAGGAAGTCCCTCTGACAGGGTGTAGGGGATGGGTTCGGGAAAGAGGGCGCATCTGCCTGGATTTGGAAGGAGGGAGGAAGCCACAAGAGAAAGCCACACCCACAGAGGCTCAGAGGCCAGGACCACGGCATACTCAAGGAGCGGTGAGAGGCTCGGGCGACACACAGACCCAGAGGGCTCAGCAGAGACGGGGCCACAAAGCCAGGCTGCAGCCCACTGAGTGACTCCAGGCCGCTGGGGCAGCCCTGACTCCTTAGTCCCACAGGGCTGTTGGCCCAGCCTCAGAGGGCTCATGGCCCGTGGCCTGGTGTGGATGCTGTCACCAATATGACGGAAAGGAACGGATTCACTGGGCTGAGCCAGCACCCCACACCACGGCCATGCCCCTGCCTGTCTAGCCCCGGCTGAGCCTTGCCAGGGTTCAGGCCCCTGGGGGGGTTTCTGTCCTGTGTTTGGGGCCCACACAGCAGTCACAGGAGTGTGCAGCCGTGAGTCTCACGCTGCAGGTGCCCAACTAGCACGGCCCGCCCCGTCTTGGCCAGCTCACAGCAACCTTTAGTGCCCATTGCCAGCCACCCCCATGCCTGGGAGTCTGGAAGGATGAAGGAGCTGCCCCCCCCCCACAGTGTCCGACTCCTCACTCTTGGTGGCAGCCATAAGCCACGCTGTGCCCACCTTTCATTGTGATCGCAGGTCCTTCTCTGGCAGTGGATGGAACACACAGAGCCTGGAGAGGCGACAGTCCCGAGAAGGAAACTTCCCAATTGGCACAACCAGGGGCGATGGGGCCGGGGCTTGGGGTGGGAGGCAGGCGGGGAGAGGGAGAGGGCAGCCTCCGGATATTCCTGCCCCAACTCCGCTCCCCCGAGGTCTGATTTTCAGACAGCCCCGAGGTGCCCATGGGTGCCCAGCCTGCCAGACTGAGCTCAGAGTGGAAGCCTTAGCCAGCAGCGTCCATCCGCATGATGCAGGGGCCGTCCTCTGCCTCTGTAAAGCACCCCACAGAGGGCACACGAGGCGTCATTGAACAGGCTCCCTCTGCCTCCCAAAACTCCCAAGCCCTGCAGACACGAAGCCCAAGCAGCAAGCCCACAAGTTCCACCCACACAGAGGGAGAAGGAAAAGGGGGTCTCTGTAGGGCGGGGGCAAGCAAGGAGGGGCCGGCCCCCTCACACACTCTAGGAAATGCCCTTTTGGTGCAGTGAGGAAGGAGAGAGGGAGCCAGGTAGACCTCCAACACCAGCCTCACGCCTGAGCAGGCTGACCCGGACAAGGGCCGGGAGAGGGTCCTGGCGGCCACCACTCTTCTTCAGCCAGGAGAGCTCAGCAGCTGCCCACAGTGGATTCTGGGTTGTGGCTCGTCCTGCTTCCCGGTGACGGCGGGAAGGACACGAAGACAGAGATAGCAGTAGACTTGACAGTTGCCAAGAGAGTTTTAAGTGTTCTCATCACACCGAAGCATGAGGTGCTGTATATGTGAGACAGCTCGATTTGGCCATTCCACACTGTATTCATATATCAAAACATCATGTCGTATGTTGTGAATACATACAATTTCATTTGTCCATTAAAAATCAACTTTGAAAAGCGTAAATATGTAAATCAATAGCATGATGTAAAACATTTTTTTTTGTTTCATTCCTGTTTTTACCATTTTGTTTTATGAGAGCATTAGCAAAGAAAAAGAACAAAGGCTGGGTGCAGTGGCTCACGCCTGTAATCCCAGGACTTTGGGAGGCTGAATCCTCAGGTGGATCACCCGAGGCTAGGAGTTCAAGACCAGCCTGGCCAACATGGTGAAACCCCATCTCTATTAAAAATACAAAATTAGCCGGGTGTGGTGCTGCACACTTGTAGTCCCAGCTATTCGGGAGGCTGAGGCAGGAGAATTGCTTGAACCCAGGAGGCAGAGGTTG
>NW_012102166.1:255047-255859 GCF_000951045.1 Mandrillus leucophaeus
GTGGATTCTGGGTTGTGGCTCGTCCTGCTTCCCGGTGACGGCGGGAAGGACACGAAGACAGAGATAGCAGTAGACTTGACAGTTGCCAAGAGAGTCGGTTTTAAGTGTTCTCATCACACCGAAGATTGAGGTGCTGTATATGTGAGACAGCTCGATTTGGCCATTCCACACTGCATACATGTATCAAAACATCATGTCGTATGTTGTGAATACATACAATTTCATTTGTCCATTAAAAATCAACTTTGAAAAGCATAAATATATAAATCAATAGCATGATATAAAACATTTTTTTTGTTTCATTCCTGTTTTTACCATTTTGTTTTATGAGAGCATTAGCAAAGAAAAAGAACAGAGGCTGGGTGCAGTGGCTCACGCCTGTAATCCCAGGACTTTGGGAGGCTGAGGTGGGCAGATCACCTGAGGCTAGGAGTTCAAGACCAGCCTGGCCAACATGGTGAAACCTCATCTCTATTAAAAATACAAAATTAGCCGGGTGTGGTGCTGCACACTTGTAATCCCAGCTATTCGGGAGGCTGAGGCAGGAGAATTGCTTGAACCCAGGAGGCAGAGGTTGCAATGAGCCAAGACTGTGCCACCACACAGCCTAGGCAACAGAGCGAGACTCCATCTCAAAAAAGAAAAGAAAAGAAAAGAAAAAGAAAAAGAATGGAAAAGGGAAAAGGAAAATGATCAAAACAAAAATATAACATGCTTTAGTGTAAATGCATACAACGCATTGGTCAATGCTAGTAAGTTTAAATTAAACAGAGAGAGAGAGACAGAAAAAAAGAAAAAAGATAAAATGACCA
>NW_012102166.1:257290-258442 GCF_000951045.1 Mandrillus leucophaeus
AAACTTACACCCACACAAAAATTGCCCATGGATATTTATAGCAACTTTACTCATAACTGCCAAAACTTGGAAGCAACCAAAATGTCCTTCACTAGGTGAATGGATAAAGAGTGGTACATCCGGCCGGACGCGGTGGCTCACGCCTGTAATCCCAGCACTTTGGGAGGCTGAGGAGGGCAGATCATGAGGTCGGGAGATCGAGACCATCCTGGCTAACACGGTGAAACCCTATCTCTACTAAAAATACAAAAAAAAAAAACACTAGCCGGGCGTGGTGACAGGTGCCTGTAGTCCCAGCTACTCAGGAGGCTGAGGCAGGGGAATGGCGTGAACCCAGAAGGCGGAGTTTGTAGTAATACAAGACAGCGCCACTGGACTCCAGCCTGGGAGACAGAGCAAGACTCTTGTCTCAAAAAAAAACAAAAGAGTGGTACATCCAATAGAATGGAATGTTATCCTCCAATGAAAGAAATGAGCTCTCATGCCATGAAAAGACATGGAGGAAACTCTAATGGAAAATACTAAGTAAAATAAATCAATCTGAAAAAGGCTACGATGATGCCAACTACATGACATGCTGGAAGAGGCAGAAGCACAAAGGCAGTAAAAGATCAGAGGCTGGCCAGGCACGGTGGCTTACATCTGTAATCCCAGCATTAGAGGAGGCCAAGGCAGGCGGATTGCTTGAGGCCAGGAGTTCAAGACCTGGCCTGGGCAACATGATGAAAGCCCATCTCTACAAAAAATACAAAAATGAGCCAGGCGTGGTGGCTCTCACCTGTAGTCCCAGCTACTCAGGAGGCTGAGGTGGGAGGATCCTTGAGCCCAGGAGGTCGAGACTGCAGTAAGCTGTGATTGCACCACTGCACTCCAGCCTGGGAGACAGAGCAGCAGAACTCCATCTCAAAAAAAAAAAAAAAAAAAAAAAAAAAAAAAAAAAAAAAAGGTCAGTGGTTTCCAGGAACTGGAGAGAGAGACCGATGAATAGGTGGCACATGGAGGATTTTTAGGGCAACAAAAGTCCTCTGTCTGATACTATAATGGTAAACGCAGGTCATGCATTTGTCAAAACCCATGGAATCTGTAACCCCAAGAGTGACCCCAGTGGACTTTGTGTTTTGTATTTTGGTTTCTTTTCTTTTTTTTTTTTTT
>NW_012102166.1:258492-258956 GCF_000951045.1 Mandrillus leucophaeus
GAATGGAATGTTATCCTCCAATGAAAGAAATGAGCTCTCATGCCATGAAAAGACATGGAGGAAACTCTAATGGAAAATACTAAGTAAAATAAATCGATCTGAAAAGGCTACGATGATGCCAACTACATGACATGCTGGAAGAGGCAGAAGCACAGAGGCAGTAAAAGATCAGAGGTTGGCCAGGCACGGTGGCTCACATCTGTAATCCCAGCATTTGAGGAGGCCAAGGCAGGCGGATTGCTTGAGGCCAGGAGTTCAAGACCTGGCCTGGGCAACATGATGAAAGCCTATCTCTACAAAAAATACAAAAATGAGCCAGGCATGGTGGCTCTCACCTGTAGTCCCAGCTACTCAGGAGGCTGAAGTGGGAGGATCCTTGAGCCCAGGAGGTCGAGACTGCAGTAAGCTGTGATTGCACCACTGCACTCCAGCCTGGGAGACAGAGCAGCAGAACTCCGTCTCAA
>NW_012102166.1:259006-271129 GCF_000951045.1 Mandrillus leucophaeus
AAAACCCCGTCTCTACTAAAAATACAAAAATTAACTGGGCGTGGTGGTGCTCACCTGTAATTCCAGCTACTCGGGAGGCTAAGGCAGGAGAATTACTTGAACCCGGCAGGCAGAGGTTGCAGTGAGCCAAGATCATACCACTGCACTCTAGCCTGGGCAACAAGAGTGAGACTCTGTCTCAAAAAAAAAAACAAAAACAAAAAACGGCTGGGCATGGTGGCCCACACCTGTAATCCCAGCACTTTGGGAGGCCAAGCTGGGCAGATCACCTGAGGTCAGGAGTTCGAGTCCAGCCTGGCCAACATGGCGAAACCCCGTCTCTACTTAAAAAAATACAAAAAATTAGCCAGGTGTGGTGGTGCGTGCCTGTAATCCCAGCTACTCGGGAGGCTGAGGCAGAAGAATCACTGGAATCCAGGAGGCGGAGGTTGCAGTGAGCCAAGATTGTGCCTCTGCGCTCCAGCCTGGGCAAGAAGAGTGAAACTCTGTCTCAAAAAATAAAATAAAATCAAAGAAAACAAGGGCATAACATGTCCCGGTAGAGACTGACCGTCCACACTGTTTAGGAAAGTGAGTAAAACCTCGAAAGCCTGTTAGGAGATTCACTTGGGACAGGGACAGTTGGATGCACATCACTCCCCATGCTTCCAACACTTCCCACAGCTTGTCCGGTGCAGATCTGGGAACATGCTGGGCAGGCACAGACCAGGCCAGGCTGCTGACAGAGCCCTGGTGCTCCCTCGGCAGCCCCCCGTGGCGGCGGGGTCTCCTAAGGCCCAGCGTGAACAGTGCTGTCTGTGTGAGGTCCTCACTTCTCTCCGGAAGCGGGAGGACTCCTGAAGACCTCAGCGTCTTCTGGCTTCAGGGACCCTGAAAACTGTCGCAGGTGCACTTCCTCGGGCTGAGCAGAGGGCCTATCTCGAGCACTTGCCTCTCTTAAAAGGGGGACCAGGGCAAAGTTCTTCCAGTGTCTGGCTGAAACTGAAGGGTAAAACACTATTACTACCTTGGATGCAGCAAAACAAACATCTCTTCTTGGCCTCCCAAGTCTCCAGATAAAAGGAGGCCCAGGCTGGGCGCGGTGGCTCACGCCTATAATCCCAGCACTTTGGGAGACCCAGACGGGTGGATCACCTGAGGTCAGGAGTTTGAGACCATCCTGACCAACATGGTGAAATCCTATCTCTACTAAAAATACAAAAAATAGCCGGGCATGGTGGCGCATGCCTGTAATCCCAGTACTTGGGAGGCTGAGACAGGAGGATCGCTTGAACCCGGGAGGCCGAGGTTGCAGTGAGCTGAGATTGCACCACTGCACTCCAGCCTAGGCAACAGAGGGAGACTCTGTCCAAAAAAAAAAAAAAAAAAAGGAGGCCCAGGCATGCGAGTGCTTCCTGAGGCACCTGGATTGGTGCAATGTCCTCCTCCCTCAACTGCTCAAAGAGCCTCATGCACTCTGGTTGTTCCTCAAATTCTCTTCCTCCATCCCACCCCGACTTGCTTGCAGCCTCAGGAGAGCCTATCGCCTGCCCCTCTCGGCCTCCATCTCCTCTCTGCCCAAGCGGGAGGAAGAGGAGGTCTCCACAGAGCAACGCCGAGGCCTGTCCCGTGAGTGCCTCAACACCAGGGCAGCTCTGGGTGACGAGCACCCGCCAAAGAGGCAGGATTTGGGGTCCAGGCCCACTGCACTCCAGCCTGGGCGACAGAACGAGACTCCGTCTCAAAAAAAAAGAAAGAAAAAAATTATAAAGGTGCAATCAGGCAACCTCCAACCATCCCCCATCCCTGCCCCAATTAACATGGATGTGTATATCCCTGCCCCTGGGTCAAAGCCTTTCTGAATATCACAGTGAACGTGCAGTGTTGTAAACCGCCAACAATGCCGTGCAAACGTAATACGAATCAACTGCCAAGTGAAACAGCAAATCTCGTCAAAGATGTGGGATGTCACTAAATCAACAAGAGTGACATTGAAAAACTACTCAAATCACACGCAAAGCTATCTTTGAATAGCTCTCTGGCAAAGATAGACCAGTTAACAATTGACAAAGAGATCATCAATAAGCATTATTATGGGATGCAGGGATTGCTTCTAACTAAACTCATAGGAAAATCACATGATCGCAGGAGGCCTGTGGAAAAACCGATGGCGCCCTCGAGCAGTTTTCTAAAAATGAGCCTTTGATAAAATAGATTTTCACTTCCAGCTATAACAGAGTATCTGGTACTGGGCTAGCCGTCCTGCTGCCAACGATCACAAAACTAGGCAACATACACACAGCACGTGTTTTTCAGGGATAGGACATCAGGCAGAGTGAAAAACGGCAGTCCTTCAAGTAACACCCACTTAGCGGCTAAAGATTTTTAAAAACTAAAAATCAAAAAAAGGCCAGGCACGGTGGCTCACGCCTGTCATCCCAACGCTTTGGGAGACCAAGGTGGGCGGATCACCTAAGGTCAGGAGTTCGAGACCAGCCTGACCAACATGGTGAAACTCTGTCTCTACTAGAAATATAAAAATTAGCCTGGTGTGGTGGCGGGCAACTGCAATCCCAGCTACTCGGGAGGCTGAGGTGGGAGGATCACTGGAACCCAGAAGGCAGAGGTTGCAGTGAGCCAAGATCGTGCCACTGCACACCAGCCTGGGCAACAGAGCAAGACTCCATCTCATAAAAAAATAAATAAATAAATAAATAAATAACTGCAATTCCTAAGAGAAGTGAAAATCACAAGGGGAGCCCTATGATCTCCCTAACTTTCTGCCTCGGAACCATTGCCCCAACTACAACGCAGTGAGCTGCAGTCTAAGCAGAGCATGGAATTGCCTTTGAGTGAAAGAGGAAGGAATCAAGAGCTGGGCAACGGAAGCAGCGGGAATCTGTGGATACGAGCCCTGGAGAAGAGGAGGAAAGATTTATGGGGGTGGAAGCCCAGAAGTCTTTGGGGCAGGTGAGTCCCCCACAAGTCCTTGCTAAGAGCTGAGCTGTGCTAGTTCATGAGGGTGATTAGAGAGTGGCTCAGAGGATTTAAAGGGTGTTAAAGACGGTCTCTGGGCCTCTGAGACCCCCAGTACCACTCAACCTTGAACGTCTCCGTCTCATTTTCATAAAGATAGAAAACAGAATAGGGGCCAAGAGGTTCGGGGCCAGGGGACAAGGGGTCAGGGAGGAGGGGACATAGAGTTATTACACAGGCACAGAGTTTCCATTTGGGATGATTAAAATGTTCTGGAAAAAGGCCGGGCACGGTGGCTCACGCCTGTCATCCCAGCACTTTGGGAGGCCAAGGCAGATGGATCACCTGAGGTTGGGAGACTAGCCTAGCCAACATGATGAAACCTTGTTTCTACTATAAAAATACAAAAATTAGCCAGGTGTGGTGGCACGCACCTGTAATCGCAGCTACTCGGGTGGCTGAGACAGGAGAATCGCTTGAATCCGGGAGTGGAGCTTGCAGTGAGCCAAGATTGTGCCACTGCACTTCAGCCTGGGTGACAGAGTGACACTCCGTCTCAAAAAAAAAAAAAAAAAAAATTCTGGAAATAGATAGTGGTGATAGTTGTACAATAATGTAAATGTACTTAATGACACTAAATTGTACACTTAAAAATGATTTAAATGGCAAGTTTTAGGAGATAAATATTTTACCACAGTTTTTTTAGAATTAAATACAAAGTAATTCAAAAACAAAGTGTTCAGGGTTGTAATTATAACTCAAAATTTGTCCACTATAAACTGTGCCTGCTTCATTTTTAAGTGTCCTCAATTAGACATTTATTTAATGTTTTCTATTAAATGTTTACCAGTAACTGTTAAACAGCTTCCTTTCTGGTAATTTTCCTTGGGGTTTTTCTATTTTTTCTTTTTTTGAGACAGAGTCTCACTCTGTCGCCCAGGTTGGAGTAGAGTGGTGCGATCTCAGCTCACCACAACCTCCACCTCCCAGGTTCAACCAATTCTCCTGCTTCAGCCTCCTGAGTAGCTGGGATTACAGGTGCCCACCACCATGACTGGCTAATTTTTGTATTTTTTTTGGTAGAGATGGGGTTTCACAATGTTAGCCAGGCTAGTCTCGAACTCCTGACCTCAGGCAATCTGCCTGCCTTGGCCTCCCAAAGTGCTGGGATGACAGGCGTGAGCCACTGTGCCCGACCTCCTTGGAGTTTTTCTGCTCAAGGCATCCCTTTCCTCTTCTCACCCTCCCCTCTTCTCCACCTGCCCAGCTGTGTCCATGAGTGACAAGTGTTCCCGTCTGCCTGTGTGTGTCCGCACAGCCTCACAGAGCTATGACATCGCATGCACACGTGCAGAGTGAGGAACAGGGCCGAGGAGGCAGGGCAGCCCACACAAGGAGGCGGGGTGGGGCTGGGCTGCATCCCCTGGGGCGCTGAGGACAGGTGCCTGGGCTGGAGATGCTGGCACAGCCGCTTGCACAGGCCCAGTGAGTTGTCAGTGGTGACAGCATGCGTGAGGCACTCAAGTCAGCCCGTGACTATGCGCACATGGCTGACGTCAGGGGCTGCTACAGTGCCCGGGTCCTGGGGCGAAGAGGAACCCGGCAAGGCGTGGGGAACCCGCAAAGCTCCCCCTGCCCAATGCCAGGCCACCAGCCAAGGAGGCGCCAAGCACCGGTCCCTCACGCCTCACCTCTGCTTGACCGCAGGGAGAAGCTCAGGGTGCGCTTGACGCCCTCACAGTTGCCCGGGTCTTCGTTGATGATGCCCACGTTGGTGTTCCAGGTGGTCCAGTTCACCTCGTCCACCCTGCAGGGTAAGGGGTCAAGGCAGCCTGAGAGCTGTGCCCAGCTTCCCAGGCCGAGGGCTCTGCCCACAGGCCAAGCCCAAGAAACCCACCCATCAGGATGGAGACACGGCGGGTCGGGAGGGCAGAGAGGACTTGATTTTTGGACACCATCCCCAAAGATGTGATCTCCGACCACACTGTGAGGCCCAGGGACTTTACACATTGGAGGCCAGGTTCTGACCCTGCTCACTAGAAGACCCCTTCTGGACACCTCGAATTTTCCAGAATTTAGTGTCTGGGCGCCACCAGCCGAGATCGAAGATGGGTCCCCCGTGCACGCCCACGACGGAGCTCAGGACAGCCCCAATGCCCACAGCTGGTGTGGGGAGAGCCCCCTGTGCTCATGACCAGCCCCAGGAGGCCCTGAGGTAGGCTCTGTGTCCACAGGGGAGCCCCGAGGCTCCCAAGCTCTGATTCAGGTGGAGCCTGGGCGTTACCTGAAGCACCACCTGTAGTCGTCCTTGCCGTCAGGTGTGTATCCCACCTGCAGCAGCTTGCCTGAGCGGAAGGCCTTCCTCATGCACTTGAGGAAGCTCTTCTCCGTGTCCAGGATGGTGATGGCTCTCTGCAGGAAGACACCAAGGGCAGAGGAGCTGAGGGGCAGAGGGTGCATCCCAGGGCCTCCCTGGCTGCCACTATCCACCTCCCCAGGGGCTCTCCCAGGCCCAGATGCCTCCGGGCTGGCTGTCCAGCGCCCTCTGTGCTAACTTGGTTTCTGAAGCCTGGCGGGCGCTCTACGCAAGGGGCACAGCCCGGCCAGCCCAGACCTGTGCAGGTGCCACTGGTGCCTGCCGGGCCTGGGCAGGGCAGCCCCAGGGGTGGTACGGAGTATCCCAGACTCTGCCCTGAGGAGCTCACAAGGGGCAACACTGGGTAGGGGCTGAGAGCAGGGCCTCGGAGTGAGACTGCCTGGGCCAGGTCCTGGCTCTGCCACTTACTAGCCATGTGGCCTTGAGTACAGATACCTAACTTCACTGTGCCTCAGCGTCTTCATTCAAAAATTGAACAGTATAGCCAGGCGCGGTGGCTCACGCCTGTAATCTCAGCACTCTGGGAGGCCAAGGCAGGCGGATCACCTGAGGTCAGGAGTTCGAAACCAGCCTGGCCAACACAGTGAAACCCCATCTCGACTAAAAATACAAAAATTAGCTGGGTGTGATGGCAGGCGCCTGCAATCCCAATTACTAGGGAGGCTGAGGCAGGAGAATCGCTTGAACCCGGGAGGCAGAGGTTGCAGTGAGCCAAGATCGTGCCAGTGCACTCCAGCCTAGGCAACAAGAGCGAAACCCCATTTCAGAAAAAAAAAAAAAAAGGAACAGTAATAGAATCCACTTCACAGGACTGTTGTGAGGATTAAATGAGGTCAGGTAAGACAGACAGTTAGTACAGTCCTATAGTCCCTATCATAGAGAAAGTGCTTCTTCATAAGAAAGAAACTTATTATTAGTAGTTAGGGATGCAGGTGTGGCCCACAGGGCTCAGAAATGTAGCTGTCAGGGCCCTGCCTCATGGTAGCTGCTCCCCTGAGTCTGGCCTCTGGTGCCCACCTTACGCCAGGCTCCTCTGAGGTGGACACCCTGTGGGGCTAAGCCCTCCCTCTTCTTCCCTCCAGGACCACCCAGACCACAGCCAAGCACGGTGTCTATAAACACCAGCTAAACTCATCTGACCCTGAGCAAGTGCTGGCCGGGGGAACTTGCTGGAAGCCCGCTGAGGGAGGTGCTGAGGCTGGATCCCTGGGCCTGGCCGGACTTTCTGCCCCCTCCTCAAATCCTGCAGGGCTCATGTGCCCAGTGGGGTAAAGCAGGGGACAGAGAGGCCCACACCCTCCTGGCCTCTCACCACCCCCACCTACCCACCCACCTGCAGCCAGCTGTGTAAGACAGTGGACAGAGCGGCCCACACCCTCCTGGCCGCTCACCACCCTCACCCACCCACCCACCTGCAGCTTCCAGATGTTCTTGCTCTCCTGTGCGATCTTGTTGACAGTCTCGCCCATGAGGGCGATGAGCATGTTGAGCAGGAGGATGTAGGTGAGAATCACATAGGCCAGCAGCAGGATAATGAAGACAGCCTTGAAGTCGTAGTTCTCGGTGAACTCCAGGTCCCCCATGCCGATGGTGAACTTGAACAGCTCCAGGCAGGTGGAGTACAGGCTGTTGTAGGAGCTATCGGGGGGCCTGCAGCCAGGCCCCCGCCACCTGTGTGAGGTGGACTCAGACGGCAGGGAGTTGTTCTTCCCGTCTTCAATCAGCGTCACCACCGCTACGGGGCACGGGGAGGGCGGGGTGCCACTGGATAGAAGCCAACACCCCAAGTCCCCTGACATACACCCTCCTGCTCAGTCTCCGATAACTTTGTGAGAAGTTATTTTTAAAGCATCCCTTCTTTAAAACTAACAAAAAATTTTCAAAGTATATTTTTAAGAACTTTATCATCACCTTCTAGAAAAATAAATAAATATGTAAATCTCTAGTACAATGTGAATATAGCCACCTTTGTTCAGTGCACAACCTGCTTAACCGTACATGTCAGCTCTGGCTCCATACCTGCTTTGTCCCTCACACCCTGTCGGCCTGCATCCCTCAGAGGTCCATTTTGCAACCATGAGCACGGAGCAGCTCAGAGCAGAATGACCTCTCCCCACATTCTGCCTGCTTCTTTGGGAAGTGTGGCCCAGAGTCTGAGGGCCTCTGTAGCAGTTGTGCACTGTGGTTGCTGCTTATCAGTATCCACTAACCCCCCGGCGTAGTCCCTTCCCGTACCTACTGAAATGCAAGGCCTTCAGATCCAGGTGCCAGAGCCTACACCTATTAGGTCTCTCCTAGCCACAGCAACCCATCCCTCCCAGCCAGAGATTCCAACACAAACCGCAGGGTGGGGACAGGGAGGGTGCACCATGTGAACTAGGCAACTGTGGGACTCGGGTGAGCATCAAAGCAGAGTCCAGTGCTCAAAAAATGACGTGGAGGCTGGGCGCGGTGGCTCATGCCTGTAATCTCAGCACTTTGGGAGGCCGAGGTGGGTTGATCACCTGAGGTCAGGAGTTTGAGATCAGTCTGGCCAACATGGTGAAACCTCATCTCTACTAAAAATACAAAAATCAGCGAGGGGTGGTTGCGGGCGCCTGTGATCCCAGCTACTCGGGAGGCTGAGGCAGGAGAATCGCTTGAACCCAGGAGGCAGAGGTTGCAGATGGCACCGCTGCACTCCAGCCTGGGTGACAGAGCGAGACTCCATCTCAAAAAAAAAAAAAAAAGACGTAGACATGTCAAAAGAGCACAGGAGCCAGCTGGAAGGGGCTCCCTGTGACTAATCTCAGACAATTTGAGTATAAAATAAAAGAGGAGGCTGGGCGCGGTGGCTCAAACCTGTAATCCCAGCACTTTGGGAGGCCGAGACGGGCGGATCACGAGGTCAGGAGATCGAGACCATCCTGGCCAACATGGTGAAACCCCGTGTCTACTAAAAAATACAAAAAACTAGCCGGGCGAGGTGGCAGGCGCCTGTAGTCCCAGCTACTCAGGAGGCTGAGGCAGAAGAATGGCGTGAACTCGGGAGGTGGAGCTTGCAGTGAGCTGTGATCTGGCCACTGCACCCCAGCCTGGGCGACAGAGCAAGACTCCATCTCAAAAAAAAAAACAAAAAACAAACAAAAAAAAAGGATAGTCAGGATCATAACCCATTTAACAAAGTGAGATTCCGTGAAAACAAAAGACTGCATGGGGCCATGCTGATACAAATAAATACGCAGGAGTGGGGAATGGAAAGCTCTTCTCCACGATAGAATGCCAGGTCAGAAATGCACAAGAAATGATGGAGTTAGAAGATCATCATGTCCGGGCACGGTGGCTCACACCTGTCATCCCAGCATTTCGGGAGGCCAAGGCGGGCAGATCACCTGAGGTCAGGAGTTCAAGACCAGCCTGAGCAACATGGTGAAACTCCATCGGTACTAAAAATATAAAAATTAGCCGGGCATGGTGATGGGCAGCTGTAATCCCAGCTACCCAGGAGGCTGAGGCAGGAAAATTGCTTGAACCTGGGAGGCAAAGGTTGTAGTGAGCCAAGATGGCACCACTGCACACCAGCCTGGGTGACAGACAGAGACTCCTTCTCAAAAAAAAAAAAAAAAAAAAAAGAGAAAATCATCATTTGGCCACCATGATAGGATGAAGTGATTCAGGTAAGACTCATCAAGGGACGCTAACACTCCTGGGTGAAAGTCTGATGAGAAACAGGCTAGTCACATAGTTTCAAAGCATCTCCTTGAAAAGTATCCATTACGAAGGCAAATATAGTAGTTTTACAGTGGAAAAGTCTGGCAGATCAACCAAAACCAACTCATCGATGCTAACGTCACCAGAAGTGAGACAGACATCATGTGATTTCCAATAAAACACACAGCAGAAGACGTAAGTCGCTTCTTGATATTCTGGACAAAATTGCATGCCTGGCTATAATCATGAGGAAACATCAGACACACCCAAATTCAGAAACATTGTCAAAACCACTGGTCTCCACTCATTACAAATTCTAAGGTTGCAAATGACGAGGGATGACACAGGAACTGCCCCAGATTAAAGGAGACTAAGGCCAGGCGCGGTGGCTCACGCCTGTCATTCTAGCACTTTGGAGAGCCGAGGCGGGCAGATCACTTGAGGTCAGGAGCTCAAGACCAACAAGGCGAAATCCCATCTCTACTAAAAATACAAAAAAAAAAAAAAAAAAAAAAAAAATAGCCAGGTGTGGTGGCGGGCACCTGTAATCCCAGCTACTCGGGAGGCTGAGGCACAAGAATTACTTGAACCCTGGAAGTGGAGGTTGTAGTGAGCCAAGATGGTGCCACTGTACTCCAGTCTGGGCAACAGCATGAGACTGTGTCTCAAAAAATAATTAATGGCCAGGCACGGTGGCTCATGCCTGTAATCCCAGCACTTTGGGAGGCCGAGGTGGGTGGATCACCTGAGGTCAGGAGTTCGAGACCAGCCTGGCCAATATGGTAAAACTCCATTGCTATTAAAAATATAAAAACTAGCCAGGCATGGTGGTGGGCGCCTGTAATCCCTGCTACTTGAGAGGCTGAGGCAGGAGAATTGTTTGAACCCAGGAGACGGAGGTTGCAGTGAGCCAACACAGTGCCACTGCACTCCAGCCTCGGCAACAGAGACTCTGTCTTAAATAATAATAATAATAAATTAATTATTAAAGGAGACCAAAGAAGCATGATAATGGAAGGTAATGCATGATCTCGGATTCTCATTTTCTGATAAAGACATTATTAGGACAAGTGGTGAAATTCAAATAAGGACTATGGGTTAGCTAATAGTGTGGGTCGATATTACCTTCTTGATTGTGATCATTGAACTGTGTTTATGTAAAATAACTTTCTTTTAGAAATACACACTGAAGTATTTCATGGTAAAGGGCTGATCATATCTGCAACTTACTCTCAGTTTTTTTCACACGTGGCATATGTGTTCATGTTTGTCGTGAGCATGTGTATGGGGTAGAGAAAGTGGTAACATAAAATGTGGTAATTTGGGGGGAATCTGGGTCAAGAGTGTAGAGAAGTTATTGGTTCTATTCTTGCAACTTGTCTGAAGTCTGAAATAATGTCAAAATTAAAAGTTGAAGGGCCGGGCATGGTGGCTCACACCTGTAATCCCAGCACTTTGGGAGGCTGAGGCGGGTGGATCACAAGGTCAGGAGTTCGCAACCAGCCTCAGCAACATAGTGGAAACCCCGTCTCTACTAAAATACAAAAAATTAGCCAGGCGTGGCATTGTGCACCTGTAGTCCCAGCTACTCGGGAGGCTGAGGTAGGAGAATGGCTTGAACCTGAGAGGCAGAGCTTGCAGTGAGCCGAGTTTGCACCACTGCACTCCAGCCTTGGTGACACAGCAAGACTCCGTCTCAAAAAAAAAAAAAAAAAAAGTTGAAAAACCCACTGAGCCAAAATGCTACGCGACAGCCACAGCACTTCCAGCCTGGAAAATTCTTACAGCATTTTATGTATCATGTGGCCAGGTTCTGGGGCTCATTTCAGTGTGTCCTCTGTCCACCCTCTGTCACTTGCAGACATGCACCTGCCTACCAGCTTCTCATTCAGCTCCCGGCAGAGCCTTCAGGAGGTTCAGGCAAGCAGGACCCCTGCCCTTCCCCATCCCTGACCAAGCTCATTACCTGTGGAAAACCCGAACAAGAAGACGACATAGACGAACATGAAGCGACACAGGTCTCTCAGGATCATCTGTAGGAGACAGCAGGCTCATTAGAGCCGAGGCCAGGTCCGGGAGGAGCTGAGGGAAGGACCGGGCCGCACCGGCCTGGGGGCGCATCTTGAGAACACGCAGGAGGGTTTGCTTTGCTGGTTCTCCGCTGGGGGGTCATGAGGGAGTCACCCACCCTCCCCCCATAGCCTTTGTTCTGGTCGGGAGATGGAGGCCTGGTGTGCAGAGGGGTCAGGTTTCAGGGGATCCCCCTACACACACCTGGGCCAGGGCTAGATTGCTTGATTCTTGGAAAACGGGCTGGGGGCTAAACCAGCCCCTTCCCAGGCAAGACAGAGAGGATGGGCGGAGTTCCTGGGACAGCATCTTACCAGCCCACGAGGTGAACGGGCTCTGAGGAGACCCACTGGGGCCCCGGGCACCCACCTTCTCTATCATGACAGCGTAGATGCCCATCTGCTGGAAGCCACGGGTGTAGTAGAGCATGTTGGTCCAGCCCAAGGCCAGGGAGAACACCATGGAGGCCACGTACTCCTTGAGGTGGCTGAAGTACAGCACCACGGTGGCCAGCATGAACAGTGACTGCAGAAAGCTGAGGGCGGAGGGGCAGAAAGATGTGTCTACAGGAACCCGGGAGGCCTGGCGCCCCCAGAACAAAAGGCCGCAGGCTGCTCAGAGGACCAGACTGCAGGCCACGATAGGAACTAGGGTTGGGCCGTCCTGCTTCCTTCAGCCCAGGCATTCTCCATGGAAGCGGCATCATCCCCAAGGAGCAGAAATTGGCTTGGTGAGGAGGTGTGCAAAGTCTCACTCTTTTTATGTATCAAGCACAGATATAAATATAGTACATAAAGGCCAGGTGCAGTGGCTCATGCCTGTAATCCCAGCACTTTGGGAGGCTGAGGCATGCGGAGCATGAGGTCAAGAGTTCGAGGCCAGCCTGACCAACATAGAGAAACCCCACCTCTACTAAAAATACAAAAACAAACAAAAAAAATTAGCCAGGCATGGTGGCGTGTGCCTGTAATCCCAGCTACTCAGGAGGCTGAGCCAAGATCGCGCCACTGCACTCCAGCCTGGAGGACAGA
>NW_012102166.1:272804-274567 GCF_000951045.1 Mandrillus leucophaeus
CATGCCCAGCTAATTTTTGTATTTTTAGTAGAGACGGGGTTTCACCATGTTGGCCAGGCTGGTCTTGAACTCCTGACCTCAAGTGATCTGCCCTCCTCAGCCTCCCAAAGTGCTGGGATGACAGGCATGAGCCACCACGCCCGGCCATCCACACTGTTCTATAACTGTGCTTTCACTCATCTGCCTCCTCCTAAAGCAGTGGTTCTCAACCAGGAGTGATTCTGGCACCGCCCCCGAAACAAGTGAGGGGCCTTTGGCCGTATCTGGAGATGTTCTTGATTGTCAAGACTGGGGGATGGGGAAGAGCTCCAGGCATCTGCGAGTAGAGACCAGTGATGCTGCTAAATATTCTACAGTGCACGGGGCAGCCCCACCCCCTACCACAACTAAGCACTATCCAGTCCAAAATAGCAACAGTACCAAGGTTGCAGAACCCCCCGTTAAAGACAGGAATCTCCCTAAAGGCGGGCACCGTGTCTGTTTCATCCAGTATTCCAGGGCCAACCCTGTGAACGGCCAATAGAGAGACAATGAGTGGGAAGGTGAACCAGGGCACATGTCACTTGGACTGTAAGTCACGGCATGGTTCCTCCATCCCTGGCCCCTGGCACAGAGCAGGCCCTCAGTATTCATTCATGCCCCGAGTATGTATTGAGCGCCTTCCATCACTCCCTCAGCATGTTCACTGAGGTCCCACTATGTGGTCCCAGGCCCGGCGTGAGTGAGAGCTCAAGTGAGAACTGATTGCTGTCACCTGGGGCCTGGACTGGGAATGAGTCAAAGTGTCACTTACAAAAGCATCTCACTGTAGCTGTCCACAAACAGGGTCTTCATCGACGGCCGCCTCTGCAGGAAATACTGAATCTGCAGGTAAACAGAGAGAGTAAGATCCCAGGCAATGCTCGATGTGGCTAAATGGTGAGCGTTCAGATGCTTCCTAAATGGCACCACGATGGGGTGGCCGAATGTGTGAAACCAGAGATTGTGAAAAGAGCAGAACGGCATGGGTCAGGCCAATGGGGTAACACTAGGTGGCCCAGTCAGTAGAGATTGTTAAAAATACACGGTGGAAGCCGGGTGCAGTGGCTCATGCCTGTCATCCCAGCACTTTGGGAGGTCAAGGCGGGTGGATCACCTGAGGTCAGGAGTTCGAGACCAGCCTGGCAAACATGGTGAAACCCTGTCTCTACTAAAAATACAAAACAATTAGCTGGGTGCGGTGGCGCATGCCTGTAATCCCAGCTACTCACAGGGCTGAGGCAGGAAAATTGCTTGAACCCAGGAGGCAGAGGTTGCAGTGAGCCAAGCTGGTGCCACTGTACTCCAGCCTGGCTGACAGTGAGACTCTGTCTCAAAAAAAAAAAATTACACAGTGGATTTACAACTATACCCAGAAGTACAGACAGGAAGGAAAATCATCAAAATGTTATCAGTTGCCGTACTGAATTGGACAAATTGTTTTCTTCTTTCTAATTGGTGCTTTTTCCTAATTTTTTTTTTTTTTAAGAGATCAGAGTCTCGCTATGTTGCCCAGGCTGGTCTCAAACTCCTGGCCACAGCCTCCCAAGTAGCTGGGATTACAAGCATGAGTCACTTTTTTCTTAACTTTTCACATGCCGAGCATACTTTTTTCTTAATTTTAAGTAAGTGTTAAAATAAAAATTCTTGTAACAAGCTGCCACGGTCAGCCGTGAGTCCTGTCCAAGACACCCCCACACTTCTGCTCCCTCCCACAGGCCAATCCTGCTTTTGCCACTCCAGCC
>NW_012102166.1:276187-277285 GCF_000951045.1 Mandrillus leucophaeus
TTAGCCAGGCGTGGTGGCAGGTGCCTGTAATCCCAGCTACTTGGGAGGCTGAGGCAGGAGAATTGCTTGAACTCAAGAGGCAGGGGTTGCAGTGAGCCAACATCGCACCACTGGCCTCCAGCCTAGACAACAAAGTGAAACTCCATCTCAAAAAACCAACCAAACAAACAAAGATTCCAGTATGCATGGAGATTTCCTTCATTGCTCAGAGCTTTAACAGACTGGTTTCATTAATTAGACAACTACCAGTCATGATCCTATCACTTAAGAGGCCTCCATCTACCCCTGTAATTAAATATTCCATCCCGTGGAGTGGCTGGAGTATCTATTTTCAGGCTTGCCTGCCTCGGGCCCGTGGAGACGCCCTGAGCGCCCTCCTGCCCCCGCAGAGACTGACTGGAAGGCTCTCATCCTCCCCTCTGCGTCTCTCAGCTCCCCAAGCAGGGCCACTATATGGCTGATGAATAGAAAAGTGAGTGAGTGGTGAGGGATTCGCTTGGCTTTTTGTTTTGGTGATAACGGAAACTCACAATGTGGGAAGGAACGCTTACCCCTCGGAAAAAGAAGTAAACTCCTCCTAACACCGACAGGATCTCTCCAGTCACTCGGAAATAGTCTTCGGTTTTTTCCATCTTAAAGGGAGGCTGTGAGAGGCAGAGAAGTTGGTAACTCTGTTTACTCATTCATTCATTCGACAAACATTGACCAGGTACCAAGCCCTGCGATGAAGACATAGCCCCTGCCCAGGAGGCACAGCCTCCATCAGGCGAAGGACACACAAAGACAGTGTGTTATTAGGGGAGCGCCCGCAAGGAGGCCCCTCTGTAGGCCTGATTCCCCAAAGTGGCAGCCTGCAGGTGCCAAGCGGAGCATCTTAAATGCTGTGCCGCCTCCCAGGCAATGTCCTGGCAGGCCCGGAGCTCCTCCTGGCTGGGAGCAGGGTGATGGACAGCAGGGTGATGGACAGCGAGAGGCAGTCTCATGGACCCCAAGCCATACACATCCCACTGTCACCCCACACCATGGCCAGTCTCCCACGAGTGTCAGGGACTCCTACTGACCATGGAGGGAGAGACTGTGCCACACACACTTATGGGT
>NW_012102166.1:279510-298910 GCF_000951045.1 Mandrillus leucophaeus
GAGTGCAGTGGTACCATCTCAGCTCACCACAACCTCCGCCTCCCAGGTTCAAGCAATTCTCCTGCCTCAGCCTCCTGAGTAGCTGGGATTACAGGCATGCTCCACCACGTCCGGCTAATTTTGTATTTTCAGTAAAGACGGGGTTTCACCATGTTGGTCAGGCTGGTCTCAAACTCCCGACCTCAGGTGATCCACCCACCTCAGCCTCCCAAAGTGCTGGGATTACAGGTGTGAGCCACTGCACCCGGCCCCTTCATGTTTTCTAACCAAGTACACCCAGTCTGTGATCAGGGACCTGAGTCACCACACACTCAGTCCCACAGGACCTCAAGGCTAAAGGAGAGGGACTAGGAAGCAGGAAGCGGGTGGGTCTCCTGTACAGCCTGAGGCAGGGAAGATGGGCACAAGGATACAAAGTTCTCCAGGTTCTCCATCCATCGCTCCAGGAGGCCAGAAAGGAGTCCGGGGCAGAGCTTGGGCCTGGGGTGGGGGAGGTCTCCCCGGAAGGTCCACATCCCTTCCCCACCAGCCGCACCCCAGCCCACGAGGCCTGAGCCTCTGGCCGCACCAATCCATCCACGGGCCTGTAGTAGGCAGCCATGGTGAAGATGATCATGTACAAGCAGTAGACCAAGAAGTTGAAGTAGAAGGTGCGCTTGACGAATCTGTCCCACTTGTCCTGCAGGAGTCGGTTCAGCGGCTCCACCAAGAGCATGTCGTGGCGATTCTAGGGGGAGCGGAGAGAAGTGAGGTTCCCTCCTGCAGCAGGACCTCCTCGCACGCCCACGCCAGCCCCTGGCGCTCCTCACAGCCACAGCCACATGGCCGCACAATCCTCCGCCCAGGGAGCAGGTGAGACTCAAGGGAGGTCTGAGCCAGCCGGCAGCCAGAGCCTGGGGCTGGTCCCAGCACTGCTGCAGCTCACAGAGGGACCCGCCCTCTTGGCCTCGGTGTTCCCAAAGGTGCAGTGAATGGGGTGAAACCGGACAAGCTCTAAGTACTCACTTAATGGCCCACAGCACCGCCCAACAGTCTATGCCCGTTGTGTCTAATAACTCACTCCCGAGATCCCACAGGAATGGGAAGTAGTTGGCTTAGGCAGAGCCTGGGCATGAGGGGCTGAGGGCAGGCAGCAAAGAGCTTCTGGGTCCTGACTTCTCACATTTCCAGCCCTGGGTCAGGCAGGGAACTGGGAGGCCCTTCCTGCAGCAGGAGGGCCCAGGGCCTCATGCCATCTTTATAAGTATGCTTCGGGGCAGATGTCTCGTATCCAGAGATTTTGATAAAGTTCAAATAGGCCAGGAGTGGTGGCTCACGCCTGTAATCCCAACACTTTGGGAGGCCAAGGCAGGTGGATCACCTGAGGTCAGGAGTTCAAGACCAGCCTGGCCAACATGGTGAAACCCCGTCTCTACAAAAATACAAAAATTAGCCGGGCGTGGTGGCAGGTGCCTGTAATCCCAGCTACTTGGGAGGCTGAGGCAGGAGAATTGCTTGAACCCAGGAGGCAGAGGTTGCAGTGAGCTGAGATCACGCCACTGCACTCCGGCCTGGGTGACAGAGCGAGACTTTGTCTCAAAATATAAAATAAAATAAAAATAAGTTAAAGTATCCCTGAGATGGATGAGCCAAAATGAGATCATCCCAGCCTCCCTCAGGCCATCAAGTACAATCCCCAGCCAAGCTTAAGCTCCCTCAAAGAGGTTCCCGATCAGTGTCTTCTTGAACACCTTTGGGGATGGGAAACTCTTACTGCCTCAAGAGGCCTATGGAGAGTCACTAACTGTAGGGAATACCTCTTCTTTGGTCTTCTCTACTTTCTGCTAGTGGTCCTGGTTCTGCCCTAGCGTCCCCAGAACAAGTCCACACTCCTTGTCCCTGACAGCCTTCCGAGACATGAAGATGTCAGTGGTGGTCCCGGAGCCTCTCCCCCAGGTCAAATACTGCAGTCCTTTTTGAGGTCACCTCCTATCTGGACCACTCCTCTGGGAACACTTGTATCCAGCACTCTGAGTTGGAGGCCCAGGTTCAGCACGGCAGCCCAGGTAGGGCAGAGCAGACCAGGCCTCTCCCAGTCCCAGACTCTGCTCCTATAAATGCAACTTCTGGCCTGTGAGACACCATGCAAGCCCTTCACTGCTCATGGCACAGACTCCAGCCCCCGAGTCTGCCTTGGGAGCTCAAAGCATCACCTTAGGAAGAAGGGACAGGTAAGGTGGCCTTTCCAAACAGCATGGCAGGATGGACTACCCAAAAAGTAACACTGAGACAGTCATTTGGAGCCAAAATATTTAAGTGAGATGCCTACTTCACACCTACACAAAAATCAATTCTTAGCCTGGCACAGTGGTTCACACCGGTAATCCCAGCACTTTGGGAAGCCAGGGAGGTTGGATCACCTGAGATCAGGAGTTCGAGACCAGCCTGACCAACATGGAGAAACCCTGTCTCTACTAAATACAAAAAATTAGCCAGGCGTGGTGGCACATGCCTGTAATCCCAGCTACTTGGGATTCAAGGAGAATCGCTTGAACCAGAGAGACGGAGGTTGCAGTGACTCGGGATGACACCATTGCACTCCAGCCTGGGCAACAAGAGCGAAACTTCGTCTCAAAAAAAAAAAAAGAAAAAGAAACTGTACATTTTTACATAGTATAAAAGGAGGGACTTTTGTCTATGTACCTCTGAAATGTTTCTGTTTTTACAGGATGATAATCGTGTATGGTTGCTATGCTTAGGGAAAATTCAGTGGGCATGAATGGGGACATGAGGCTGCAGGGCCTGGGCCCCGGGCAGCAGGATTTCCCTCATGAGAAGCCAGCTGGAGCTGGACCAGGGGCTGGGATTGGGCCTGGGGTGCAGAGGCCCTGAGGCTGTCCTTGGCTGTGCCCCAGCCACTCACAGGGGTCTCGCTGCTGCTGTAGGCGATCACCTCCAGCACCGAGTTCTTCTCGCAGGTGTCGATGCAGGACAGGTCGTACAGCGAGGAGTGCACGGGCCCGTAGGCCCACTCGGTGAACTTCCTGGACAGGTGCCTGCACTCGGGCTCCTGGATCTCCCTCTGGAGAATATAGGCCAAGACCTGCCACCAGGGATCAAGAGCCCATCAGAGGCCAGCCCCAGGCTCAGCCTCAGACAGCATCCCAACAACCAGCTCTGCTTCCCAGTCCAGCTAGTGGCCTCACCCAAGCCCCAGGCGAGTCCCCACCCACTCCTGACCACCATCAAGATTAACCAGCCGGCCGGGCGCAGGTGGCTCACGCCGCCTGTAATCGCAGCACTTTGGGAGGCTGCGGCAGGTGGATCACCTGAGGTCAGGAGTTCGAGACCGGCCTGGCCAACATGGCAAAATCCTGTTTCTACTGAAAATACAAAAAAAAATTAGCCGGGTATGGTGGCGTGTGCCTGTAATTCCAGCTACTTGGGAGGCTGAGGCAGGAGAATCACTTGAACCTGGGAGGCAGAGGTTGCAGTGAGCCAGCCTGGGCAACAAGAGTGAAACCCTATCTCAGGAAAAAAAAAAAAAAATGGTCAACCAGCCGGCTGCCTCAGATACTACCTGTACCATATCAGGCCCACCATTCCCTCACAGCGAGGCCCCAACTCTACCATCTCACCATGAAAGACAGTGGTGGTCCATTCTCGATAACCTCAAGCCAGAAAGAAATAAAGAGAATGCAAGAAATGAGAGCCAGATGGGGTGACTCATGCCTGTAATCCCAGCTACTTGGGAGGCTGAGGTGGGAGGATCACTTGAGGCCAGGAGCTGGAGGCCTGTCACCAGGAGCCACCAGCCTTGTCACCTAAAGCTCCTGCCTGCCATGTAAAAACACCAACAGCTGTTTTCTTCTTTTTCTTTTTTTTTTTGTGACAGAGTCTTGCTCTGTCACACAGGCTAGAGTGCAGTGGTGAAATCTCAGCTCACAGCAGCCTCCACCTCCCAGGTTCAAGCGATTCTCGTGCTTCAGCCTCCTGAGTAGCTGGGATTATAGGCACCTGCCACCATGCTTGGCTGATTTTTGTGTATTTAGTAGAGATGAGGTTTCACCAGGTTGGTCAGGCTGGTCTCGAACTCCTCACCTCAGGTGATCTACCCACGTTGGCCTTCCAAAGTGCTGGGATTACAAGCATGAGTCACCGTGCCTGGCCCAACAGCGTTTCTTCTGTTGCACCTTAGGGGGTCCCACCTCATGGCCCAGCACCCCACCCTGTGTCTTGACGATACTCAGAGCTAGAAATCCAAAATGGCCACACTGGCCATGCAGCGTTCTGCCCTGCGGCTCCCAGTTTCTCAGACTTATTCTAACAGCCCTGCAAGCTGGTGTGACAGAATCAGGGTCCCGCACACACAGATAGTGACGCAGGCTCCCGCAGTCAGTGAGGCAGTCCTCCCTGACACCCCTGTCCCCGCACTGCACCAGCTTGAGCCGAAGCCCCCTCCTACCCCGATCTTCCCGGTCCCAGCGGCCAGGGCCAGCGGCGTCATTCCCTTCTTGTTGGTGAGCTCCTCCAGCTTCAGCGTGGGGTGCAGTTTGGCCCCCAGGATCAGAATCTCACTGTACATGCTCGTCACAAACTTGGTGTTGTCGGCCGTGTTGTCGGCCACCTCCACCAGGGCGTGCAGCACCGTGTTGCCCACCGAGTCCCTGGCGCTGATGTCGGCCGGCTGCCAGGAGTTCTGCAGCAGGAACTTCACGATGCCCAGCTGGTTGGTGCACGCGGCCAGGGACAGGGGCAGTTCACCTGCATGAACACAGGGCCAGGCGGGCCTCAGGAGTGAGATCCAGCTGGTCCCTGAACCACCAGCCTCCAACTCCCTCTGTCTCTGCCCAAACCTCCCCTTAGCAAAAGCCGAAGAGATCGGGGTCAGCCACATTGTCTCCCTACCGAAGTAGAATCCAGGCCGCCCTTTGGTTTTCTTAAAGAAGTCCCCATTGGCTGCAGCCTGGACGTCTGCTCCGTTCTCCACCAGGAGGGTCACCAGGGCCATGTTGCGCCTCTCAATGGCGATGTGCAGCGCTGTCTGGCCTGCAGAGGACATGCACTGTTGGCTTTGTGACCACAGTCCCGTGGGGCTGCCGGGACAGGTGCTGGGGAAGGGCTCTGGGCAGGCAGCAGCTGCTGCAGGAGGAACTGGGCAGAAAGTGCCTGGAGGACCCCCCACTGCAGGAGGCCAGGCCAGGGTCCCCCAAGGGGTCCCAGCAAGGTCCTGAGACAGGAAACCCTTGGGAACAGGAAATAACAGGTTGGAAGCCAGAGGAGTCGAAACTGCCCCAGGGGCAAGGAACAATAACAGAGAGAAAGGCCAGAGGCTGTGACTTCCAGGGACAGGGACCATCCAGTCAGCAGCGGGAGGCAGGGACATCCCAGGGTCAAGAGAGGAGACATCAGATGGGGGAGGCAGAGACCCCCAGGACCAGGAGAAATCAAGCCAGCAGATGAGAGAGGCAGGACCCCCAGGACCAGGAGAAATCAGGCCAGCAGATAGGGGAGGCAGAGACCCCCAGGACCAGGAGAAATCAGGCCAGCAGATAGGGGAGGCAGAGACCCCCAGGACCAGGAGAAATCAGGCCAGCAGATGGGAGAGGCAGGGACACCCTAGGATTAGGAGCCACCAAAGCAGTGGCTGGGACAGGGAGTAAGGATCCCAGAGGAGCAAGAAGGCCCAGGGACAACCATGCCCTCCTGGTTCCCAGTGCTGCGGGCTGAGCCGTGCCCGGCCCCGCCGCCCTCCTCACCCTTGTAGTAGCTGTCCGTGTAGCTGGCGTTGACAAACTCCTTTAGGCTGCCCGTCTGCCGCGCGATCTCCAGGAGCAGCGGGATGGTGTCGTTCTGCCCATCATGGAGGTTGAGCATGGCTTTCAGCAGACAGGTCTTCCCTGTCTCAGGGTCTGAAACACAAAGGAAGGGTCAGGGCAGGCCAGGGCTGGGGCCCTCCCCGGAGCCCAGCACTGGGGCCACCTTTGAACTCGTTGTCCGTGAGGTGCTTCTTGCTCTTCTGCAGGAAGAGCAGCAGGCTCTCCAGATCCTGGCAGTTATTCTGAGCAACGGCTTCAAAGATACTCCTACGGTCATAGAGCCTGAGGGTCCGCTCGGTGCTGGCGGCAACAGAGTCCTGGGACGGCAGCCTGCAGGTCAGAAAACACCCTCGTCTCACATCCTGGCCTCCCCTCGGCCCTGAGGCCTTCGGAGCTTGTCAAGGGAATGTGACTAAACCCCAAGGCAAACCAAAAGGGGGAAAAGTGATGTAAAAGCTGCCCCCCGGTCTAATTGACTGCCCAGAAAACCAATATAGCAAGGGCAGTGGGGAGCACAGGTCCCCATTCCGTCCCCACCCTGTCTACAGACACCATCTAGAAAGTCACCCTCCTACTCCCAGACCACTGGCTTCTCTGCCTGCTCGGGAGCGCGGGAGGCAGGAGGCTGGTGGGGACGGAGGAAGCTGGAGGAGGGGTGTAGACGGCCCCTCTAAGGGAAAAGGTGGCCTCACGCTCCCCAGAAGTCAGCCAGCCTGTGGCCCTCCCTGCCCTGCCTTGCAGCTCACTGGAGCCGTGCTGTGCTCTCTGAAAGCCTCCTGCCCTTGAGCTTTTAAACGTCAAGCCCAAGTGTCTGTGGCTAGCAGGCACTGCAGGCGTGGACACCCAGACCCAGCACAGACACCAGCCCCGCTGACAGCACATCCCACGAGGTCCCACGAGGAAGGACACTGGACCAGACCGCCCCTAAGGCTCTCCAGCCTCCTGGCTTTGTGACATTTAGCACAGAAGCCAGACACCCTGTGGCATCTCCATGGCCAGCTGGGCTCCTAGCAGGGAGGGGGCCTCCAGATGCGGACTTACCTGGCACCGGTGGGGCCATCTCCCGGCCTCTGGATGGTGATAACAGGGCTCACTGTGATGGTCGGGCAGGAGGCCAGCTCACCTTCCTCGTGAGGACAATCGACCAGGAAAGCCTCCTCCGAGTCGCCCTTCCCAAACAGCCGGGTGCGGCTCTTGGCCGTGGAGAGCTGGGGCTTGGCTGGAGGTGGCCTGGAGTTAGGGTCTCCATCCAGGGGGTCTGGGCAGGCGTCCTGTTGGAGTGGGTCCACAGCCGCCCCCGAGTCTGTGCTGCTCCATTTCTTCATCCTTGCTGGGTCCTCTGCGGCCCGGTGTAAAGCCTGCAGCAGCCACCACACCGGGGTTGACTCCCAACGTAAGGACTGCTTGTCCTTAGACCCCACCTGCCCTCCTCGCCAAGGGCCCTGTGAAGCAGGGTACCCCAAAACCCCAACTGGCTGCTGCCCCCAGCCCCCTGGAACTGAAGTGTTTCCAGGACTGAACCCTCACCCCAGAGACCCCAGAGGTGAGCAGGCCTAGCGGCGCCCGGGCAGTCCTGCTGCCACTGACATTGGCCTGGGAGGGTGGACAGGCCCCCGGATCAGAGCCGTCTGTGGTTCTGGGTTAGACCCAGCCCTCCTCCTCTCTGGACCTCAGGTGCCTCCTCTGCAGACTGAGGTTAACAACCACCGTGCTGCCTCCCTCCCCACACAGAGTAAGGGAAACGGCCGGGGTGGCTGTCATGGGCTAAATTCAGGGAGGATCTGTGATGAGGATGGCTCAGCCCAGAAGAGCCAAGCAGACCGTCCCTGGAATAGGGTGAACGGCAGAGACTGGCACACCCACACTGCACTGAGGGGCCCTGCTGTGCCACGGGTCCACACGCCACCAGCCAGGTGCCCAGCCTGCCTTTGCTCTTCAATCTTGCTGCCACAGCCACTGAGCTTATACGAGATTTTGGATTTTGTGCTTTTCGTCATTTTTATGAATCAGTATCTGTCGAGCATCCCGGCCTTGAATGTTTTGGCTTTTTTTTTTTTTTTTTTTTTTTGAGACAGTATCTCACCCTGTCGCCCAGGCTGGAGTGCAGTGGGACAATCTCAGCTCACTGCAACCTCCACCTCCCGGGTTCAGGCGATTCTCCTGCCTCAGCCTCCCAAGTAGCCGGGATTACAGGCATCCGCCACCAGGCCTGGCTAATGTTTGTATTTTTAGTAGAGATGGGGAATGTTTAGGCAGTAAGTGATTCGGAGCTGGTGGGTCTTCTAGGCCTAAACACCTAGAGATCCGCTGGCCACTGGCAGCAGCACGTGGAGTTGGACACATGAGCTGATGCTATTTTCCACTCCCATCCTGCCCAATCCCCAGACTTCCCCTCCCTCTGGCTGGGCATCCCCACTCCCTGGCACCCAGGGCTGGCCCATACATCCCTCCCATAGCCTCTATTCCCATTGGGTCTCCACCTAAGGGCTTTTTCCTCCTTCTACCCTTGCACAAATCCTACCACCTCCTCTCAGATGCTACTTCCCCTCAGGATCCAGCACTGATGCCACCTCCTCCATGAAGCCCCCAGATCCCTGCCCTGGTCATGCTCCCCGCCATCCTCCATACAGTGGCCCAGCCCATTGACTGTCCATCCCACACAGCCCACCAGGTGGTCTAGCAATTGCGATCTGTCACTGATTTCTCTCTCCCACGCCCTGTGACCTCCTCCTGTGCAGGGACCTTGCCTGATCTGTCTCCTTATGAAGAAGCTGTACTGGGCTGTGCATGGTGGCTCACGTCTGTAATCCCAGCACTTTGGGAGTCCGAGGCCGGTGGATCACCTGAGGTCAGGAGTTTGAGACCAGCCTGGCCAACATGGTGAAATCCCGTCTCTACTAAAAAAATACAAAAATTAGTCAGGCATGGCGGCACACACCTATAATCCCCGCTACTCGGGAGGCTGAGGCATGAGAATCGCTTGAACCCGGGAGGTGGAGGTTGCAGCGAGCCGAGACCGTGCCACTCCACTCCAGCCTGGCGACAGAGTGAAACTCTGTCTCAAAAAAAAAAAAAAAAAAAAGAAGCAGCAGCAGCTGCACTGGTCACCTGGTCATGTGTGGGGAAATAAGAGCAATCAGACCCTTCTAATTCCCATTTCCACAGGAAGTGAGGGAGATTACTGTCCCAGCAGTGGCTACATTCTGGAAAACAGCCACAGAAGGAACGAGAGGCTTCTCAAGTCCTGCATTTTCTTTTTTTAAAATATAGAATCAGGCAATCTCCCAAGCCAGAATAGCTCAGGGAGACTCCCAAGTCCCTCAAGTAAAAATTCAGGCAGTGAAACCCCAGAGCACACGGCTGGGCTGTGGCCGTAAACCGACTATGTTCTGAAGCCCAGATCCACGAAAACGTGGAGGAAGCCTCACCGCCCCAGAGGCTGTGAACGGGACAGACGGCTGGCTGCTGGCCATCTCCCTGCCTGCCTGTTGATCCACTTTCAACAGACCTGAGCCCATCTCTGACTCACCCATCAGACAGATCCCCTGCAGCAGGAGTGTTCCCAGCCACAGAAAGCTGATTCCCTCATCTGATCACTCAATACCCATCTACCGAATCCTCCTCCTCAGAGTCCAGCCCTGCGCTGGGGGCGCAGAGAGGAGTCAGCCCCCCGCTGACACAGAAACCAGGTACTGGCTGGGCTGAGGGACTGCAGGAGGGGGCAGGGTGCTGAAGAGGGCTCCATGGAGTTGGTGATGGATGAGCTGAGCCTGGAAAGGGAACAGAGGTGGGCTGGGGCTGGGAGACAGACAGGGAAGCCGTTGAAGAAGAGGGAGTCAGTGGGACGGGAAGACACGCGGCCGGCTCAGAACCAGATGGCCGTCAGCCTTAACTCCAAGGAACTGAGAGCCGACATGGTTGCATGGACGGTAGGAAGCCGCGCGTAGCTTTGGAAGCCTGGGGGCCAGGTGCTAGTATGTGCTTTCTGAAGATAACACCCCGTCAAGGACGGTTCACAGGACGGGGAGCCTGGCAGTGCTTAAAAGGCACCAGAAGCGAATGAGAATCAGAATCATTGACGTGTCTAAGCACATGCACAGAGCAAACACGGTTCTCAGGACTTGCCTTTCTTCACCCACTTAATTCCCACAGCATCCCTAAGAGGGAAATAGTTCACCGATGAGGAGACTGAGGCACAGAGCAGTTACAGCACGCCCCCGAAGTCACACAGTCAGAGGCAGAACCCGGACTTGACCCCACGCAGGCTGGCTCCAGAGCATCTCCAGGACTCCACCACCACGCTGGAGGTCTGGGGCTGTTTCTCAGCTGTTCAACTCAGACCCAGACTCCACCGCAGGGCCTGGGGGCCAATCAGAATAGGGCCTCTCACCCTCGGGGCGAGGCATAAGAAAATGCAGGGGCTAGACCTAAACCTGAAACACCCTCCCACTCAATCAGGCAGCTCAGGAACCCCAAAATGCAGTGTGAATAAGACCCAGGCCATACCTACGCCTGGCTGTCCCAGGGATGTCTGTGGTCTCCAAGAATAAGCTAAGAATAAGAACAGGGGCTGCCTTTAGGAGATATACCTAAAGTAAATGATGAGTTAATGGGTGCAGCACACCAACGTGGCACATGTGTACATAGGTAACAGGCCTGCACGTTGTGCACATGTACCCTAGAACTTAAAGTATAATAAAAAAAAAAAGAATAGGGGGCTGCTTGTTAGGCAGCCTAGTAAGAGAGCACCTGTTAGCCAGAGCCTCCCGTGAACCTTTCAGCAACGTTCTTTGTTAATGGCGTTGCCTCTTCCTCTGATCAGTCCCAGTCCAGTCAAATCCAGCCAACAGGAGGCAGCCCGGATTGTGATCATTCAGTCAGTCGACGAACGCTGAGTCTATACTGCACACTTTGCACCTGATTCCCTACTGCAAACCAAGCTTCTTCCAGGGAACGGGGTGGGCCAGGAACCGAGGGGCCATGTGCCCTGGGCTGGGCCGGGGAATAGGGTCAGGACAGTCCTCCACTGCCAGGCCTGGAGTGTACCACTCTGCACCTGAGCCCGTGGTGACGCACCTGTCACCGCAAAACATTCTACAGTGATCGGCGGAACTTCTACCATGATTTAGGCCAACGAGTGTTGACTGTGTGATGGAGATGGTGATTCTGGTTTACACAAGATTCACAAACTCATCCATCTGGACTAAAGGACAATCCTAAAACCATCGATTCTGCCCCCAGAGACCTGGTTTGATCTCTGAGTCTGTCTCAACTCCAAAGCCAGAAAGGACACTGCCCACCACCTGGAGGAAGAATCTCTTCTCTCCCCAGTGCAGGTGAGACAACCTGGGGTGTGGCTTCCCTGCTCCCCTCTCTGCCCAAAGCATCCATCCATCCATCCAAGTTCTTGGGAGCACCTCTGCTTGCCACTGGGGACTCTCTGGAAGCTGGGAGAACGCTGGCCCAGGACCCAGCCGCATTATTCTCAATAGTCCCTTCTCTCAAAGAGAGGCAGTAGGCTGCGGGCTTCCCAACCCAGGCGTGAAGAACAGAGAGACAGGACAGCAGCACAAGCACCCAGCGTGCCTACTTCCCAGCCCTGCGCTCGTCCGCTCCACAGAGAGGGCGACGGGCCGAAAACCTCCGGCCACACACCAGCAACCTCAGCAGCAGCTGCAGCCTCCTCCCCCGAGGACGGCCGGTGCAGGAGCAAAAAGAACAAACCCCGGTAACGACAACCTCCACTCTCACCTCCCAGGTGCTTCCGAGGAGCCAGGCCGAGGGCACCCCAAGTTCACTTCAGCCTCACGACCACCTTTGAGGCAGCCACTGTTACCACTCCCCCCATTTTCAGACGAGGTAACTGGGGCACAGAGAGGCGAGGGGAACTGCCCACAGTGGCACAGCTGGAAAGTGGCAGGGCCCAGCTTCTGGCCACTGACTATGCCATCCTAAAAGCTAACGTCTCTGTTGGCCATCAGACAAAGAAAGGGACTCACCAACTAGACGCAGGCACACCCCAGGCCCATGGCTGCTCGTGAGCTCGAAGGCAGTTGCTACTCGAAGGGAGAGCTGGGCTCGTGTGGGAGAAGAGCGGCCTCCCTGCCTCTGTGGGGTCCCGGGCCCGGCCCTGGCAGCAGCTGCCCTGCACTGGCAGGAGTGGGCTGTAGGCGCCCTTCAGCACTCAAGGAAAAAACGCTTCCAGCGATGCAAGCAGCTGCCTTTGCTGCGGCTCTGATTCCCAGAGGATCCCAAAGCTTTTCCCATCATTTTTGCCCTTTTTCAGAAACCACTTAGCCGCTGCCCCTCCTCCAGCCATGCCAGGGCTGCAGAGCACTTACCAGAGGCAGCCAGAGCTGCAGCCTCAGCTCTCAGGGAAGGAGAAGGAGGGCGCTGCTCGGCCTCCCAAACCGGTGGCTCCTGAGCCTGGAGGTCTGGGACACGGCTCCACAAATGCACCTTCACAGCCAGCGACGTCAAAACCAGCGTCCCGCAACTGTTCTGCTTTCAAACTAAAGAAGGAATGGACGGTCGTGCCGCCCGCCACACAGTCCTGGCCTGGCATTAGGGACTTGTTTAAGAGTCTGAGCAACCCTGAACCAGTCCCCGACTCCCTTAGGACTCTCATTCCTGGATCCCCAAGCCTGGAGTAGGGGTTGGGGTCTAGGGGGGCTTCTGGGTCAGCCAGAGCTGGGTTCCAGCCTTTCTTCTCAACGGGGGTTCCTCAGGGAACCACAAAGCACAAAAACACAAATAACTATGAGTGTCTAGTTCCTTTTTTTTTTTTTTTTTTTTTTTTTGAGACAGAGTCTCGCTCTGTTGCCCAGGCTGGAGTGCAGTGGCCGGATCTCAGCTCACTGCAACCTCCGCCTCCCAGGTTCAAGCAATTCTCCTGCCTCAGCCTCCCAAATAGCTGGGATTACAGGCACCTGCTATTGCGCCCAGCTAATTGTATTTTTAGTAGAGACGGGGTTTCGCCATGTTGGCCAGGCTGGTCTTGAACTCCTGACCTCATCCACCTGCCTCGGCCTCCCAAAGTGCTGGGATTCCAGGCATGAGCCACCGCACCTGGCCATGAGTGTCTATTTTCTCACTTTACTTCGTACCACCCTAAATGCACAGGAAAGAAGACCTACACGAGAGAAACGCACAGGAGAGAGTCACATACAGCAGGTAACTAGAACAATAGGTTTCATTCTCTCCCAGACCCTGGCTGAGAAAAGCAGCGAGGTCTAGGTATGCATCCAGGCTGCAGCCCAAATGCCCTGCAAAAACTGTCACAGCAGCTGCCCATGGGATGCCAACAAGCCATGGGGCAGGCCCAGCCTGGAATGAGCAGCCACTGCCAGAGAGGCCCTTGCAGCCCTGCCTGGGGTCACTTGAAAGTTCTGACCCCTGAGTCAAGGCATTGAAGTATGGCCACCCCATCAATTCTGCACAACGGATGACAAAGAACTTTTCCCAAACCTGCTCTCGCAGGCCGCCCAGCAAGCCTGGGCAGTGGGAGGGCAGAGACTGTTATACCCACTTTACGGGTGAGAAATGTGTGACGCTGGGCAATCAGACAACTGATAATTAGATAATCGCCCAGGCCGCACTGTTGGTCGAGGCCTAAAAGCCAGGCCCGTCCCAACATGCCACACTCCACCATACCCCTTGCTTAGTCACCTTTTTTTATTTTTATTTTTTTGAGACGGACTCTCACTCTGTCTCCCAGGCTGGACTGCAGTGGCGCGATCTCAGATCACTGCAACCTCCGCCTCCCGGGTTCAAGCAACTCTCCTGCCTCAGCCTCCCAAGTAGCTGGGATTACAAGCATACGCCACCACGCCTGGCTAATTTTGTAGTTTTAGTAGCGACAGGGTTTCTCCATGATGATCAGGCTGGTCTCGAACTCCTGACCTCAAGTGATCCACCTGCCTTGGCCTCCCAAAGTGCTGGGATTATAGGCGTGAGCCACCGCGCCCGGCCGCTTAGACACCTGTTTATGCTATGTGTGTCATGTTAGCTTCAATTAATATGAACCTTAGAATTCATTCTTGTTTATAAATTGTGGCAAAAGGCCAGGCGCAGTGGCTCACACCTGTAATCCCAGGACTTTGGGAGGCCCAGGCGGGCGGATCACCTGAGGTCGGGAGTTCGAGACCAGCCTGACTGTCATGGAGAAACCCGGTTGCTACTAAAACTACAAAATTAGCCAGGCGTGGTGGTGCATGCCTGTAATCCCAACTACTCGGAAGGCTGAGGCAGGAGAATCGCTTGAACCCGGGAGGCAGACGTTGCAATGAGCCGAGATTGCACCACTGCACTCCAGCCTGGGCAACAAGAGCGAGACTCTGTCTCAAATATATATATATAATAAATTGTGGCAAAATCTATATATAACAAAATTTACCACATTAACCATTTTTAATGGTACAGTTCAGTGGCATTGAGTGCATTCACATTGTTGTACAACCATCGGCATCATCCATGCACAGAACTTTTTCATAATCCCAAACTGAAACCCTGTACCCATTAAACGCTAACTCCCCTGCCTGACCCCAACCCCCTAACGACCACCATTCAACTTCCTGTCTTTATTATTTGTTTTTATTTTATTTTTTTAGACAGAGTCTTGCTCTGTCACCGAAGCTGGAGTGGAGTGGTACAATCTCGACTCACTGCAGCCTCTGCCACTGGGTTCAAGCGATCCTCCTGCCTCAGCCTCCTGAGTAGCTGGGATTACAGGTACACGCCACCAGGCCAGGCTAATTTTTGTGTTTTTAGTAGAGAAGGGGTTTCACCATGTTGGTCAGGCTGGTCTTGAACTCCTGACCTCAGGTGATCTGCCAGCCTTGACTTCCCAAACTGTAGGATTACAAGCGTGAGCCACCACGCCCCACGTCATATTAACCTTTTTTTTTTTTTTTTTGGAGACGGAGGCTCGCTCTGTTGCCCAGGCTGGAGTGCAGTGGCGTGATCTCAGCTCACGGCAGCCTCCGCCTCCTGGGTTCAAGCAATTCTCTGCCGCAGCCTCCTGAGTAGCTGGGAATACAGGCATGTGCCACCACGCCTGACTAATCTTTGTGTTTTTAGTAGAGATGGGGTTTCACCATCTTGGCCAGGCTGGTCTTGAACTCCTGACTTCGTGATCCACCCGCCTAGGCCTCCCAAAGTGCTGGGATTACAGGCATGAGCCACCCCGCCTGGTCTTCCTTCCCTTTTAAGGCTGAATAATATTCCACTGGGGTGTGGGGTGGATGGACCACATTCTACTCAGCCATTCACCAGCTGATGAACGCTTGGCCATAGTGACCAGTGCTGCTATAAACATGGGCATGCAAATATCTGGTCCTGTCCCTGCTTTCCATTCTTTTGGGCACATATAGACCCAGAAGTGGCGTCTGTCATGCACCAAAGACTCAGCAGTGGTGACCTCTCAACTCTCTAGCCCTCTGGGATCATTTCCTTCTAACAATGTGGGACAGAGCAACGGCCGGGAAAGTGGAGGGTCGCACTTCTCCAAAACCATTGCCTTAGCCTCCAGAGTGATTTCTGCCTCCAATAAAGACATCCAGAGCCGGGCGCGGTGGCTCAAGCCTGTAATCCTAGCACTTTGGGAGGCAGATGTGGGCAGATTGCCTGAGCTCAGCAGTTCAAGACCAGCCTGGCCAACACAGTGGAACCCCGTCTCTACTAAAAATGCAAAAAAAAAAAAATAGCTGGGTGTGGTGGTGGGTGCCTGTAGTCCCAACTACTTGAGAGACTGAGGCACAAGAATCACTTGAACCGGATAGGCAGAGGTTGCAGTGAGCTGAGATCACACCATTACACTCCAGCCTAGGCTACAGAGTAAGACTCCACCTCAAAAAAAAAAAAAAAAAGACAGCATCATCTCCAGTGAACACAGCACACGTCACTAAATGTGTCCCTTGTTAACAGAGCCCTTGGTGCTAACAGTGTCACCGGAGTCTACAGGGCACCGTGCCTGCTCGGAGGCCTGCAGGGGAAGTCCCAGCCTGCCTCCTGCCTTGGCTGCTCTCCTCCTCTTGCCGTTCCCCACACGGGGGTCCCAGGACCCTGTCCGCAGCCTTATCTTCTCCCGCTCCACCACTGTCCTTGGAGACCTTCGCCCGACCCCTTCCAATCACCTGTCTCACGTGTCCAAGTCAGCGACTGCTTCATCCAGAGTCCACCCAGCCCTCTCCCCTGAGCTCCATCCCTGCCTCCCTGAGTCTGCAGGTGAAGCCCACGAGCCCCTCCCCCTGGCATATCCCACGATGGGCTCCTCTTCCTTCCACATTCACTCCCCACCCCCCGCAGCAGTCCCTGCCGGGAAAGCCACCAACTTCCTTCTGGCCACCAAACCCGGTGCCCTTTGTGACCTCCAACCTCCCCTTCTTGGCCCTCTCCTGGCTGTTTCTGTGGCTTCCGTCCATCCCTCCTCTACCTGGAAACCCCTTCTCACCTGAACGGCCAGAAGTGCCTCCTTTCCCTGGTCCAACCTCCCACAACCCCTCACCTCCAGATCAACAGTCCTGGAAGCTCATCCTGATCAGGCCCCCTGGCCTCTCAGACGTCCCCGCTGCGGAGCCAAGCCCCACCCCTGCACCCTGAGCCCGCAGACCCAGTCTCCTCTCCCACCGTGACCCACCTTCTATCACCTGGGCACACCCCTTCCCAGCCACACTGAATGTGCTGACTCCACCCTTTCCCCCACCCTCCTCCATCCCAGTACCCCATTTAACCCATCTTCAGGTGCACGGTGAGCCCTAGGGATGCTCAAATCCCACCTCCTCCCGAAGTCCTCCCTCCTCAAGGGCCCCAGCATAAAGAGCTCATTTCTCACTTTTTTAAATTTTTTTTTAAGAGGTGGGATCTTGCATTGTCACCCAGGCTGGAGTGCAGGGACGCACAATCACAGCTCACCGCAGCCTCAACCTCCTGGACTGAAAAGATCCTCCTGCCTCGGCCTCCCAAGTAGCTGGGACTACAGGTGTGCACCACCGCGCCTGGCTGATTTTCTTTTCTTTTTTTTTGTAGCAACAGAGTCTTGCCGTCTTGCCCAGGCTGGTCTCAAACGAGTTCACGTGATTGCCCCACCTCAGTCTCCCAACATGCTGAGATTATAGACGTGAGCTACCGCACCCATCTCCAGAAATGCTCACTTCTAAACGCCTACAGAAACATCAACCAATGCGCTTCCTATGGCAATGGGCACAGTACATGCCCGTGACCACAACGATGACAACGGTAATGGCTGTGAATATGTGCTGAGCGCGTATCACGTCCTGGGTGTTGGCACGAGCACTTGATCTGCACTCTCTCATCAGGCCCTCACTAAGAGTTCACGAGCTCAGTACACTTTTGTCCCCGTTTTACTGATACGGAAAGAAGCACAGACAGACAGACAGGCTACAAACCTGCCGAAGGACAGTGACAGCTCTACTCGTCTCACCTGGAGCTTTCTAAATCTTGTATTGACATGTCACGTCATGATTTTCTTGTGTCTTGCTTTGCAGATTTAAGCGACTCCAGGGTGAGATAAATAAGGTTCTCGTGCCTGCGCCTTGCTCAAAGCAGCACTCAGGAAACGTTCGTTGGCGTGGCTTTTGGCTTTATCTGAACAGCACCTTCGCTGAGTGGTTCTACTAAAACTGTCGACACGGTGGCGGGGACAAGACCTCAGGGCTGGCCATCACTGCCATCAGTGTGGTTTTCTGGGTCATCATTTGAAACAGGATGTTCTTGCATTTCTGTAATGATGTACTCATTAAAACTCCTTGTGAGTGGAGAAGTTTTAATGACTTCTGGGAGGGCGGGTGTTTTTCTAAGTTCAGGTTTGATGGGATCGAGAGGCAGCTCAGGAAAGCATCTGTGGACATGCCAGCAGGTGCTGGGCCGAGTCTGGAATGACAGATGCTAAACACCGCCAACCTCGCTAATGGCAGCCGTTTTCTTAGTGTTACCACCAGGGGGCACATTGACTTAAGCTGAGCTCTTGACACTGGCCACATCAGAAACGCGTTTCTTTTCTTCACTCACCTGGGTTCCTCTCAAGATTTGAGCCCCCGCCGGGCTCGGTGGCTCACACCTGTAATCCCAGCACTTTGGGAGGCCGAGGCAGGTGGATCACTTGAGGTCGGGAGCTCGAGACCAGCCTGACCAACATGGAGAAACCCCGTCTCTACTAAAAATACAAAATTAGCCGCGCGTGGTGGCACATGCCTGGAATCCCAGCTACTTGGGAGGCTGAGGCAGGAGAATCACTGGAACCCGGGAGACAGAGACTGCGGTGAGCCAAGATCACGCCATTGCATTCCAGCCTGGGCAACAAGAGCAAAACTCCGTCTCAAAAAATAAAAATTTAAATTTAAACAAAAGGAAAAATACCCTCTTTTCTGCATTTGGTCTCTGTGTTCGTGTCACTGGGTGCCCACATGAGTCTAAAAGACCAGCTCCTGTGGAGGGCAGGGGTCTGTGAGAGGGTCAGCACCCTCCAGAAATGGCTGGAGCTTGAAGTCTGAGCCAGGGAGGGGTCGGACACCCAGTCAGCACAGAATGTTGGAGCCGCAGGGCTGTGTCCCAGGGCAGGAACTGGGAACAAGAGGGATGAGGGCCAATGGAGGGTCAGCAGGTGGGCAGAACCTGGACCTGGGATGGAAGAGGCCCACGAGTGCCAGATGCCGGCTGTAGGGACCCATGTGTGCTAGAGGCCGGCTGTATGGACTTGGGCTGGTAGCTGAACCTCTGGGTCTGCTTCTTCCTCCTCAAAATTACAGCCGAGAACACCTGCCCTACCTGCTTCACGGGGCTTTTCTGGGATTAGTCAGGACAGCGGGTGTGAACGGGCTCTGAGCCGGGTAAAGCTCCAGGCCGGCCTGAGAGATGATGGCTGTCATCTTCATTATTTCAGCCTGAGGACCACATCTGCTGACTGCTGAGCTGCATCCGGCCATTAGCTCGAAGTTATGACTAATTGTTTTTTAATGAAAAAAACAAGGTTTGCTTAATGTTTGATGAGTCACGCAAGAGAGCATCTCTGTATCAGGACTATCTCACTTTCAAAGACGTGGCCTGTCCATCTACCCGTGGTTGAGGGGAGAAGCCAGGTGGGACCCTCTCTCCTGAGGGCCCGCCATGTGCTATGCAAATCCCCTAGCAGAGCAGTAGGGTCAACAGAGTGGTCTCTGCGCTCAAGGAGCCCGGGATGGACAGGAAAGGAAGATCTGCACGGGCTCTGTCTGACACTAGGCAGGGCGGGGCACCCTGTAACAGGCACAGGCCAGGGGCTGTGGGGCCAACAGGCTGTGCCAACAACAGATGCCGAGCCGGGTCCTGGCCTCCTCTGCAGTTGTAATCTGATGGCGTATGTGTCACCAGGGAGGCCCTGTGCAGTGGGCAGATGGCATTCAGGCTGGGACTTGGACAAGGAGAATGATTCTGCCCCACAAGGACATTACAAACATGGGCCTTGGCATGAGCTAAGGCGCAGGAGGACAAGACAGAGGACACCTAGACACCTGCTCTCAAGGAGCTTTCAGTCCACTTCAGAAGAAGAGAAAAGTAGCCGGGCACGGTGGCTCACGCCTGTAATCCCAGCACTTTGGGAGGCCGAGG
>NW_012102166.1:301000-302541 GCF_000951045.1 Mandrillus leucophaeus
CAGCCTGGGCGACAGAGTGAGACCTCCATCTCAAAAAAAAAAAAAAAAAAAAAAAGATTAAATGAATTCAAACAAGTAGAGTTTAGATCAGACCCCAGTACACGGAAGGTACTCAAAAAAATGTGAACTGTCATCAGTAACAATGGGTGGAAACCCTTGGAGGTTTAGCTCAATGTCACTTGTATCAAGAATGAATTTCTCCTTCCTCTGGGCATAGAGGTTCTGTCATTGTGTGTGTCTTCGTTTTTTCCTAGCGTCTGTTTATGTAACCAACCGTGGGTATTTTTCCATGGCCTCATGATGGAAATTCAACAGGGGGCAGTCCCTGAGAGAACACCAGGCTACTACTGGGCGCTCAGAAAATGCGGCTGCCTGGGCCTGTGCTGGGTGCACGGGAGACCTCCCAGGTGCAGGCTACTGAGGCTGCTCTGCTGTGGTGACAACCCCCAAATCTCAGAGGCTTCAAACATCAAAGGTTTATTTATTTATATTGATTGACTGATTGATTGACTGATTGATTTTAGAGACGGAGTCTCACTCTGTTGCCCAGGCTGGAGTACAGTGGCGCGATCTCTGCTCACTGCAACCTCTGCCTTCCAGGCTCAAGCGATTCCCCCTGCCTCAGCCTCCCGAGTAACTGGGGTTACAGGTGCCTATCACCACACCCGGCTAATTTTTTTGTATTTTTAGTAGAGACGGGGTTTCACCATGTTGACCAGGCCGGTCTCGGAACTCCTGACCTCAAGTGATCCACCCGCTTCAGCCTCCCAAAGTGCTGGGTTTACAGGCGTGAGCTGCCGCGCCCAGCCCAAAAGTTTCTCTGTCCCACTGTGTGTCCCTTGCTGGTTGGTGAGGGCTCTACATCATGTTGTCCTCACTCAGGGACCCAGGCTGACAGAGCTGCCACTCTCTGGGGCACTGCCAGTCACTTGTGGCAAAGGGAAGGGGGTGTGGGAAATAGCTCACTGGCTCCTAAAGACTTCCGCCCAGGAGTGACAGGCATTCCCTGTGCACGTCCCAGTGGCCGAAGCGGATCAGGAGGGAAGGTGCAGCCCTGCCGTGGGCTCATAGCATCGGGAGACTGACGGCCAGCACAGGAGGCCGGCTCACCACTTCAAAAGACTGCTGGCCTCAAACCACTTACTGGCACCTCCTGGGAAGGAGGGCGGGTTGTGCACACGGTTGTGACTTTAGGCCGCTGCACTCAGCCCCCACCCAGACAGAGGCTCCAGGCCTCAGGCAACGGAAGTAGCAGCAGCAGCCCTGTTCATTGACAAACTGGGACCCTCCAAGGCTCGGTCCTCAGAGGCAGAGTGGACGCGCACTCTGGGAAGGGGACAGAGAGTTCCGGGGCCACGCCAAGCACAAGGCTGGACTGCCTGAGCCTGTCAGATGTCCATCCGGTTCCTAACCTGACATTCGCAGATGCCATCCACTGCATGGTGGGCAGGTGAGAAAGGCTGCCGCCCTGAGATCAGAGGGCCTGGCTCCTCCCAACAGACAGAGGACTCTGGTATACTCAGCCTACCCTTCTCTCTCAT
>NW_012102166.1:303521-306210 GCF_000951045.1 Mandrillus leucophaeus
TAACTTTTGCAGTTCCACGTGTGACAGCAAAACTGGCATGAGGCCGGGGTCAGTGGCTCCCTCCTGCAATCCTAGTACTTTGGGAAGCCGATGTGGGCAGGTCACCTGAGGTCAGGAGTTCGAGACCAGCCTGGCCAACATGGTGAAACCCCATCTCTACTAAAACTACAAAAAAAATGAGCCGGGAGTGGTGGCAGGAGCCTGTAGTCTCAGCTACTCAGAAGGGTGAGGCAAGGGAATCGCTTGAACACGGGAGGCAGTTCAGTGAGCCGAGATTGCGCCACTACACTCCAGCCTGGGCAACAGAGTGTGAGACTGTGTCTCAAAAAAAAAAAAGCAAAAAAAACTAGCGTGAATTTTTCTTTACAATTTCACAGACAGAAGATTCAGCGTATGACTGTTGTGTTCCCATCTTTTCACTTAAAGGAAGCACCTTAGGGTTTCTCTTTGGCATATCCGAATAGCCAGCATCACTACTCGGGTGCTTTGGGACCCTTATGAAGTAAGAGTGACGGGAACACAAGCACTGTGATACCAGGACGGGCCATCTGATGACCAAGTGACTGACCGGAGTGGGGAGCGTCTACGGTGTGGACATTGGGGAAACAGGGACAGTTCACATCCCGGACGGCACGGCAGAGACCATCACACTGCTCAGCACCACGCACAGTGGAAAACTTGGGGAACTGTTTCAGGAATTTTCCATTTAATATGGGCTTTAGTATCTGACATTTGCCCAGCATGATCAGGTATTTGCTCTCATCTCAGAGCTTCCAGATAATCGCATAATTTGTAAAATGACATTTATAAAGAGACGATATGTTTCATACCTGTTGTGGATACTGAGAGAGAGAGAGACTACGACTGCCTCCCAAACTCGTGGTTGCCTGGGTGCCTCTGGGCCAGGCCTGCCTGAGCCTGGGCTCCTGTGGGGGTCTGGGAGTAGATGCAGCGATGGTGGCCCCCTCCTGGAAACCACCCCACAGCCATCCCTACCAATCACAGGAAGGCTTACGATGCTCTGGGGTCCCTGCAGGGATGCTGACTCAAATAGATGTTTCTGCTGAGCCAGGAACAGATAGTGGGCCAGCGAAGCCCACGCCACGCGAAAGGAGAGCCTGGGTCTATGGGACACAGAGTTCTCTTTGAATGAACTACCTGCCCCATCTGGCAGGAGTCGGCCTGGCTGCATCCCCTCTGATGAAGACTTCTGGAACGTGCAGGGGCAAAACCACTGCTGCACAGACATGCTCCTGGCAAGGGTCCTGCTGATGCCTTGTCAGGTTCTGGAGTGGTGTGAGCCACACAGCATCGGTCCCCCTTGCTGCTCGGGCCATCCGCCTCTCCTTCTCCGCAACCTGCCTTCCAGGCAGTTGTGCCGTGAAGACCTGGGCAGCCCGGGTGCAGCAAGCTCTCCTGGGGCTGAGTACACGCAGCAAGAAGGCCGGCACGCAGCCCCGCATCGTCCTCTGAGCCAGCCTGCTGCATCGTGCTTGGGTTACTCCCTGGCCCAGCTGAGCACCTGCGGCCAGGGGGAGGATGAGACTAGGAAAGGGGCCTCCGGTCACATGGTTCAGTCCAGGACAGAAGAACTGTTCCAGAAGTCCATATGACCCGAGTCTGAGCTTCAGGTCTCCAAAAACAATAATCGAAAGCTGGGCATGGGGCAGGTCTTCCTTTCTTACCTGGGGCCACAGTCACCGGACTTTCTGGTGTCTGAAGTACACACTGATCTGCTCTCTGTCTACAAGTGAACCACACAGGAGTCTGCTGACCAGGAGCCTGGGTTACTGTGCTCTCACGCTCTCTCTCTCCCACACTGACATTTGTAAAGAGCTCCCAGGCGGGTCTCTTTCAGAAGGCACTCATGTGGGATCTGGCTGACGGCTCCTGGCTGCCTTATTAGAGTATGTTCTGAAGGGAAGTTCTTGGCCGAGATGGAACCTCACAACGAGCACGGCTTAAAAGCTGTCCACTGAACTGTCCAGGGAAAGGATGACCCACAGATGGTGTCAGGAATGTTAACCAGGTAACGTTCGCAGCAGTCCTTTGGTGAAAGAGTTTGCTGTCTTAAGATTCCTTCTGGTTGAGGTGTCTCCGGAGCACGACCAGGGCTGCCCCGACAGCTGCGTCCACATCCTGCCCAAAGGACACGGGCAAAGGGAAAGCCCTCTGCACCTCCTGCTTCAGCACCTCGTTCCGGGACAGCGCACTCCCACTGCCCATCACCCGCTCCACGCCCCACTCCCGGAGCTGCTGAATCGGAAGCATGGAGTGCAGGTTCTGAACAATGCCTCGGCACAGAGCCCGGGTCACGTGCCCCAGGGAGAGGTCAGAGGAGGAGATGCTGGTCACGGAGGCCAGCTGGTCCGGCAGGTGCCTCTCCCCCAGCACTGTTGGGGTGATGGTCAGGTGGGTATCTCTCTGCTGCACAGCTGCCTGGATCATGCGTGAATACACGGTGGATTCTTCAACCTCCAGGCCTGCCAGAGACAGAGAGATCTGTGTGAGCTCCTGCAGCCCCCTCGATGCAGGCTGAGATGGTACAGAATTCCCACAGGGCGGGAACAGAGCTACTTGCTGCTTCTCCTCCCGCTGCGGCTGGTGGTTCTGGGCTCAGGGACTTCTATAGCCAGGCTAGCTGTACTCTGCCCTGGATCCCCGCCCGCTGTCTCAGTGCAGACCCCAG
>NW_012102166.1:309455-310955 GCF_000951045.1 Mandrillus leucophaeus
TACAAAAACTTGCCAGGCGTGGTGGCGGGCACCTGTAATCCCAGCTACTTGGAAGGCTGAGTCAGGAGAATCCCTTGAACCCGGGTGGCAGAGCTTGCAGTGAGCCAAGATCGCGCTATTGCACTCCAGCCTGGGTGACAGAGTGAGACGCCATCTCAAAAAAAAAAAAAGAAGAAAAGAAGAAACGTTTGCATCGCACTTCCTATGGGCCAGTCTTCTCAGGATATAAGTGCACTGTAAGTGAAATACGCACCATTTTAAGTTGAGGAGCATCTGTCTATGGAGAGCAGAGAAAACCTCATAAATTCTACCCCAGGAATAAGAGAAGGGAGCAGGAGGGGGAAAGGGGGAGCAGGGAGGGCGGGGGAAAGCTGGGGAGACTGTTAGGAAGGCTCACAGTCAAGGTTGAGGGAAGGGTGCCTGACCCAAAGAAAAGAGTAGGTGATGGCAGCTCAGAGAACAAGAAGAAAAGAGGCTGCAAGCTCAGATCCCGAAGGATGGGAGAAATATGGCAGGACCTGGTGGGGTCTGAGACCTGAATGTGGACGCTGAAACCGCACATGAAGCTCCAAGACCCTGCCGGGTAGAAAGGACAGGCAGAGAACACAGCGCTGTGTGGACCCCACCTTACCTAGATCTGCCATCCACTGAACCAGCATGTGGACGAACGTGGCCAGCACATTGCCCCCGTTGAGTGACGCGGCCACCCCCAGGTAGGTCCTGTCGAAGTATGGGAAGTAGGCGACTGGGGCCGTAGGGTCTGGAGTCTGTCCGGGCTGGAATCCCGAAGGCATGGAGGCTGCCAGCTGAACCGAGGTGCTGATGTTGAGAACTGGGGTCCAGAGAAAGCAGAACTTAGGCCTGTGGGGCTAACTCAGAGGTCACGAGTCACAGTTTGGCAGTGAGAGAGGGTGGCCTGTCAGGCTAATTCAGAGGTCATGAGTCATAGTTCGGCAGTGAGAGAGGGTGGGGTTGTCCAGGGTAGTTAGAAGGGCAAGGTGTTGAAGAGATGTTGATCAAAGGATTTTTTTTTCTTTTCTTTTTTTTTTTTTTTTTTTGAGGCAGGGTCTCGCTCTGTCACCCAGGCTGGAGTGCGATGGTACGATCTCGGCTCACCGCCTCTCAGGTTCAAGCAATTTGCCTCAGCCTCCCGAGTAGCTGGGACTACAAGTGTGAGCCACCACGCCCGGCTAATTTTTGTATTTTTAGTAGAGATGGGGTTTCACCATCTTGGCCAGACTGGTCTCGAACTCCTGGCCTCATGATCCATTCACCTTGGCCTCCCAAAGTGCTGGGATTACAGGCGTGAGCCACCGCGCCTGGCCGATACTCCTCCTTTCAAGAGGTAGAACCTGATTCCCCTCCTCATGAAAAGGGGGCTGGATTTGGTGACTCACTTCTAGTAAATGAAATAAAGCCCAAGAGACAGTGTGTGACTTCAGAGGCTAAGTCATAAAAGGCACTGCGGCTCCTGTCCCGCTCACGCTGTCTTGTGGATCA
>NW_012102166.1:311005-315160 GCF_000951045.1 Mandrillus leucophaeus
GGGTGTGGGACCAGGACGCAATGCTATTTTTAAACTCCACAATACTTCCCGGGTGTGGTCACTGCTGAGACCCATCAATCTAGAGAGTCACCAAGGAGTCACCGTGGGAACATTGAACCTCTGCAAATGCAGGGGTGCAGGGGTGCAATCTCGGCCCCACTGCAACCTCCGCATCCCGGGTTCAAGCGACTCTCCTGCCTCAGTCTCCCAAGTAGCTGGAATTACAGGCGTGGGCCACCACACCTGGCTACCTTTTGTATTTTTACTAGAGATGGGGTTTCACTATGTTGGCCAGGCTGGTCTCGAACTCCTGACCTCAGGTGATCTGCCCGCCTCAGCCTCCCAAAGTGCTGGGATGACAGGCGTGAGCCACCGCGCCTGGCTGTTTTATTTTTTAAATATTCCCCTCCTCGTGAAAAGGGGGCTGGACTTAGTGACTCATTTCTAGTGAATGAAATAAAGCCCAAGAGACAGTGTGTGACTTCAGAGGCTAAGTCATAAAAGGCACTGCGGCTCCTGTCCCGCTCACGCTGTCTTGTGGATCACTTGCTCTCGGGGAAGGCAGGTGCCATGTCGTGAGCAGCCCTGTGGAGAGCCTCACGTTCCAGGGAACTGAGGCCTTCTGCCAACAGCATCACACATGGGCTCGGGGGCAGATCCTCCAGGCTCAATCAAGCCTTTGGAAGACTGCAGCTCCAGTGTGAATGCAACTTCACAAGAGACGTTGAGCCAGGCCATCCCGCCCCACTCAGAATCCTGACCCTCAGAAACTGTCCAAAATAATAAACGCCTGTTGTTTTAGGCTACTACGTATCAGGGCAATTTGTTACACAGCAAAAGAAAACTATGACAGGGTAAGACCTCAGACCAAGGGCTTTATCCTCTGGAGAGGGTTCCTTCATTGGCAGGGAGTACCACGCTTCCTATTTCCAAAGTATTCTCTCTTTTATGTTGTGGCTTTTGTTTTTGTGTTTGTTTTTGAGACAGAGTTTCATTCTGTCGCCCAGGCTGGAGTGCAATGGTGCAATCTCGGCTCACTGCAACCTCTGTCCCCTGGTTCAAGTGACTCTCCTGCCTCAGCCTCCTGAGTCGCTGGGATTACAGGCGCCCACCACCACGCCCGGCTAATTTTTTGTATTTTTAGTAGAGACGGGGTTTCACCATGTTGGCCAGGCTGGTCTCGAACTCCTGACCTCTGGTGATATACCCGCCTCAGCCTCCAAAAGTGCTGGGATTACAGGCCTGAGTCACCGCGCCCAGCCCCAAAGTATTCTCTTCACACCTTCCCTGTTACCAGCAGCGGGAAATCCCCTGGACCCAGCACAGAGTGGATGAGTTTCTCCTCTAATTCCAGGCCAGAGCTTGGGGGCTGTTCCAGCAGTGCCTTCTCCATTCCCATGAGACCGAGCTAAAAAGCCTGCTCGTCCCAATCTGTTTATGGGCCAGAGCTCAGCATCCAATTTTCCCACCCACTCAGGGGGTCAAAAGCAAAGAGAGCAAAAAGAAGCCTCAGGAAGCCAATACCGTTTGCTTTGTGCCACGTCAAGCTTCCCACCGTGACTACAAACTGGAAGTAACATGCCCTCCACCGTCCCCTCGGCTGGAGGCAACAACGCTTTTGTTTCGTTCACTCTCGCTTACATTTTGTAGCATTTATCAGTGCTGTTTGAAAAAATTCCAGCGGCTGGGCACAGTGGCTCACGCCTGTAATCCCAGCACTTTGGGAGGACGAGGTGGGTGGATCGCCTGAGGTCAGGAGTTTGAGACCAGCCTGACCAATATGGTGAAACCCCATCTCTTCTAAAAATACAAAAATTAGCTGGGCGTGGTGGTGCACACCTGTAATCCCAGCTACTTGGGAGACTGAGGCAGGAGAACTGCCTGAATCCGGGAGGCGGAGGTTACAGTGAGCCAAGATCGCGCCACTGCACTCCAGCCTGGGTGACGGAAAGGAAAAGAAAAAGGAAAAAGGAAAGGAAAGGAAAAAAGAAAAGGAAAAGGAAAGGAAAAAGGAAAGGAAAAGGAAAAGAAAAGGAAAAGAAAGGGGAAGGAAAGGAAAGGAAAGGAAAGAAGGGGAAAAAGAAAAGAAAAGAAGGCGAAAAAGGAAAAACTCTAATCAGGAGGCCGTTAGACAAAGGTGTGGCTCTAGTACTGTGAATTCCTATGTGAACAAACCAAACCCCAATGTAAACAGTAAAATGAAACTGGAAACTACACCAGTCAGAAACCACCAACGAACCTCTCACTCGGAATTATCCACTTTCACCAGTCAGAATTATCGTCTGTGTCTGGCTTCTGCAAACACCTTACGAAAGTCTTCCCTCATGCCCCTCTCAGTGGTGTACTAGCCACCTGCTCTCTAGTGCTACCCTGATTCATGAATCACTGAATGCTCAAATAAACTTCTTAAAATTTAAAGGTACTTAAGTTTTTCTTTTCCTTTTTTTTTTTTTTGAGACAGAGTCTCACTCTGTCACCCCGGCTGGAATGCGGTGGTGTGATCTCAGCTCACTGCAACTTCTGCCTTCCAGGTTCAAGCAATTCTCCTGTCTCAGCCTCCTGAGTATCTGGGATTACAGGCGTGTGCCACTACCTCCAGCTAATTTTTGTATTTTTGGTAGAGATGAGGTTTCATCATGTTGGCCAGGCTGGTCTCAAACTCCTTGCCTCAAGTGATCTGCCTGCCTCAGCCTCCCAAAGTGCTGGGATTACAGGCGTGAGCCACCATGTCCAGCCAAGTTTTTCTTTAATCAGATCTGGTGGCGTAAGTGGGATCTGAAGCCACCCACCTCGTGATGACCTCTGGGAGCAACAAGCAAACGGGCATAAGTACCCACTGAGCCTCTGCACTCATTGCTTCTTACTGCACATTTGCACACCGTTACCAGTAAGCCCTCTTGGACGTATGAACTCCACAAGTTGTGTTAAGTTCACCTAGTTACTTGGACATTTTTTTTTTTTTTTGAGGCGGAGTCTCGCTCTGTCGCCCAGGCTGGAGTGCAGTGGCCGGATCTCGGCTCACTGCAAGCTCCGCCTCCCGGGTTTACGCCATTCTCCTGCATCGGCCTCCTGAGTAGCTGGGACTACAGGCACCCGCCACCTTGCCCGGCTAGTTTTTTGTATTTTTTAGTAGAGACGGGGTTTCACCGTGTTAGCCAGGATCTGTCTCTTATACACATCTAGATGTGTATAAGAGACAGCTTATGAACACTCCAGGCCTCAGAATCACCTGAGGAACTTTTATGTAACATCATGCTCAAGGCCCACACCCAGTCCAATAAATCAGAATTTATGGGTGTGGGACCAGGACGCAATGCTATTTTTAAACTCCACAATACTTCCCGGGTGTGGTCACTGCTGAGACCCATCAATCTAGAGAGTCACCAAGTAGTCACCGTGGGAACATTGAACCTCTGCAAATGCAGGGGTGCAGGGGTGCAATCTCAGCCCCACTGCAACCTCCGCATCCCGGGTTCAAGCGACTCTCCTGCCTCAGCCTCCCAAGTAGCTGGAATTACAGGCGTGGGCCACCACACCTGGCTACCTTTTGTATTTTTAGTAGAGATGGGGTTTCACTATGTTGGCCAGGCTGGTCTCAAACTCCTGACCTCAGGTGATCTGCCCGCCTCAGCCTCCCAAAGTGCTGGGATGACAGGCGTGAGCCACCGCGCCTGGCTGTTTTATTTTTTAAATCATGTTCTTGTCTTTCTTTAGTAAAAGTTCAAGAAAAAAGGTTTTTGGTTTTTTTTTTACAGACAGGGTCTTGCTTGTTGCCCCGGGTAGACCTGAACAACTTTGAGCTCAAGCGATCCTTCCGCCTCGGCCTCCTGAGTAGCTGGGATTACAGCCACGTGTCCCATGCACAGCACCAGAAACAATTGTAAAGGAAGGTTAAAACATACTCAAGGTCTTCTTCCTGTCTGGCAAATACTTGGGACATGACCCAAGCCCTGGGGTACCTGAAGGAAGGCGAATCCCAGCTGGAGGCCTGGAACAGAGGCCTGGCCTCTAGCAGAGTGTCTGCGTCTTCAGCTCCCGCTAATCTATTAGTGAGGACTCATGGAGGCCAAAGCTGCTACGAGCTGTTGAGTTAATTCTAACCCATGGACTTAAGACCACAAGACACTGGAGCTGGGGGAAGGCGCTTGCCAAGGC
>NW_012102166.1:321605-322993 GCF_000951045.1 Mandrillus leucophaeus
AAAAAAAAAAAAAAAAGATTCATTCATTAGTTGATAGACATTTAGGTGCTTTCCACTTTTTGGCTATTATAAATAATGCTGCTGTGAACATCTGTGTACGAGTTTTTGTGTGGACATCATTTATTTTCAGTTCTCCTGGGCGTATTTCTAAGAGCGGAATTGCTGGGTCCTGTTGGTAACTCCATGTTTAACATTTGAGGAACTACCAGCTGATTTCCAAAGAGGTTGTACCTTTTTACAATCCCACTAGCATGTTCTCACCCTTTTTTTCAAGTTTAAATCATTTTGTATTTAAGCACTGATTTTACAAAACATAGTATATAAAGGCAAACTAAATTTACATAATTTAAATTGTTATTTTTCTTTTTTTTTTTCCTCTAGCGATAATGCCTTAAGAACAACTCAATTTGTTCACGTAAATTGCCTTCAGCCTACATTGCAGTAATATGTGTATAAGATTTTACATGTATTTTGGAAGAAATCACACAGAAAAAGCTGCTTTTTCAATAAACGTGGCCAGCTTCACATCTCTTTTGGTCAGTCCACCACAGTCATGTGAGGTGAGAGTTATCTGGACCTTGTTTTATACATTGAACCATCATCTTCACTGCTTGTAGGGCAACTCGGGACCTAAAGCCAAATGTCTGATTAAAAATTTGGAAGGAGAGGCTGGGCATGATGGCTCACACCTGTAATCCCAGCACTTTGGGAGGCCAAGGCGGGCAGATCACCAGGTGAAGAGATTGAGACATCCTGGCCAACATGGTGAAACCCTGTCTCTACTAAAAATACAAAAATTAGCTAGGAGTGGCGGCACACGCCTGTAGTCCCATCTACTTGGGAGGATGAGGCAAGAGAATCGCTTGAACCCGGGAGGCGAAGGTTGCAGTGAGCCGAGATCGCGCCACTGCACTCCTGCCTGAGAGACAGAGCGAGACTCCATGTCAAAAAAAAAAAAAAAATTGGAAGGAGAATGCTTTGTAGATGGCATCTCTGTCTCACTCAATTCCGACCATCCTGCTGCTTTCAGATTGAGCATAGCTTGGTTCCCCTCCTCTGCTGTCAACCTGTGAGTACCTGACAACATGGCCACCAGCCCTGGGCTCTGGCCTTGCAGCGCCGCCAAGCACCACGTCGCCCCACATTCTCACGTTTTCAAATGGTTGAAAAGAAATTAAAAGAACAACTTTTCATGACACATGAAAATTATATGGCATTCCTATTTCAGTGTCTATGAACAATGTTTTACTGGAACACGGCAACACCCGTTCATTCACACATTGTCTAGAGCTGGTTTCAAACTCCTACAGCAGAGCTGAGCAGTTACAACACAGACTGCATGATCCACAAAGCCGAAAATATTTACAGAAAATATGTTCTGCCCTTTA
>NW_012102166.1:323693-326964 GCF_000951045.1 Mandrillus leucophaeus
TGGCACTATCTTGGCTCACTGCAACCTCTGCCTCCCAGGTTCAAGCAATTCTCCTGCCTCAGCCTCCCTAGTAGCTGGAATTACAGGCACACACAACCACGCCCGGCTACTTTTTGTATTTTTAGTAGAGATGGGTTTCGCCATGTTGGCCAGGCTGGTCTTGAACTCCTGACCTCACATGATTCACCTGCTTCAGCCTCCCAAAGTGCTGGGATTACAGGCGTGAACCACTGCACCCGGCTCCTTCTTTTTTTCAGACAGGGTCTCGCTCTGTGACCCAGGCTGGAGTAGAGTAGTGTGATCACTGCTCACTGTAACCTCAACTTCCCAGGCTCAAGCAATTCTCCCGCCTCAGCCTCCCAAGCAGACGTACTCCCCCACACCCAGCTGCTTTCTTTTTTGTTGTTTGTTTGTTTCCAGGAAACTCTGCACAGGAAAGTGCTATAGGACACACGTGGCCGAGAGGGGATAGAATTCAGAGCCGTCACAGGCAGCTTCTCTGGCTTTTTTAAAACCATGAGCTTAGGCTTTGTCAGTAGAGTACACTGGTTTTCATAAGCTTAGGATTCACCTTCCAGGAAAGAAAACAAACAACATAAGCAGCCGTGATCAAGTCCAGCCTCCCCTGTTTGAAGGGAACTCAAAAACTCTGTGAACGGAGGCAGCCAGAGGTTCGGCGCCATCATGGTTGGTTAGCACAGTCCAAACCAAAGTCAAACGCAGCAAGCTCCTGAATATCAAATGCATTCATCACTCAGCGTTAGTGAATGGGGGCTGTCAATTTCACACAACATGCTGGAAAGTCCTTTACCTGAACTACCAGGTGCTTTTTGTTTTATTTCAGAGCTCAGAATTTGGGCCCTGAAGGAAGTGAACTTACAGGGCACTGGATTTCTGTACCTGAAAAGGCAAATGATTGTTTAAAAGAACTTAAAAGGCATCCTTCAAGCCTACTATCTCTAGTTCTTTTTTCTTTTTTTGGAGACAGAGTCTCGCTCTGTCCCCCAGGCGGAAGTGCAGTGGTGCAATCTTGGCTCAATGCAACATCCGCCTCTTGGGTTCAAGTGATTCTCCTGCCTCAGCCTCTGGAGTAGCTGGGACTACAGGCACCTGCCACCATGCCCAGTTCATTTTTGTATTTTTAGTAGAGATGGGGTTTCACCACGTTGCCCAGGCTGGTCTCGAACTCCTGACCTCAGATGATCCACAGGTCTCAGCCTCCCAAAGTGCTGGAATTACAGGCGTGAGCCACTGTGCCTGGCCCTCTAAGTATTAAAGAGTGAAAGTTGTACTCTGAAACCTACAGACTGGGCCCACAGTCACAGAGAAGGGACAGCCCACCCAGGGTCTGGGGGGCTGTGGAGGACGACAGCATGGCTGAAGCCCCTACCCCAGGGCTCAGGGCTGCGCTTACACTTGGCCCACCCATGCCCCGTGACTGGGACAGGCTGGGGGCACTGGACCCTGACCCTGGCCTCCAGGAACCCTCCGCCACTCCCAGGTGGGAAAGCTCCCACTGAAGCATTGGCTCTGGGGTTGCCCTTCGGATTGGAGCAGGAGGAACAGCCTGCAAGGATGTGATACTCACATCTCCACGTTCCAGCTTTGGCTCTGCGTGTTGAAATAGCCCCAGCTAGCAGCGTTCTGGTCGGACATCAGGGGTCTCGGCAAGCCACACAGCATGGCAACCACATAGTCATGGACGGTACCGGCTGCGTCGTAGGACTTCAGGAACTCCGGGCTGTTTTTCATACCAAAAGCAACTCAACATGGTACAACATGAACTCGGAAGCATGTGCCGCATCTAGCAGCAGGCAGCGGGGACCAGCTGTGCCATGGCCAGGTGGCAGCCACAACCCCACATGCTATGGCTCAAGTCCAGCTGGGTCCCTGGGATTAGGACCTTCCAGCTGCCCCAAGCAAAGCCAGCCTAAGTCAGCCCCAGGGGAAGGGCCTCAGAGGAGGAAGTGTCAAGCCTGGGAAAGCAGACGTCGGCCTCCGCAGCAGCCTCGCAGGCCTGAACACACTGCAAACTCTCTCTGTGACCCTCGGCAAGTCACTTGCCCTCTGTGTCCCTTCCTTTTCCCATCTGGGTGGGAACTGGATAACCAATAGAGAGCCCTCTGCAAAAGGATGCGGCTGGACCCAATCTAGGTCCAGGCCATGCTCCCTCTTGTCCTGCCAAGACACACTCCCTGCAGCAGAGCCCAGCAGGCGGGGCGATGCTGACGCAGCCCCGGCCCATTCTCATCCTCCCAGAAACCCGGCCCCCAAGTCAAAGTGCAGTTGCCCGTACCAATGTTTCAAAAGCCAGAAGATAGTTGCACAGCCAAAGCCCGTGGCCACACTGAGATGAGACTTCGGCTGGGGTAGAGAGGCCAGGAATTCGCTGCTGCATCGGCCGTCCTGCCACGTGACCAGGTGGCTAACAGCTCGGGGCTCGAACACAGGGGCAGTCCCTCCCTCTACCCATTCACAGCCTGGAACAAAAGAGATGGCCAAAAATGAAGAAAAGAGCAATTGACTAGGCATGGCGCGGCCTTGATACCACTCTGCTGGTGAGTGACAAAATACGTGCGAATGGTCCCACGATAAAGCCTGGCGCACCACCTGTGGGTCCTGATGGCACTGGCTTTAGTGCTTGCCTCTACCACATAATGACTGTGGGACCCTGGGCACGTCACATACTCCCTCTGTTTGCCACACTTCTCTGTTTCTTTTTATTCTTTTTTGAAGTTGATATCACATCTCCCCACATCCCATAAGAGAAGATGTTTGGCACAATCTCAAGTCCCCTGGTCTCTGTCCCTCCAACCCTCATCATGAAAACATTATCTAGGCTTCCTGCTACTTGATTACCAGTAAAGTTTCTCTTTTCCTTAGGTCTTAGCTGATTGATTTTTATTTTACTTTATTTTATTTTATTTTATTTTATTTTATTTTATTTTATTTTTGAGACAGAGTCTCACTGTGTCCCCCAGGCTGGAATGCAGTGGCACAATCTCGGCTCACTGCAACCTCCATCTCCCAGGTTCAAGCAATTCTCGTGCCTCAGCCTCCCGAGTAGCTGAGACTACAGGCCCAAGCCACCACGCCCAGCTTTTTTATCTTTTTAATACATGTGTTCTACCTATATTGCTGTGTATTTGGATCAGATTGGATGCCTGATCCAAAGTATGAGTTTTGCTGATTCTCTATGCCACTTCTGCGATTAATTACTTAATGTTTTTCTTTTAATAGATTCAATTTTTAAACTTAAATTCCATTTCCT
>NW_012102166.1:331326-332457 GCF_000951045.1 Mandrillus leucophaeus
CCCTTCCCTTCCCTCCTTCCCTCTCTTCCTCCCTTCCTTCCCTCCCTTCCTTTCTCCCTTCCCCGCTTCCCTCCCTCCTTCCTTTCCCCTTCCTTCCTTCCTCCCTCCCTTCCTTTCTTCCTTCCTTCCTTTTCTTTCCTTCTTTCTTTCTTTTTTACTTATTTATTTTTTTGAGACAGAGTCTTGCTCTGTTGCCCAGACTGGAGTGCAGTGGCACCATCTTGGCTCACTGCAACCTCTGCCTCCCAGGTTCAAGCAATTCTCCTGCCTCAGCCTCTCTAATAGCTGGAATTACAGGCGCACACAACCATGCCCGGCTACTTTTTGTATTTTTAGTAGAGAAGGGGTTTCGCCATGTTGGCCAGGCTGGTCTTGAACTCCTGACCTCACATGATTCACCCGCTTCAGCCTCCCAAAGTTCTGGGATTACAGGTGTGAACCACTGCACCCAGCTCCTTCTTTTTTTCAGACAGGGTCTCGCTCTGTGACCCAGGCTGGAGTGGAGTGGTATGATCACTGCTCACTGTAACCTCAACTTCCCAGGCTCAAGCAATTCTCCCGCCTCAGCCTCCCAAGCAGGCGTACTCCCCCACACCCAGCTGCTTTTTTTGTTGCTGTTTGTTTGTTTCCAGGAAACTCTGCACAGGAAAGTGCTATAGGACACACGTGGCCGAGAGGGGATAGAATTCAGCGCCGTCACAGGCAGCTTCTCTGGCTTTTTTAAAACCATGAGCTTAGGCTTTGTCAGTAGAGTACACTGGCTTTCATAAGCTTAGGATTCACCTTCCAGGAAAGAAAACAAACAACATAAGCAGCCGTGATCAAGTCCAGCCTCCCGTGTTTGAAGGGAACTCAAAAACTCTGCGAACGGAGGCAGCCGGAGGTTCGGCGCCATTATGGTTGGTTAGCACAGTCCAAACCAAAGTCAAACGCAGCAAGCTCCTGAATATCAAATGCGTTCATCACTCAGCGTTAGTGAATGGGGGCTGTCAATTTCACACAACATGCTGGAAAGTCCTTTACCTGAACTACCAGGTGCCTTTTGTTTTATTTCAGAGCTCAGAATTTGGGCCCTGAAGGAAGTGAACTTACAGGGCACTGGATTTCTGTACCTGAAAAGGCAAATGATTG
>NW_012102166.1:334955-340072 GCF_000951045.1 Mandrillus leucophaeus
GCCCATCTCGGCCTCCCAAAGTGCTGGGATTACAGGCTTGAGCCACCGCGCCCGGCCCCAGCTAATTTTTTTGATTTTTTAGTAGAGACAGGGTTTCATCATGCTGCCCAGGCTGGTCTCCAACTCCTGAGCTCAGGCAATCCACCCGCCTCAGCCTTCCAAACTGCTAGGATTACAGGCATGAGCCACCACGCCTGGCCCTGATTGATTTTTAGACGTCCAAATTTACTTTAAAAAAATCTGACCATGAGATTTTTTTCATTTGTGCCTTGTGACATCCTCTGGATTTCTCTCTGCTCTGATTCAGTGATTTCGCCCAAGGCCAATTTCAGTGTCAGTCTTTCCAGGCAGTGTCTGAAGACCCAGATAACTCCAGATATTTTTCATGTTGCCATCTTTGAATGCCAGTTTGATCCGTTATAACAGTCTGGTTCTGAGTTCCTTCCCTTCCATGCTTAAAAGCACTTTTTATGGTCGACTGTCGCAAATTCTTCACTACTCCTTCCACTAAGAGGTGGCATCTGAATCCTCCTTCCTTGAATATAGAATCACCTTGGTGACATGCTTGACCAGGAGAATGTGGAGGCAGTGACATCTTGGGACTCCCAAGGCTAGGTCATAAGAAGCATTGCAGCTCCCACCCAAGCCTCTTACATAACTCTCTCTGGGGCAATCAGCCTCCAGATAAGAAGTGCAACTACACCGAGGCCGCCATGCTGAGGAGAGCACGGGCAAAGAGCAGCCGGCATACCGTTTCCAGGTGAGCCCAGCCTCCAGCCCTCCCCACCAAGGTACCAGGCATTGAGTAAAGCCACCATGACTCCCCAACCAGTCTGTCCACCAGATGAACACTGAAGCAACCTCCACCATCTCCATGTACGAGCAGCAGTGGGCTAAGCCTTGCCCAATCCCTGACCCAAAAAATCATGAGAGATGATAAATGCTTGTTGCTTTCAGTTACTAGGTTGGAGGTAGTTTGTTATGCCGCAATAGGTCATCAAAATACTACTCCTGGTCAGGCGCGGTGGCTCACGCCTATAATCCCAGCACTTTGGGAGGCCGAGGCAGGCGGATCATCTGAGGTCAGGAGTTCAAGACCAGCCTGGGTAACATGGAGAAACCTCATCTCTACAAAAAATACAAAAATTAGCCAGGCATGATGGCGCATGCCTGTAATCCCAGCTACTCGGGAGACTGAGGCAGGAGAATCGCTTGAACCCAGGAGGCAGAGGTTGCAGTGAGCTGAGATCGTACCACTGCACTCCAACTTGGGTGACAGAGATTCCATCTCAGAAAAACAAAACAAACAAAAAAATACTACTCCATTGTCTTTTCACATGGAGTGTTGCTGTTGAAAAAAATCTCATGTCAATCTCACCCTTATTCTTTCATATGAGATCTGATCTTTTGCTCTGCAAGTTTTAGAATTCTGTCTTTGAAATCCTTAAACGTTCACTAGAATATATCTAGCTGGGCGTTGTCTTTATCTCCTCTATGACATTCTATGGGCCCTTTCAGGCTGGGGTGTTCCATCTTATTTTACCAATTATAGGAAATTTTTCTCCATTATTTCTTCAAAGATTTCCTCCTCTCCATTTTTATTTTTCCCTTTCCGGTCTCCTATTATTTAGATGCTAGTGCTTCTATTTGTATCCTCAATATCTGTTACCTCGTCAGACGCGGTGGCTCACATCTGTAATTCCAGCACTTTGGGAGGCTGAAGCAGGTGGATCACTTGAGGTCAGGAGTTCAAGACCAGCCTGGCCAACATGGTGAAACTCCTTCTCTACTAAAAATAAAAAAAAAAAAAATAGCTGGGCTTGGTGGCGGGCGCCTGTAGTCACAACTACTCGGGAGGCTAAGGCAGGAGAATGGCGTGAACCTGGGAGGCAGAGCTTGTAGTGAGCCGAGATTGCACCACTGCACTCTAGCCTGGGCAACATAGCAAGACTCCATCTCAAAAAAAAAAAAAAAATTAGCCAGGCATGGTGGCAGGTGCCTGTAATAACAGTTACTTGGGAGGGGAGATTTAGGCAGGAGAATCACTTGAATCCGGGAGGCGGAGGCTGCAGTGAACCCAGATCGCACCATTGTACTCCAGCCTGGGCGACAAGAGCAAGACTCCATCTCAAAAAAAATAAAAACAAAAATAAATACCAGTTTTCCACTCCCTTTGCCAACTCTCGACGTTACTGAACATGTTGATTTCTTACCATCCGATGGGTGCAGAGTGTTGCGTTGTTGTTTGCATCGGCACCGCTCTAATTACTAACGATGCTGAACATCTTTCCAGATGTGTACCAGCCATTCGTATTTCCTCTTCTAGGAGTAACCTGTTGGTATCCTTCGCCCGTTTTTCCACAGGGCTGCTTATTCTCTCTTAGTTACTGGTTCTTTGCATGTACTGACCTGTCCTTTGTCCACTATTCACTACCAGATATTTTCTCCCTGTCTGCTGCTCGCCTTTTAGCTTTCTTTTATGATCCTGGTTTCTCTTCTGCTTTTACTGAGCCTGAAAATGGAGTCTGGAAACCGGCGTAACCACAGGCCTTTCAGAAGACACTAATCGCTCCCTCTCCTCCCCTCCGGCTCGCTCGGGGTGCCCTCACTGAAGCACTTAGCTCTCTGCTCAAGTTACTCCTGCCCGTCTGTGTTGACTGTTTTGGAAAGTAGAGGCTTCGTTCCTTCATTTCTATCTCTCCCCCAGGGCCTAGCAAAGGGCTTTATATGCTGTAGGTAGGGAAACCAAACTGAATTAAGGCTGCCATTAAAATCGGCAAGACTGGATCCCAAATGTGATTTCACTTGACTCCACTAAGCAGGTTCACCGTCACTGAACTGTGGCTTTCCTCCTTCCCAGAAACAGAAAACAAACCCAGGAGGCATGTGGGCTGGCTCGATAAAATATGAAGCAGCGCTTTCCAACGATGTGGCTGATGGTTTGTGTGGTTGTTAGAGAGCCCAGGAGACAGGCAGAAAGGAAGGCATGTGACCGGACCACAATCATCAGCTCTCTGCTGTCCTCTTCAGAAAGGGTTTTCGTATTAAAAGGACATTTATTCTCATTAATGCAAAATTAAGGAGTTTTAAAAGCTTTTACAATCTAGACTCCCTCTGAGAGGTTAGCCTTGACACCCTAATCGCCTTGTGCTCCCGCCACTGCTTGGTGCCAAGCAGCTCCCATGGTCCCGGCGGGCCCGACGATAGGCGGAGAGGAGGGAGGAAGGGGAGGAGGAGGACTCTGCATCGGCTCCTACGATTGCCCGGCCCCATCCTGGGGGTGATTAAAGGGTACATCACTAAATGCCAGTCCCACTGACAGGCGAGTCACCATGCACTTCAGGGCACTCTAAATTGCTGACTCTCCATGTAGAAAGGGATGAATCCAATGTTCAAATCATCGTAACTATAGCCCCCCAAAGTAGCCATCCATCTGCTTAAAATGTTCATCTGCAGTAAAATGTTGATTTTGTTGAAGCTGAGTGATCGGTATATGTTGGTGTATAGCACTATTCTCCCTATTTTTGTTTGTCTAAATTAAATCTTTTATAATTTCTTTTTTTTTTTTTTTTTTTTTTGAGACAGAGTCTTGCTCTGTCGCCCAGGTTGGAGTGCAGTGGCGCGATCTGGGCTCACTGCAACCTCTGCCTCCCGGGTTCAAGTGATTCTCCTGCCTCAGTCTCTTGAGTAGCTGGGATTATAGGCACACACCACCACACCCAGCTAATTTTTGTATTTTCAGTAGAGATGGGGTTTCACCATGTTGGCCAGGCTGGTCTCTAATTCCTGACCTCGTGATCTGCCCGCCTCAGCCTCCCAGGGTGCTGGGATTACAGGTGTGAGCCATCGTGCCTGGCCAATACAATTTCTTTTAAAGTTTGATTTCTTGTTGTTGTTTTCTGAGACAGGCTCTTGCTCTGTAGCCCAGGCTGGAGTGCAGTGGAGCAATCACAGCTCACGGCAGCCTCAACCTCGAGGGCTCCAGTGATCCTCTCACCTCAGCCTCCCAAGTAGCTGGGACTACAAACATGCTGCACCACACCCAACTTATTTTCACATCTTTTATAGACACGGAGTCCCACTATGTTGCGCAGGCTAGTCTTGAACTCCTGGCCTTAAGCAATACTCCTCCTGCCTCGGCCTCCCAAAGTGTTGGGATTTACAGGCGAGAGCCACCACACCTGGCCTTAAAAAGTTTTTTTAATGCCTGCCATAGCAGGGAGCTCCCAACTTCCTACAGGAGTCTCATCCTTCTTTGGACATTCTGCTGGGAAGTCTCTCGCTAAGCCACTGTGTCCCCCTGCAGCTCTGGTCCTTCACCAAAAACAACCCCGCCAGGCCTTTAGAAGCTCCTTGAGGCCGGGCGCGGTGGCTCACGCCTGTAATCCCAGCACTCTGGGAGGCCGAGGCGGGAGGATCACGAGGTCAGGAGATCGAGACCATCCTGGCTAACATGGTGAAACCCCGTCTCTACTAAAAATACAAAATTAGCTGGGCATGGTGGTATGCGCCTGTAATCCCAGCTACTCGGGAGGCTGAGGCAGGAGAATGGCGGGAACCTGGGAGGCGGAGCTTGCAGTGAGCTGAGATCCGGCCACTGCACTCCAGCCTGGGCGACAGAGCGAGACTCCGTTCAAAATAAATAAATAAATGAATAAATAATAAATAAATAAAGCTCCTTGAACAGACTTGGATTCAAAAGTGGGGTTCACTTGCTGAAATATGACCCTGAGCATATTATTCTAACCTCTCTGAACCTCAACCTCTCACCTGCACAATGGGGACAACAGTGTAACCTATGTGACCAGGTTGTTGGGAATATCCAATGAGATCATGCAACTGATGTCCTCAGCCAGGCATCAGGCATGTGAAGCGCTCATTGTGGTTTTACTGTGTTAGTTCTCCTCCTCAAGGCCAAATAGAACAGGTTACCCACCTCTGTACTGTGGCAGACCTTCATAAGACAACCAACTAGAAATGCTTAGCAACTAAACCCATAAAAATGATATGTCGGCCAGGCACGGTGGCTCACACCTGTCATCCCAGCACTTTGGGAGGCTGAGGCGGGTGGATCATTTGAGGTCAGGAGTTCAAGTCCAGCCTGACCAACGTGGTGA
>NW_012102166.1:340375-340822 GCF_000951045.1 Mandrillus leucophaeus
TTACAGGCGAGAGCCACCACACCTGGCCTTAAAAAGTTTTTTTAATGCCTGCCATAGCAGGGAGCTCCCAACTTCCTACAGGAGTCTCATCCTTCCTTGGACATTCTGCTGGGAAGTCTCTCACTAAGCCACTGTGTCCCCCTGCAGCTCTGGTCCTTCACCAAAAACAACCCCGCCAGGCCTTTAGAAGCTCCTTGAGGCCGGGCACGGTGGCTCACGCCTGTAATCCCAGCACTCTGGGAGGCCGAGGCGGGAGGATCACGAGGTCAGGAGATCGAGACCATCCTGGCTAACATGGTAAAACCCCGTCTCTACTAAAAATACAAAAAATTAGCTGGGCGTGGTGGTGGGTGCCTGTAGTCCCAGCCAGTCGGGAGGCTGAGGCAGGAGAATGGCGTGAACCCGGGAGGTGGAGCTTGCAGTGAGCTGAGATCGTGCCACTGCACT
>NW_012102166.1:340872-341384 GCF_000951045.1 Mandrillus leucophaeus
CCTGTCATCCCAGCACTTTGGGAGGCTGAGGCGGGTGGATCATTTGAGGTCAGGAGTTCAAGTCCAGCCTGACCAACGTGGTGAAACCCCATCTCTACTAAAAGTACAAAAATTAGCTGGGCGTGGTGGCGGGCGCCTGTAGTCCCAGCTACTCTGGAGGCTGAGGCAAGAGGATCACTTGAACCTGGGAGGCAGAGGTTGCAGTGAGCTGAGTTTGCGCCATTGCACTTCAGCCTGGGCAACAAGAGTGAAACTCCATCTTAAAAAAAAATATATATATATATACGGCCAGGCACGGTGGCTCACGCCTGTTCTCCCAGCACTTTTGGAGGCCGAGGCAGGTGGATCATGAGGTCAAAGGATCAGGACCATCCTGGCCAACATGGTGAAACCTCATCTCTACTAAAAATACAAAATTAGCTGGGCATGGTGGTATGCGCCTGTAATCCCAGCTACTCGGGAGGCTGAGGCAGGAGAATCTCTTGAAACCGGGAGGCGGAGGTTGCAGTGAG
>NW_012102166.1:341434-342876 GCF_000951045.1 Mandrillus leucophaeus
CCAACGTGGTGAAACCCCATCTCCACTAAAAGTACAAAAATTAGCTGTGTGCGGTGGCGGGCGCCTGTAGTCCCAGCTACTCTTGAGGCTGAGGCAGGAGGATCACTGGGCAACAAGAGTGAAACTCCATCTTAAAAAATATATATATATATATATATATGGCCAGGTGCGGTGGCTCACGCCTGTTCTCCCAGCACTTTTGGAGGCCGAGGCAGGTGGATCACGAGGTCAAAGGATCAGGACCATCCTGGCCAACATGGTGAAACCTCATCTCTACTAAAAATACAAAATCAGCTGGGCGCGGTGGTGTGTGCCTGTAGTCCCAGCTACTCGGGAGGCTGAGGCAGGAGAATCTCTTGAAACCGGGAGTTGGAGGTTGCAGTGAGCCGAGATCGCACCACTGCACTCCAGCCTGGGCAACAAGAATGAAATTCCACCTCAAAAAAAAAAAGATATGCCCTGGAATTTTCAAAATCACAAATATGTAAACGACGACAAATGTGCCCCAATTCAAAAGCGTGCCCTCTGTGTCCTGGCATCTCCCGCGGCTACAGCCAATCTCTTGGTTGTCTGCACTAAGGTTCTGAGATACCGACACGGTAAAGAGAACGCTGTGGAAAAGGCGCTCCGCTGACTCCTTCCAGAGAATCCAAGAAAACGCTCTCTTCCCTCTTCGTGGATCCCTCTTCGTGGATAACGTGCTGATGACGTGGGAGTGGGCAGTCCCCTTGTTCACCTCACATTGGTACAAACAGAATGTCCACCCACGCAGGAGGCAGCCCGTGTTCGTCCGTTCCAAGAAACAAGACCCTATTCCTAGTGCAGGATAACCTTCTCAGAAAGCCGTGCGGCCCCGCTCTCGTGCGGCCCCGCTCTCGTGCGGCCCCGCTCTCGTTCTGGAAGTGACTGCTACCAGCCTGAGACCATCCCCGAGCCCAGCATACCTTGGCCTGTTTTCCAAAACACGACTCCATGCATCTGGCCCGACACCCCGATGCCCACGACGCTCCGGAGCTGCTGCCGGGGAAGGGCAGCAAGGCACTGGTGCAGGGCCTGGAGGATTCTGCTCACATCCTGCTCCCGCCCCTGGAAGCAGAAGAGAACACACTGGGCAGGGGCAGACACACAGGCAGCGGGAGGCACGGGCCTCCCAGGATGTCCTGGAGCAGGAATGTGGTGGGCAGCGTCCACTCCCCAACTTCACAGTTGAGGTGCTGCTGCGGGTGAGTTGCAGCAAACTGCCCGGGCCTGCCTCCACTAGGGTCAGACTCAGCTGAGAACAGCATTCTCCGTGCTATAAACAGAAGAAACAAGGCCAGGCACAGTGGCTCAAGCCTATAATCCCAGCACTTTGGGAGGCCGAGATGGGCGGATTACCTGAGATCAGGAGTTCGAGACCAGCCTGGCCAACCAACACGATGAAACCCCGTCTCTACTAAAAA
>NW_012102166.1:342926-345491 GCF_000951045.1 Mandrillus leucophaeus
CAGATGTCTTGCTTCCCTCCAGGGAGAGCTGTCTTTCCCTCCTCAGAAACCTTTCACCTGCCCCTGTTAGCCTGTGGCCTTGGTCAGGGGCAGCTCTTGGCTCCTAACAAGCAGGAACAAAGGAAGAGAAAGGAGGGAGGAGAGGAGGCATAGGATGGGGCAAGGAGTTCAGAGGAAGCACAGCCTTTTCCTAGGGAGTAGCCCCATAGCCCAGCAAGGATTCTACAGGCAAGAGAGACCACAGCCAAGAGGAAGTGGAAGACAAGGGGCACAGAGGAGCCAGGTGGCTACGCAGAATCCCCAGAAGGAGGAAAGAAGAGCAGGGTGGGGACATGGGGGTGGTGGGGAGGAAGGAGGGTTCTGGGAAGAGACATTTGTTTATACCCTCACTGTCCAATACCAAAATCGTTAGCCACATGTGGCTAGTCTGAATTGAGATGTAAATAGAAAACACGCATCAGACTACAATCTAGTATGACAAAAAATATACACTATCTCATTTAATCCTTTTTTTTAAACCCATGGCCACATGGAGTCTCACTATGTTGCCCAGGCTGGTCTCAAATTTCTAGGATCAAGTGATCCTCCTGCCTCAACCTTCCCCGTAGCTGAGATTATAGGCGTGAGCTGCATATAGCTGCATAGGCTGGAGTGCAGTGGCGTAATCTTGGCTCACTGCAACCTCCGCCTCCCAGGTTCGAGCGATTCTCCTGCTTTAGCCTCCTGAGTAGCTGGGATTACAGGCTCAAACCACCATGCCCAGCTAATTTTTGTATTTTTAGTAGACAGGCAGTTTCGCCATGTTGGCCAGGCTGGTCTCCAACTCCTGACCTCAGGGATTCGCCTGCCTCGGCCTCCCAAAATGCTGGGATTGCAGGTGTGAGCCACCACACCCAGCCTTGATTATCATACATCAAAATGATAATGTGTTGGATACACTGGGTTAAATAAAATATGCAATTAAAATTAATTTCATTTGTTTCCTTTTATTTCTTTTAATAGGGCAGCTAGAAAATTGAAAAGGCCACGCCTGGCTCCATTTGTAGGAGTTACATTTCTTTTTTTTTTTTTTTAAGATGGAGTCTCACTCTATCACCAGGCTGGAGGACAATGGCACAATCTCAGCTCACAGCACCCTCCGCCTCCTGAGTTCAAGCGATTCTCCTGCCTCAGCCTCCCGAGTAGCTGGGACTACAGGCACGCATCACCATGCCCAGCTAATTTTTGTATTTTAGTAGAGACGGGGTTTCACCATATTGGCCAGGCTGGTCTTGAACTCCTGACCTCAAGTGATACGCCCGCCTCGGCCTCCCAAAGTGCTGGGATTATAGGCGTCAGCCACTGCGCCCGGCCACAGATATGACTATAGATCACTGGTTCCTACTCGGGGTGGTTTTATCACCCACAGAACACTTGGCAACATGGAGACATTTTTGGTTGTCACATCTGGGGAAGAGGGGCAAGCGTGGCCGGCATCTAGTAGGCCAGAGATGCTGCTAAACATTCTACAATGCGCAGGACACTCCTCACCACAACAAAAACTATGCAGCCCAAAATGTCAGCGTTGCCAAGGTTGAGAAACCCTCTGCTACATAAACTAAATCACAGCAGCGCTGTTTGTCCCAGAGCACGATTCATACGTGGTGTGGCGGGGTCATGACTGGCCTCCGCTAAGCACTTCATTAGACAGGTGTCGCACACCGGGTGGGACTGAAAGCACAGAACAGCCTGCTGAAAGCTGGGGAGGGAGTGCAGAAAAGTTTTCAAGAAGTGGCCATGCCGGGCGGGGTGGCTCACGCCTGTAATCCCAGCACTTTGGGAAACCCAGGCGGGCGGATCAGTTGAGGTCAGGAGTTTGAGACCAGCCTTGCCAACATGGTGAAACCCTCTCTCTACTAAAAATACAAAAAAATTTGCCAAGCGTGGTGGCACGCACCTGTAATCCTAGCTACTCGGGAGGCTGAGGCATGAGAATCACTTGAACCTGGGAGGCAGAGGTCGCAGTGAGCAGAGATCGCACCACTGCACTCCAGCTTGGGTGACACAGCAAGACCCTGTCAAAAAAAAAAAAAAAAAAAGTTGCCCTATTTCAAGAGAAAGGGGCACTTTCTGAGCCTACTCTCCCCTAAGCCCAGCTCTCCTGCTCACCCTACCAGGGTCAGAACCATCTCTGCCTCCAATTCATAGTCCTTTAAGTAAGAATCCTTTTAATATACCCTAATGTCCCAACCAAACTAATCTTGAAAGCTTCTATGTAGATACAAAGTGCTCCTGAAATCCCTATCCTCAGAAATGCTTCTGAGCCAAATGGACCCTGAACCCTAAACAACCGTGTCCATGCATGTGGCAAGAGCTTGTGAAAAACAAAACTGGGCCAGGCGCAGGGGCTCACACCTGCAATCCTAGCACTTTGGGAGGCTCAAGTGGGCAGATCACTTGAGGTCAGGAGTTCGAGACCAGCCTGGCCAACATGGCGAAACCCTGTCTCTACTAAAATTATAAAAATTAGCCGGGCGTGGTGGCTCACACCTGTAGTCCCAGCTACCCAGGAGGCTGAAGCTGGAG
>NW_012102166.1:345541-354785 GCF_000951045.1 Mandrillus leucophaeus
ATTTTTGGTTGTCACATCTGGGGAAGAGGGGCAAGCGTGGCCGGCATCTAGTAGGCCAGAGATGCTGCTAAACATTCTACAATGCGCAGGACACTCCTCACCACAACAAAAACTATGCAGCCCAAAATGTCAGCGTTGCCAAGGTTGAGAAACCCTCTGCTACATAAACTAAATCACAGCAGCGCTGTTTGTCCCAGAGCACGATTCATACGTGGTGTGGCGGGGTCATGACTGGCCTCCGCTAAGCACTTCATTAGACAGGTGTCGCACACCGGGTGGGACTGAAAGCACAGAACAGCCTGCTGAAAGCTGGGGAGGGAGTGCAGAAAAGTTTTCAAGAAGTGGCCATGCCGGGCGGGGTGGCTCACGCCTGTAATCCCAGCACTTTGGGAAACCCAGGCGGGCGGATCAGTTGAGGTCAGGAGTTTGAGACCAGCCTTGCCAACATGGTGAAACCCTCTCTCTACTAAAAATACAAAAAAATTTGCCAAGCGTGGTGGCACGCACCTGTAATCCTAGCTACTCGGGAGGCTGAGGCATGAGAATCACTTGAACCTGGGAGGCAGAGGTCGCAGTGAGCAGAGATCGCACCACTGCACTCCAGCTTGGGTGACACAGCAAGACCCTGTCAAAAAAAAAAAAAAAAAAAGTTGCCCTATTTCAAGAGAAAGGGGCACTTTCTGAGCCTACTCTCCCCTAAGCCCAGCTCTCCTGCTCACCCTACCAGGGTCAGAACCATCTCTGCCTCCAATTCATAGTCCTTTAAGTAAGAATCCTTTTAATATACCCTAATGTCCCAACCAAACTAATCTTGAAAGCTTCTATGTAGATACAAAGTGCTCCTGAAATCCCTATCCTCAGAAATGCTTCTGAGCCAAATGGACCCTGAACCCTAAACAACCGTGTCCATGCATGTGGCAAGAGCTTGTGAAAAACAAAACTGGGCCAGGCGCAGGGGCTCACACCTGCAATCCTAGCACTTTGGGAGGCTCAAGTGGGCAGATCACTTGAGGTCAGGAGTTCGAGACCAGCCTGGCCAACATGGCGAAACCCTGTCTCTACTAAAATTATAAAAATTAGCCGGGCGTGGTGGCTCACACCTGTAGTCCCAGCTACCCAGGAGGCTGAAGCTGGAGAATCGCTTGAACCGGGAGGTGGAGGTTGCAGTGAGCCGAGATTACGCCACTGCACTCCAGCCTAGGCAACAGAGTGAGACTCGGTCTCAAAAAAAAAAAAAAAAAAAAAGAAAAGAAAACAAAAAGAAAGCTCTTGGGAGTGGATATTGGCTCAGAAAACCAAGGTTTGTGGCTGAAAGGGGCCTCAGGGGCTGCCTATTTCAACTCAGAGAACAAGCTGAGGCCCAGGAAAAAGTCATGTGAGGTTACACAGAAAGTCCCTTGCTATTAATTTCTATTGCCAATTAGCTGAACGCAGTTCACTTTTCCTTTTTAGGGAATTAACGGAGTCCAGCTCTGAAGATTAACATCCTTTCTTAACCCACCTACATCTCCAACAGAGCCCATGATCCTGAAATTGTCCATTTCTACCTTGTAGCTTTCACAAGCCAGTAGTTGTAGTGCATAATTATCAACCTCACCATTTTTAAAAACAAATTTTTAAGACTTTTTAAAAAATGTCTATATGCTCTCAAGATGTCTTTCCCACAGGATGTCTCAGCCTTTGAGGCTGGGGGTCTTTGGCTGACCAGGGTTTCTTTTTCTTTTTTTATTTTTATTTTCTTTTAGACAGAGTTTTGCTCGTTGCCCAGGCTGGAGAGTAATGGCACGATCTCGGCTCACTGCAACCTCCACCTCCGGGGTTCAAGCGACTCTCTTGCCTCAGCCTGCTGAGTAGCTGGCATCACAGGCATGCGCCACCGGCTAATTCTTTTGTTTGTTTGTTTTTGTTTTTTGTTTTTGAGACAGAGTCTCGCTCTGCCGCCCAGGCTGCAGTGAGTGGCGCGATCTCGGCTCACTGCAAGCTCCGCCTCCCGGGTTTACGCCATTCTCCTGCCTCAGCCTCCCGAGTAGCTGGGACTACAGGCGCCCGCCACCTCGCCCGGCTAGTTTTTTGTATTTTTTAGTAGAGACGGGGTTTCACCGTGTTCGCCAGGATGGTCTCGATCTTCTGACCTTGTGATCCGCCCGCCTCGGCCTCCCAAAGTGCTGGGATTGCAGGCGTGAGCCACCGTGCCCCGCCCAATTTTTGTATTTTTAGTAGAGACGGGTTTTCTCCATGTTGGTCGGGCTGGTCTCGAACACCCAACCTCATGTGATCCGCCACCTTGGCCTCCCACAGTGCTGGGATTACGGGCGTGAGCCAGCGAGGCCCGGCTGAACAAGGGTTTCTTGGTCCGCATTCTGCTTCTGTGGAATGAGCCAGGAGCCAGTTAGGCCTGATTTGGCATCTGGTTTCCGGAGGAAAAACTCAGACTCTGACCTGGGCAACAAACTGAATCCTGAACTTGAGGTCACAGGGCAGGTGTGAGCAGTGGAGAGCAGCAAGACTGAGAGGGAGGCGAGCAGCAAGAGTGGTCATTCCATACACACAGGAGGGCAGTTCCTCCAAGGTCAGGGGACACAGGGCACAGGGATCCAGGGTCAAGTGCAAGGTCCCCAGAGGAGGCCAGAGAGTCGGGGTGGAGGGTCGGCGGGGGATCGGTCCCAGCAGGTGGGAAGGATTCCGGGACCAGACCTAAGGGATCATGAGCACAGCTGCTGCAGGCAGAGGGGCCCCTGGAGAAGCTGGGGACAAGCTGCAATAGACACTTCCTTGAGGGAAGGGCTGTCAGGGAGGCCTCCTGGGGTGGAAGAGGGTGGTCAGGAGGCTCCTGGAGGCGGCGCTGCCCCGGGGCGCTACCTCACCTGGGGCCCGGCCCCCGCGCTCTCGACCGCCGCCTCTGCCCGCGCAGCGCGGGTACAACTCGCCAGCACCACGAACTCGGATGGTTCGTTGGGCGCGGCCCTCAGCAGAGCTGCCTTCACAGACGTGGTGCCCAGGTCAATGCCGAGGGTGATCGGCCGCGCAGCCATTATCTCCCCGACCCGCGCAGCTCCGGTCTGCAGCCGGCGGCCCCACACGTCCGCGGCTTTCACTCGGGAGGGCGGGGCAGGGGCGGGGAGTCGCCTGCCAATCTTTCAGCCACATGGAGGTTTCTCGCCTTCCCATTGGTCGGGAAAGGCGAGCCAATCTTTCAGCCACACGGAGGTTTCTCGTCTTCCCATTGGCCGGGGTAGGCGGGTTTCCACGCAACCCTCGCGGCGGGCCCTAGCTATAGGCGGAGAGGCGACAGAAGGCGGGACCTAAAGGGGACCCCGCCCCGCAGGGCTCCGGTTTCCGCCCAGTGGAGAGCTGTCTGAGCTCCGCTCACCAAAAGAGCCGGGAAACGCTGGCGGCTCCAAGAGCTTCTGTGTCACTGGCAGCGGCCTCATCCTCCCTCACGCCGAAGCCCCGATCCCTGCGCCCCGACCCAGCTGCGCTTTCTCCGGCCAAGACGCGTGAAAACTACAACTCCCAGAGTGCATCTCGCCGAGATCGGACCCCAGTCAGGTGGCAGAGGTCAGGTGACAGCGGACCCGCCTCTCCCAAAGTCTAGCCGGGCCCGGGAACGCGGTGCATTCCAGACCGGCACCTGGCGAGGCTCCTGCGTCCCCTGAGGGCGGTTCCCCGAGCTGGGGGGCTCAGGTGAGAGCGGGCGCAGCCTCCCGTTTCCCAGGCGGGCCCCTTGAGGCACAGCAGGTCAGCGGGGCAGCCTGCCGGGGGTCCAGCGCCCTCAGCCGCGCCGGGCTCTTTTCCCCGCCACCAGTGCTGGCCTCGCGACACCGGACAACCCCGGGGTGGAAGGGCCCGAGCGCTGGTCAGCGCAGGCAGGGACAGCGGGCTGCCGGGGTGGGTACCGTTCCCAGCCCCTTCCCTTCTGCTCAGTTGCCGCCTGGGTCTGGGTTGGGAATTTGCAGATTGCTTTGGAGACGGTGAGAGGACCTTTGCGAGAGCGCCGGTTGACGTGCCAAGTTCGGGGCTCCGGGGGACTGAGCAACAGGAGACCCCACCCTCCCCTCCGGGTTTTCACTCAGGGCTAAGGGAGGACTCCTGAGCCCTGCCTCTTCCAGTAACATTGAGGAGGATAACTGTGCTTTGTGAGAGCTCGCTACGCGCCCTAAGCAACAGAGGTAACCACTTTATATCCTTGTTTCTCAACCTCCTTATTCCTACCCACCCCTCTCCCATAAAATTTAATACCACTAGTACACTGGGTATTTGTTTACGTGACCACAAACCATTGTAATAGCTAGATTTTTTTCCACCACCACCTCCCCCCACCACCCCAAGCCATTTTTTCTTTTTTTTTTTTTTTTTTTTTGAGATAGAGTCTCCAGCCTCTGTCGCCCAGGACTGGAGTGTGGTGGCGCCATCTCAACTCACTGCAACCTCCGCCTTCCGTGTTCAAGTGATTCTCCTACCTCAGCCTCCCAAGTAGCTAGGACTACAGGCCCGAGCCACCATGCCCAGCTAATTTTTGTATTTTTAGTAGAGACGGGGATTCACCATGTTGGCCAGGCTGGTCTCGAACTCCTGACCTCAGGTGATCTGCCCACCTCGGCCTCCCAAAGTGCTGGGATGACAGGCGTGAGCCACCACGCCCAGCCTACCCCCAGTCAATTTTAGTCCAACTTGACAATGCATGCTTTACATCTCCTCATTTAAGTCCTGTGAAGTAGTTACCACTGTCCCTGTTTAGCACCACACGGTCACATAAGTAATAAACGCGAACCCAGGTTCAAACCTGTCTCCAGTGTACACAGCCCTTACCACTATTTGTATACCCTCTGCAAAAGCAGGAGACCCAGGGAGTTCCAGGTCGTAGAACAGAGGACAGGACCAACTCATACCTGGCAGAGAGGAGCTGCCACAGGAGACCCATAGCCCCAGGTTGCTTCTGGGAAGGGACTGAATGGGTGAAACAACATGTGACATCTGAATGAGGCCTGGACAATTGTTAGAACTTACATAGTAAGGGCACACCAGACAGAGCCCATTGTCAAGAGATACTTCATTTCTATCTTGTAGCTTTCACAAGCCACTAGTTTTATGTAATTATCAATCTGTTTTGTTTGTTTGTTTGTTTTTGAGATGGAGTTTCACTCTTATCACCCAGGCTGGAGTGTAATGGTGCAACCTCGGCTCACTGCAACCTCTGCCTCCCGGGTTTAAGCGATTCTCCTGCCTCAGCCTCCCAAGTAGCTGGGACTACAGGCACATGCCACCATGCCCAGCTAATTTTCGGATTTTTAGTAGAGACGTGGTTTTGCCATGTTGGCCAGTCTGGTCTCGAACTCCTGACCTCAAGTGATCCAACTGCCTCTGCCTTCCAAAGTGCTAGGATTATAGGCATGAGCCACTGCGCTCAGCCTAATCTGATGTTTTTTAACATTTTAGTTGACTTACCTCTCAATGTCGTTTTGTCTGTGCTGGCATCATTCCTCCAGGTGTCTCAGCCTTTGAGGCTTGGGGATATTTGCTGACCAAGTCTGTGAGTTCGAGAAGCTGGTTAGGCCTGATTCTGCATCTAATTTCTGGAGAAAAACCACTCTACCCGGGGCAGCAAACTGAATCCCGAACTTGAGGTCACAGGGCAGGTGTGAGGAGCGGAGAGCAGCAAGACTGAGAGGGAGGCCTGTGGTCATTCCATACACACAGGAGGGCAGTTCCTCCAAGGTCAGAGCACAGGAATCCGGCGCCAAGGGCAAGGCCCCCAGGGGAGGCCAGAGCGTGGGTGGGGTGTCATTCCTGGCCAGTGGGAAGGGTCTCAGATGAGGCAGAGCTGCAGCAGCCGAAGAGAGAACCCTGGAGGAGACAGGGGCCAGACAGAGGTCAGACAGCTGGAGCGGCCAGGGGGGCTTCTTGAGGAGTATGTAAGGGAGTTGTCAGGACATGCTGGAGGCCTTGGGGACACTGAAATCAGAGTAGGAACAGGGATCTCTCCATACAGACCTTACCCAGTGCTCCCCACAGTTTGCAGGAGCCCCAGGAGGCTGTCAGCGTGGGAGGACCTGAGCACTGTGTACTGAGGCAGCGTAGAGACCAAGCTACAGAAATCCATGCCAGTCTGCTTGCTCTTGACCCACGGTTCACCTGCTGTGTGTTGGGGTTACAGGAATGCAGCTCCCCATCTTCCACACTAAACCGAGGAGTTGCTCTGGGGCTCATCCCTCCCCGAGTCCTCCTTGTGAATGACCCCAGCCAGTCCTGAAATAGTGACACTTGTCAAATAAAGTCTTGACAGACATGGTGGCTCACACCTGTAACCCCAGCACTTTGGGAGGCTGAGGCAGGCAGATCGTTTGAGGTCAGGAGTTCCAGACCAGCCTGGCCAATGTGGCGAAACCCAATCTCTACTAAAAATACAAAAGTTAGCTGGGCATGGTGGCGGGCACCTGTAATCCCAGCTGCCCAGGAGGCTGAGGCAGGAGAATTGCTTGAACCCAGCAGGGGAGGTTTCAGTGAACTGAGTTCGCACCACTGCACTCCAGCCTGGGCAACAGAGCAAGACTCTGTCCCAAAAAAAATTTTTTTTAATATGTATATTAAAAAAACAATTTTTTTTTTAAGTCTTAAGGGTCAGTTGGTGTCATCAGCCCTTAGACTGTTATCCCAGGACAGCAAAGGAAACTAATTTCCTTGAGGTTTGTAGGTTCACAATGTCAAATATCTGACCACAGTTTTAACTTTTGGAGAAAAAGAATCCCAGGCTAGTAAAACTGCATCCTTTCTTTCTGCTAAGTTTTTGCTAAAAGCAGTTGAGGAGGGAAAAATTCTGGTCTTTGTTCACTTCCACAGGGGGGTACTTTACACAACCCATTTGGCTCCCCGAGCCCGTTTCCCGTATATCAAAGGAAGATAAGGCCTCTCTGGGTGGCCCTCTGAGGCTGTGATGCAAAGCCCTGAGGTCAGAGCTGCCAATTGGGAGTCCTTTATGAGCCATCCATGCTCCAGAGGGCAGATCGTCTACAGGGAGCTGAGCTGATTCAACATTCACCTGAACGTCTCTCGCTATTTTTCTTCCTAGTTCTGAGAATTCGGGAAACATGATAAGGAATTGGCTGGCTATTTTTATCCTTTTTCCCCTGAAGCTCGTAGAGAAATGTGGTAAGTTTAGAAATGACATATTTTTATCCTTTTTCCCCTGAAGCTCGTAGAGAAATGTGGTAAGTTTAGAAATGACATGTCAACTTTGTAAAGAGGGAAATGGTGGCTAGAGGAAGTAGTCGTCTGATCTGTTTGTTGCCAAGGGTTTAGTACCCGTCAGACCACGTGTCTCTGTTTGCTCCTTAGCCATGTGACCCCTGGGGTGGTGGAGCGGAACCAGGTCTGGGATCCAGGTGTTTGGCAAAGAGCCAGATAGTTCCACAAATAATTGGCCTTCTGCCCTGGTATCTCTGTGCCTTTCCTGTATCATGAAAGTGAACAGTTGGTTCTTAAAGTCAGACTATGCAGCTGATTCTCCAAGTCAAACTGTAGAGCCCCAACAACCTGGGATTATATCTTAAAGACTGGCTCAGGCTGGAGCAGTGGCTCTTCACGCCTATAATCCCAGAGCTTTGGGAGGCCGAGGCAGGAAGATCTGTTGAGGCCAGGAGTTTGAGACCAACCTGGGCAACGTAGTGAAACCCCATCTCTATTAAAAAATAATTTTTAAAACTTAGCTGTGTGCAGTGGCTTGTGCCTATAGTCCTAGCTACTTGGGAAGCTGAGGCAGGAAGATCACCTGAGCCCAGGAGGTAAAGGCTACAATGAGTTATGATCACACCACTTCACTCCGGCCTGGGCAACAGAGTGAGACCCTGACTTGAAAAAAAAAAAGAAGGCCGTGTGCGGTGGCTCATACCTGTAATCCCAGCACTTTGGGAGGCCAAGGCGGGCGGATCACAAGGTCAGGAGATTGAGACCATCCTGGCCAACATGGTGAAACCCCATCTCTACTAAAAAATATATATATATACAAAAATTAGCTGGGCATGATGGCGGGCGCCTGTAGTCCCAGCTACTCAGGAGGCCGAGGCAGGAGAATTGCTTGAACCCAGAAGCCAGAGGTTGCAGTGAGCTAAGACTGCGCCACTGCACTGCAGCCTGGCGACAGAGCAAGACTCTGTCCCACCCCTGAAAAAAAAGAATAATGGCTTATGTCCCTGCCTGTGGACCTCACAGAGAGAGTCCTGGGTCCTGGGAAATAGCGGGGAAGCAGAAGAGGTGGCCACCCTGTTGTACCTGGTTCTGCCAGGCACAGGTCATCTGAGGAGTCTGCCCAGCATCCCCTTGTAAGGTGAGAAAACCTGTCCCTTAGAGAGGGGCTGAGGAACAAAGTACAACGCCCCGCAGGGCTAGGGGTCACTTGGAACACAGGCTGGGATGCAGTTTACACGTCCTTGTAGGAGGACTGACCTTCAGCACAGGCCTCTTTGACACTCGTGCCCTTCTAGCAATTCTCCTACTGCCCAAAACATCTCTGGAATTCCTTCCATAAAGAGCCGTGTTTAGCACTTCCAGGGTGCCGGGCCCATTCATTTCATCCTCAGCTTGCCTGTTGGGTCAAATACAAAAATTAGATACGTTTTTTGTTTGTTTTTTGTTTTGAGACAGAGTCTCACTCTGTCACTGGGGCTGGTGTGCAGTGGCACGATCTCAGCCCACTGCAACCTCCACCTCCCGAGTTCAGGCAATTCTCCTGCCTCAGCCTCCTGAGTAGCTGGGATTACAGGCGCCCGCAACTACGCCCAGCTATTTTTTTGTATTTTTGGTAGAGACGGGGTTTCACCATGTTGGCCAGGCTGGTTTCAAGCTCCTGACCTCGTGGTTCACCCGCCTCGGCCTCCCAAAGCGCTGGGATTACAGGCGTGAGCCGCCGTGCCTGGCCCAGATACATCTTAAATTCCCATTTCAAGTGAACCTTAACAAACCACACAAATCCTGCAGAGGTCTCCCCCAGAGCCTAGCACCACTGCAGTTATCTGGCCTCTTGCATCTCTGAGGAAACAGTGGTCACGTGATCATCTCTTCCAGGTTTGTTAAACAATCAGCAATGTTTGTTTGTAGTCACACCTTGTGGATAAGCAATTTCGGGGAAAGGCAGGTCTTTCAGACGCTGGAGCCTGGTGTTTTGAAACCCCTTCCCCGCCCTCCAGGATCAGACTTTGTGAGACTGAGGCTGGAGCGTGTGTGCGCACGCGCGTGTGTGTGTGCCCAGGCG
>NW_012102166.1:357090-357842 GCF_000951045.1 Mandrillus leucophaeus
CACCCGGTCATTCACACATACACTTTAAAGCCCCATTAGTAAAGCTAATATACTCCCCTAAGAGAAAAACAGAAAATCCAGCTACCACCACTCCAGTTACCCAGAGGGGAAACAGGCCCAGAGAAGGTAGAAGGCTTCCCCAAAGTCACACAGCTAGAAGGTAACAAAGCTGGGACTTGCACAGGATCCCCGCTGCATAAGTTCACTTTGCCTCCTTTCCTGAATGCCATTAGAAAAGAAGAATGGGCCAGGCGCTGTAGCTCATGCCTGCAATCCCAGCACTTTGGGAGGCCAAGGTGGGTGGATCTCTTGAGGTCAGGAGTTCGAGACCAGCCTGGCCAACATGGTGAAACCCCATCTCTACTAAAAATACAAATTAGCTGGACATGGTGGCATGCGCCTGTAAACCCAGCTACTCAGGAGGCTGAGGTAGGAGAATCGCTTTAACCCAGGAGGCAGAGGTTGCAGTGAGCTGAGATCACACCATCGCACTCCAGCCTGGGCCACAGAGCAGTTCCCCATCTCAAAAAGAAAAAAGGAAAGAAGAATGGAAGCCACCATAAAATCAAGTCACTGGAATTGAATCTCCAACCTCATTCTGCCCTTGCTGTTTCTTTCTTCTCTTTGCTTTGGGTAGTAATTATTAAGGACCACAGAGGAGATGACTGGCCTTCAGAGTTGTCTCTCTCTGACTTCTCTGGGTGGAATCTTGAGGCAGTGCAGCCTCGTGGCAAGGACCTGGGCTTTGGACT
>NW_012102166.1:362432-364895 GCF_000951045.1 Mandrillus leucophaeus
TTTTTGGTAGAGACGGGGTTTCGCCATATTGGCCAGTCTGGTCTCCAACTCCTGACCTCAGGTGATCCACCCACCTCGGCCTCCCAAAGTGCTAAGATTACAGATGTGAGCCACTGTGCCCGGCCCTCAACCTCCTATGTTATAATGCAAAGATTGCAGGAGCTCTGTGGCCACGTAGATCTCCCACTCACCTTGACCTCCACTACCTCCGGCAGAGCCCTAGGGATCCAGAGTCTGGCTGGCCGCCTGGCACCACTTTCAGCACCCTGTCCTGAGCAGTGGCTGGTTCTGGGACTTGCTTATCTGGCATGGTCGTCAGCTCTAGGCAGAATTGAACTGGCGGTACAGGAAGTCCCAGCTACGCAAGCCAGAAGAAAGCCTCGGAATGTCCTCAGAGCAATGAGCCTGAAAAAGAAAGGCAGAGTCGCCACAGCAGCTGGCCTTCTGCAAGGGCCAGGGGACATCCTGTTCTGAGGAGCCCAGCCAGCCAGCAGGGGACTGGAGATTGTGGACTGTGGGGACCTGCAGACTTGGGACAGAGCTTCCGTCTGCATTCACATGTGCTGAGTATGGAGAAGGCAGCTCTCAGGGTCTGAGAGGCTCCAGGTAGCAGAGCCTGGCCTGGGAGGACAAGCTTCAGGCTGTGATCTCCTTAGAGGAGATGAGGTTACAGAGGAAGAGAAACTACCAGGGAGGAGTATCGAGGCAGAGAATCAGAGGTCGAATTGGGTAACTTTTAAGTTTCCTTCCGGGCCAGATGCGGTGACTCACGCCTGTAATCCCAGCACTTTGGGAGGCTGAGGCAGGCGGATCACCTGAGGTCAGGAGTTCAAGACCAGCCTGGCCAACATGGTGAAACCTCGTCTCTACTAAAAATACAAACATTAGCCAGATGTGGCACCGCATGCCTGTAATTCCAGCTACTTGGAAGGCTGAGACAGGAGAATCACGAACCTGGGAGGCGGAGGTTGCAGTGAGCAAAGATCATGCCACTGCACTCCAGCCTGGGCGACAGAGCAAGACTCTGTCTCAGAAAAAAAAAAAAAAGTTTCCTTCCAACCCAAGCATCTAAAATTTCAGATCTCAATTCATCTCCCTTTGAGGGGTCTGAGTGAGGGCGTCTGGGTGGGGGAACCAGGGTTGCTAGCAGCCTTTGAGGGGTCTGAGTGACGGGGTCTAGGTGGGGGAACCAGGGCTGCTAGCAGCCTTTGAGGGGTCTGAGTGACGGGGTCTAGGTGGGGGAACCAGGGCTGCTAGCAGCCTTTGAGGGGTCTGAGTGACAGGGTCTGGGTGGAGGAACTGGGCCTGGGGATCTGAGTGACGGGGTCTAGGTGGGGGAACCAGGGCTGCTAGCAGCCTTTGAGGGGTCTGAGTGACAGGGTCTGGGTGGGGGAACCAGGGATGCTGGCCGTTGCAAGGATCCCCCTCATCACAGTCAGGCACCTGCTTCCCCGCCAGCCTGGATTCATGATCATGACCCCTAGGCTGTATATAACCCTGAAGGTAGTCAGGCAGGGGAGGTGAGATGGACAGGTGTGGCATGGGGCTTCCAGCACCCCTGGGAGCAGAGGTTGGGACGGGGCTGCCCAAAGAATACAGGAAGCACACAAAGAGTGGCTTACTCAGTCCAGTGCTCTGGGCTAGTTGGTCTTGCAAGAGGGTGGGTTGGTTGGTTTTGAGACAGAGTCTTGCTCTGTTGCCCAGGCTGGAGCACAGTGGCACGATCTCAGCTCACTGCAACCTCCACCTCCTGAGTTCAAGCAATTCTCCTGCCTCAGCCTCCCGAGTAGCTAGGACTACAGGTGCCGGCCACCTCGCCCAGCTAATTTTTTCTATTTTTAGTAGAGACAGTTTCACCATGTTGGCCAGGCTGGTCTTGATCTCCTGACCTTGTGGTCCACCCACCTCATCAGCCTCCCAAAGTGCTGGGATTACAGGCGTGAGCCACTGCGCCTGACCAGTCTTCTTTCTTTTTTTAAGAAAATATTTTGTAGAGACAGAATCTCTCTGTGTTGCCCAGGCTGGTCTCCAACTCCTGGGCTCAAACGATCCTCCCGCCTTGGCCTCCCAAAGTGCTGGGTTTACAAGTGTGAACCACCATGCCCGGCCCCAAGATGGTTTTCTAAGACCCTAAGACCCAGACCTGCTTCCTCCCTCATCCAGGGGGCCTGTTTGTCAACTTGATTCTGAGTTTACAGCATAATGCCAAGAAGAAATCTCTGAGAGTGAAACAACTATTCACGCTTCTTCCTCCAGTCCCCACAGATAGCCCCAGGAAGGGGACCAGTACCAGGGTGAGCTGGGTTAGGAAGGAGCCGACCAGTACCAGAGTGAGCTGGGTTAGGAAGGAACCGACCAGTACCGGGGTGAGCTGGGTTAGGAAGGAACCGACCAGTACCGGGGTGAGCTGGGTTAGGAAGGGGACCAGTACCAGGGTGAGCTGGGTTAGGAAGGAACCGACCA
>NW_012102166.1:366671-368524 GCF_000951045.1 Mandrillus leucophaeus
GTGACCGGCAGTGGAGGCCAGATTTCAAAGCGATTCTAAGACTAAATATTTGAAGAGAGCCCCGAAGGTCAAGGGGCAGGGGCCTGAGCTGCTGGTTGGCGCTTCTGAGGTTGCTCTCAGAAGCAGAATTGGCCACGTCGGGTGAATGTCACTCACGCTGGGCCTTGTCTGGGAGTCTTACTTGCTGCCATCTGCTGGCTTAGGCACAAGCGTTGCAACCTAGTCCGGTCCGTGCCAGGGAGGCTCCCTCTGCCTTCTCTGCTCTTAGCTGCTTTGTCCTGCCCTTGCCTCCCGGCCACGAGGATTCCCTGATGAAGACCTGGAACCCTCTCCTTCTCTCTATGCCTCTCCCCCTTCCTCGCCTCTCCTGCGAGATCTGGCCTGAAACCAAAGCGTTGGTTCCGAGGCCCCTAGCAGGCCCGCCATTCCACTCCCAGCTCCTCTGTCTCTGCACACCCTCCCCCTGCAAATCTTACAAGTCATGTCTTACTACAACTCTCCAGGCCCCTGCGGCGGCCTCCCACTGCCTTTCAAATTAACTCCAGGCCTCTGAACCCAGAGCCAGGGCCCGGGAGGTGGCTTCCGGCCAGCACGTCTGCCTTCTCCCGTCTGATGCCTCTCCTAGCTTTCCAGGCCCAGACTGCTCCCTCCATATTCCCTGCCTGAGCCCTCTCCTCCTTCAGTCCAATTCTGGCCCTCACAGAAGGCCGTGCTCAGACCCGACAACCTCGGGGAAGCCTTTCCTACCGGAGCAGGGAGCCGTGGTCCTGGGCCTCCAGATGCCTCCTTTGTCATTCACACCCAGTTTGCTTTCTCCTCTGTTCTCACCCTACCCTGAAGGGGCGAACACCTGGTCTCCTGATTAAGGCAGGAAAGCCTACGGAGCAGGGGTTCCACCTGGCTACCCATCAAGGTGGAGCACATAACATTTCCGAAGCCTAATTGCTTGAGAGTTGAAGGCCGGATTTGAAATCCAGAGGGGTGGTTGAGATCTCACTGTGTCCAGCTTCTCAGTAATTAGACTCTTGTCCTCCACAGGCCACCATTAAATGCAACCCTGGTGATCACTTTTGAAATCACATTTCGTTCCAAAAATATTACTATCCTTGAGCTCCCCGAAGAAGTAAGTAACCAATCGTAACGGATGGGTAGGGAAATGCTAGGTAACAGAACACATTTGAATTAAGAACTGGTGGAACTAGGTCTCCTAGGCGGCCCCTGTTCCATCAACCTAGAAATCTGTGATTATGGCTTTGTTGGTCTCTTTGGGGATGAGTATCATATGCCATTAGATGGAATTAAGAAGATGATAGTAAGGAACCTGAGGCAAAAATCGTTCTGGGAATGTAAAAGTTCTTAGGATTTTCAGCTGGGAGTGGTGACTCACGCCTGTAATCCCAGCACTTTAGGAGGCCAAGGTGGGCGGATTACATGAGGTAGGAAGTTCGAGACCAGCCTGGTCAACATGGTGAAACCCCATCTCTACTAAAGTAAACATAAAAATTAGCCAGGCGTGGTGGTACGCGCCTGTAATCCAAGCCACTCAGGAGGCTGAGGCAGGAGGATCACTTGAACCCAGGAGGCGGAGGTTGGAGTGAGCCGAGATGACCCCACTGCACTCCAGTCTGGGCGACAGAGCGAGACTCCGTCTCAAAAAAAAAGTTCTTACAATTTTCTAAGGCCTGGCTACTCAAAGGGCATTCCGGGACCTGCAGAACTGGGCTTCCTTAGGAACACAGCATCTCAGGCCCCACCCCAAACCTACTGATTGAAAGTCAGCACACTAGCAAGATCCCAGATGGTGTGAGTCCACATTAAGGTTTGTGAAGCCTCATTCTGAGACACCATTGGTT
>NW_012102166.1:370243-375821 GCF_000951045.1 Mandrillus leucophaeus
GATTCTCCTGCCTCAGCCTCCCAAGTAGCTGGGATTATAGGCGCCCACCACCATGCCCGGCTAATTTTTCTATTTTTAGTAGAGACGGGGTTTCACCATGTTGGCTAGGCTGGTCTTGAACTCCTGACCCCAGGTGATCCACCTGCCACAGCCTCCTAAAGTGCTGGGAATACAGGTGTGAGCCACTGCGCCCAGCCATTGATTGATTGATTGATTGAGATAGAGTCTCACTTTGTAGCCCAGGCTGGAGTGCAATGGCGTGATCTCAGCTCACTGCAACCTCCGCCTCCTGAGTTCAATTATGCTGCCCTAGCCTCCCAAGTACCTGGGATTACAGGCACACACCACCACGCCCGGCTAATTTTTGTATTTTTAGTAGAGATGGGGGTTTCACCATGTTCGCCAAGCTGGTCTTGAACTCCTGGCCTCAGGCGATCCGCCCACCTCGGCCTCCCAAAGTGCTGGGATTACAGGCGTGAGCCACCGCTCCTGACCAAAGTGTCCTCTTTTTAAAATCAGGGAAAGTCTTAAGCAAAAGAAACCTGACATCAAACAAGCCTGGGCTGTAGGAGTCCTTGAACCTGGAGCACAAACAGATCCAGCAAATCCATGTGTCAGTCAGGGTAGCGGTGACCCCTGGGGCCAGGGGAGGTTGGAGGAAGCAAGCGGGGCTTCCGAGGACTTGGGAATGTTTCATTTTTCATCTGGAAGCCGGATGCATTCAGTCTGTAGACATTTCATCAAGCTGTGATGTGTGTACTTTTCTACTACATGTCACAGTTCAGTTTTTTAAAAAGTCTTCAACAGTGAGAGGCTGGGCGCAGCGGCTCACATCTGTCATCCCAGCACTTTGGGAGGCTGAGGCAGGTGGATCGTTTGAGGTCAGGAGTTCAAGACCAGCCTGGCCAACATGGTGAAACCCCATCTCTGCTAAAAATACAAAAATTAGCCGAGTGGTAGTGGTGTGCGCCTATAATCCCAGCTACTCAGGAGGCTGAGGCAGGAGAATCACTTGAGCCCGGGAGGCAGAGGTTGCAGAGAGCTGAGATCATGCTGCTGCACTCTAGTATGGATGACAGAATGAGACCCTGTCTCAAAAAAAAAAAAAAAAAAGAAAAGAAAAGAAAAGTCTTTAACAATGAGAGTCAAACCATTGGTGTGAGAGGGAATTTATGGGCACCCACCTACCTTTTCAGGCTCCTGCCTCACTTGCCCTTCCCCACCCACCTCTCACCACTCCCCTCCACTACCTGTGATACTGGAAGCCTCTGGTTAGAACATGGGAGTTGGGTGGTCTAGGAGCCAGGCTTACGAGCCTTGGGTAAGTCACTTCACCCCGACATAGCACCGTTTCCTTATTTGCAGCCATACGGTGAGTAATGTCTACTTGACAGCCCTGTGAAGATCAAAAGCACTAGCAAGTATAAAATGTCTAGGATTGGCCGGGCGCGGTGGCTCACACCTGTCATCCCAGCACTTCGGGAAGCCAAGGCAGGCAGATCACCCGAGGTTGGGAGTTCAAGACCAGCCTGGCCAGCATGATGAAACCCGGTCTCTACTAAAAATACAAAAATTAGCCAAGAGTGGTGGCAGGTACCTGTAATCCCAGCTACTTGGGGGGCTGAGGCAGGAAAATCACTTGAACCCGGGAGGCAGACGTTGCAGTGAGCCGAGATCGCGCCATTGCAGTCCAACCATGAGCGAAACTCCACCTAAAAAAATAAAAAATAAAAAAATGTCTAAGATCGTCCCTGACACACAGAAAGCACTCAGTGAAAGGCAGCGATTATCATTTCATTGTCTTGTATCAGTTGATCGACCGATTTTCTCCCTTCCTAGTTCCAGAAGGGATTTAGTGGCCACTTAACAAATCTCCAGGCAACATTGGAAGGAATATCTGTTAAAAATAAGAAAAAGTGGCCGGGCGTGGTGGCTCACGCCTGTCATCCCAGCACTTTGGGAGGCCGAGGCGGGAGGATCAGGAGGTCAGGAGATCGAGACCATCCTGGCTAACACGGTGAAACCCCGTCTCTACTAAAAATACAAAAAATTAGCCGGGTGTGGCGGCAGGAGTCTGTAGTCCCAGCTACTTGGGAGGCTGAGGCAGGAGAATGGCATGAACCCGGGAGGCGGAGCTTGCAGTGAGCAGAGATCGCGCCACTGCACTCCCAGCCTGGGCGACAGAGCAAGACTCCATCTCAAAAATAAATAAATAAATAAATAAGAAAAAGTGAGTGGCAGGAAAATAAAAGAGCCAGGAGTGGCATGTGTTACGAAGATGTAGCTTGCGAGACGTGGACCATAAGTTGGATTCGAGGCTTTGCTGCAGCCGCTATACCATTTCCATTGTTCTGCCAAAGCCCCTGATTTTTGGTGCTAAGAACAAGAAGGCAGTGCTTCAAGGGTCCTCATTAAGAAGCCACTGCAGGGTGCAGTAGAGTGTCTGCAGTCCCAGCTGCTCAGGAGGCTGAGGCAGGAGGATCACTTGAGCCCAGGAGTTGGAGTAATCAGTGAGCTACAGACGCATCACTGCACTCCAGCCTGAGCTACAGAGCAAGGCCTGCCTCTTAAAAATAAGAAGGCCAGGCACAGTGGCTCATACCTGTAATCCCACCACTTAGGGAGGCTGAAGCGGGTGAATCACCTGAGGTCGGAAGTTCGAGACCAGCCTGGCCAACGTGGCGAAACCCCATCTCTACTGAAAATACAAAAATTGAGCCAGGCGTGGTTGTGGGCACCTGTAATCCCAACTACTCGGGAGGCTGAGGCAGGAGAATCACTTGAACCCTGGAGGCGGAGGTTGCAGTGAGCTGAGGTGGTGCCACTGCACTCCAGACTGGCAACAGAGTGAGACTCTGTCTCAAAAAATATATAAGAAGCAGCAACCACAGCAGTCTAATGAGCCAGATCCTCACAGCACCTGCAGTACGGGTGGAGTATTATCCAGGAAGCACAGAAGCTGGGGACCAGGGGAGACAGTCTGGTTCAGTAAGGATATCCTCCCACTCCCCACCACTCCAAGAGGATGTAAGAGTCTCAGGAAAGGCTGGGCGTGGTGACTCTCACACCTGTAATCCCAGCACTTTGGGAGGCTGAGGTGGGTGGATCACCTGAGGTCGGGAGTTTGAGACCAGGCTGACCAACATGGTGAAACCCCATCTCTACTAAAAATACTAAAATTAGCCCGACGTGGTGGCACACGCCGGTAATCCCAGCTACTTGGGAGGCTGAGGTGGGAGAATCAGTTGAACCCAGGAGGCGGAGGTTGCAGTAAACTGAGATCGCGCCATTGCACTCCAGCCTGGGCAACAAGAGCGAAACTCTATCTCAGGAAAAAGAAAAAAAAAAAGAGTCTCAGCAGGAATGCTTGGGAGACCAGATGTTACAGGCAGGCCTCCAGGGACTTTTTCCTGAAGCAGAGCATTTGCCAAACATTGGGCAGCAGCAAGGGTGAAAACGTCCTCTTTGCCAAGCGTCTCGTGTATGTGCCTCTTCTGCTTCGTCACTTGGCAGCCAGGTTGGCACAGGGCACGCATGGTTTTGTGGACGCTGAGGAGCCTAGTGATGATGGAAGCAGAAGTGATGGTATTGTAGTAAAGCACTGGCCCAGCTTGCTGTGCACCAGGCTCTGTGCTGTCCGCTTTCTGGACATCCTGTCAGTCATGGCAGCCCTGAAAGGCAGACACTTTTGTTAACTCGTTTTACAGATGAGCAAACTGAGATCAGAGCTTGAATAACCTGCCCAAGGTGACGTGCCCAGTGAGAGGACAAGAGCCATCCTTCCTTCCCTCAGAGATAAGCCAGGGGAGGGCATGAGGACAAGTCCATAGCTCTGCTCAGAAAGTCTCACCCAGGCCAGGTGCAGTGGCTCATGCCCATAATCCCAGCACTTTGGGAGGCCAAGGTGGGCAGATCACCTGAGGTCAGGAGTTCCAGACCAGCCTGGCCAACATGGTGAAAGTCTGTCTCTACTAAAAATACAAAACTTAGCTGGGCATGGTGGCACGCACCTGTAATCCCAGCTACTTGGGACTCAGGAGCCTAAGGCAGGAGAGTCACTTGAACTCGGGAGGCAGAGGTTGCAGTGAGTCGAGATCGCCCCACTGCACTCCAGCCTGGGTGACAAAGTGAGACTCTGCCTCGAAAAATAAAAAAAGAACAAAAGAAAGTCTTACTCAGGCCAGGCGCGGTGGCTCACATCTGTAATCCCAGCACTTTGGGAGGCCGAGGCGGGTGGATTGCTTGAGCCCAGGAGTTTGAGACCAGCCTGGGCAGCATGGCGAACAGGAGGTTCAAGTTGGCTGGTGGGTGCTGCAGCGTCTCTCCTTTTGCTTAGTAAGCTTGTGGAAGGTGGGGCTGTGGGTGATGCATCCCTCGATTCCCTAGCGTGTAGCATGGAGCTAGATGCCGGCGGTGCCCTCAGTAACCGTACATGGCATCGGATTGAACCTCAGTCTTCCTAACAGGTGGTGGTGCCTCCTGGAGTGACAAATTCCTCTTTTCAAGTGACATCTCAAAATGTTGGACAAGTTACTGTTTATCTCCATGGAAATCACTCCAATCAGACCGGGTAGGCTGGCCTCAGCGGGTGCGGGCCTCACATGACAAGAAGGGGGCCGTCCTGGGCGCGTGGAAGTCTCCTTCGGAAGCCCAGCCTCAGCTCATCCTGGCCCCCAAACTCCTTTCCAGCCCGAGGATACGCTTTCTCGTGATCCGCAGCAACGCCATTAGCATCGTAAACCAGGTGATTGGCTGGATCTACTTTGTGGCCTGGTCCATCTCCTTCTACCCTCAGGTGATCATGAATTGGAGGCGGAAAAGGTAACCCCCTGGGCCGTACGTGCAGGCTGTCTTGGGGCCACTAGGAGCAGGGCGTTCCAGCAAGGCTGCCGATGGCGCAGCCTCCGATGTCCCCTCTACCCTTCTGTCTGCCTGCCCTTTCCAGAAAGTTGCCCCAATGCGAAGGCTCGGGGAGCCTGGGTCGGACTCCCGTGCTGGGCATTTCATCCTTTGCCCAGCTCAGCCCCTCCCTGAGAAAGCAACAAAATGGGGCTCCTTAGTTTAGTGGAGAATGGGCAGGGGAGGGGGGGAAGTCCACTGTGAATCTGCTCTGCACTGGGTCCACCTGGCCCTGGAGGATTTCGGTGTCAAGTCCTGTAGACTCGGCCTTCGGGACGAAGCAGTCCCACCTCGACTTGCAAGGACCCAAGCCACGTGGGCCTCCTGGGGGGATGGCAAGCAGACAGCCAGGAGGGAGCCTCTCCTCCGGAGGCCTCCCCGACTCCCCTCTGGAGCCAGGACTTGAGGAGCAGAGAGATCTTAGGCAGGGGAGGAAGGGAGGAGGGAAGTAGCTCTCGAGGGCAGGCATTGGGTAGCATCCGTGGTGGGAGCAGGAGGGACCTAAGGACAGTGCCCTGCTTGAGACGGGTCGAGTCCTCCTTCCCCGTGGCCTGGGAGCCCTGTCCCTCCCATTCCCCACAGTAGTGCCAGTCCTCACCCCCAGCCCTGCCCTGCCCCTCCACCCCCGCCAGTCCTCACCCCCTGGGGTCCTCACCCCCTGCCCTGCCCCTCCACCCCC
>NW_012102166.1:376678-386045 GCF_000951045.1 Mandrillus leucophaeus
CCCCCGCCAGTCCTCACCCCTGCCCTGTCTTGCCCCTCCACCCCCTGCAGCGTCATTGGTCTGAGCTTCGACTTTGTGGCTCTGAACCTGACGGGCTTCGTGGCCTACAGTGTATTCAACATCGGCCTCCTGTGGGTGCCCTACATCAAGGTACGGCCTTGCCTGTCCCACATCTCTGCCCACGTGGCGTGGTGGCCTGGCTGCCCCTCACCACCCAGCTTCTCCCACCCACCAAACAGGAGCAGTTTCTCCTCAAATACCCCAATGGCGTGAACCCCGTGAACAGCAACGACGTCTTCTTCAGCCTGCACGCGGTCGCCCTCACTCTGATCATCATCGCGCAGTGCTGCCTGTATGAGGTGAGGCCAGGCCTGGCCCCCCACAGGCCGCCCCAGCCAACACCCACCACCCCGCCTCACCTTTGACAGAAGACGCAGCGGAGCCTGGGAAAGGAAGTGGGTGTGTTCACTCAGCCCGGTCCTGTGCTGGGCGGAGAAGACGCCCGTGAGTCCAGGCCCTCAGAGCCCGCCAAGTCTGGGGTGAGGGACTCAGGGAGAGGCAGTGGCTGGACCCAGGCTGAGAGCTGTGCGCAGAGGAGCTCAGACAGCTCATGGAGGAGCGCAAGGCCCTGAGCCCCGCCAGGGAGGAGGGGGGAGGGCGGCAGAAGATGCTTGGTTGAGTTCCAAGGATGAGTGAAGTCCCTGTGGGGGAGGGGAGGAGCCAGGGTGGGCTCCCGGAGGGGTCAGGTCACAGAGGCCAAGGGGCATTTGAGAGGGACCCTGAGCAGGTGGGTGCAGCTGGGCTTAGGGTGCCAGGAGGGGCAGGTTCCTGAGCGGTCAGGAGAGGCCCGTGTGCAGGCAGAGGCACCGGTACTCAGCCTTGTTGCTGGAGGCCATGGGTGTCAGCAGGGCAGGGCCCCGCCAGGGCTGGGTCCGGAGGCCCCTGATGTGCCAGCTTTGCTCTCCCTTCTCTCAGGGCGTTCCCTTCACGCTGGGAGGCAGCCGGGGGCTGTCCGGCCACCCGCATGATCCCTCTAGGCTTTCTTAGCTGTCGGTGTGACGCGAGAGCGAAGGAGGCCCACGTTGGGCCCGTGTTCAGGGAAAGGCAAGGCGAGGGGACAGATTCCTGAGATGCTCAGGCTGCCGCCGGGTCGTGGGACGAGTCAGTACCTGGCTGGGAGAGGCACCAGGCCACCAGAGGTCGGAGCCCACGTCTCCGAGTGAGCGCTGAGAGGCGCCCAGTTCTGCCAAGTAGGAACGAAGCACACGGAGCTTCAGAGTCCCAGCGGCCTGAACAGGAGGCCCTGGTGATGAGAAGGTGTGGCTGGTGCCAGGAATGTCACCCCAGCCCAGGTGTGATGCTTTCTGTGGCCCGGATGTTCCCCTGCCACGACCCCAGTGCAGTCCCCACCTCGCAGGGGCTCCTTCAAGGCCAGGGTCCAGCCTCCGTGCCCTTCTCCAAGCCCGCCCTATCCGGGGCCGCCCATGCTGAGCCCCAGCCTGGCCTCTGTGTGGGTCCACATCTCCACCCTCCTGTCGCCCCCAGCGCGGTGGCCAGCGTGTGTCCTGGCCTGCCATCGGCTTCCTGGTGCTCGCGTGGCTCTTCGCACTTGTCACCATGATCGTGGCTGCCGTGGGGGTGACCACGTGGCTGCAGTTTCTCTTCTGCTTCTCCTATATCAAGCTCGCGGTCACGCTGGTCAAGTATTTTCCACAGGTACTTCCAGGGCCCTGTTCACATGGCCGGTGGCAGGAGAGGCGAGAGGTACAGGGCCCAGGCCCTGCTCCTGTGGGGCAGCTCCGGCCGGGGCGAGGAAACAGGACGGAAAGCCACAGGGAGCCCGGGAGCCCAGGAGGAGCAGCGCGGTGGGGAAGCCAGCCTACCGCTCTTCCCCCGGGCTGGAATCACACGAGATCGTTAGCGGAGGCCCCGGGACCCCATGCTCCCTTAAGCATCAGGCGTTGTGCGCGTGGTTCCCCTTCTCCACACCCCAGCCTTTCCTGATGCCTTTGGCTCTGCCCCACCACTGCCTCCATTTCCACAGCAAGGGGCAGCCACCACAGCAGGAGACTCTGGAGAGGTGAGGTGGGAGGAGGGAGCAGCTTCCTGCACAGAGCTCAGCCCCTCCTACGAGCGAGCATAGCAGGTCCTCCTCAGATCCGGAGACTCAGGGTCCAGCACATCTTGCCCTATGGCCTGGGACAGGGTTGGGGCTGAAGTTGCTGCACCCGGGGATCTAGGGCCTCATTTAACTCACCCCATTCCCAAAGGGAGGAGCCCTGTCCCAGTGTCCCCAGCCCTGGGAGCCTTGTGTTCTGTGAGCTCGGGAGGGCCAGCGTTCTGACTGGGAGGCAGGGCTGGACTCAGGCTGAGCAGGACTGAGTTTTGTGGACAAGGAGCCCGGGTGTTCCGGGCCAGGCCAGCCTGCACAAAGGCTGGGGTGGGACACGGGGAGGTAGTGAGGGGACATGGCTGGTTGAACAGTATTGAGCATGTTGAAGCTGGGAAGCTGGGGTCAGGTCCCAGGAGCTGGGGAGGGTTTCCAAGGAGGGGAAGGTTTGGGGAAGTGGGCCCCAGTCCCTGAGGGTGGGAGGGCTTGGGGCCAAGAAACCAGGCAGGAAGGAGCCCAGGTTGGAGATGTTTGGAACTGTCCAGGACTGGAGGGGCAGCAGCAAGGACGGAAGAGGGTGAGCCAGGACACAAGACAGGGACCGACCGGAGGCTGACTGGGAGACCACCAGAGAGGCCAGGACCTCCCTCACGGCGGGAAGGAAAGGTCACAGCAGTCAGAGGACCCACAGGGCTCTGCGGCGTGGGAGGACGTGGGGCACAGGCAGTCAGACTGGAGCGCCTCCCCGCAGACCCACCCCCCAGACCCCAGAAGCCTCGGCCAGGCGTGCAAGGGGAGTAAACCCCCTCTACAGACGGGGAAACCAAGGCTAGGAGAACTGTCACTTGCCCAAGACAGCAAGCTCTGGTGACGGAGCCGGGATTCCAAACCACAAGTCCCACTCCCACCCAGTCCCTAAGCACATGAAGTCCCGGCCGAGTTTGGGGACAGCCTTCCCTGGAGGCAAGAGGAATCATAGCTGCAGGGAAACCAGCTTAGGGCCTTAGCCCCAGGGATGTGGAAGACACAGGAAGGCAGCACCAGCCCCCCTCCCTGGAATTGTGAGGTGCGGGGGGTGGGGGGCCTTTCCTTGCTGTACATGCAGATGAGACGCCCACCCCCAGGACCACTCAAACTGTGCCTTGGCTGAGGCCTGTCACAGCCCAAAGGTCACTGTGTTCCTTGGAGCCAAGGCCCCAGTGGGAGGAATGAGAACCGCTTTTGTTTGGAGGGGCAGTCATGAGGCACGTGAGGCAGCCGCCCAGTCCTCACCGCCCTCCATCTGTCTGTCCCTCTGTCTGGCCCAGGCCTACATGAACTTTCACTACAAAAGCACCGAGGGCTGGAGCATTGGCAACGTGCTCCTGGACTTCACCGGGGGCAGCTTCAGCCTCCTGCAGATGTTCCTTCAGTCCTACAACAACGGTGAGTCAGCCAGCGGGCTGCTGGCCACCCTGTGGCTGGAGCATTGGGTGGGGCCAGCCTTCCCGGGACCCTCCAACCAGGGCTCCACCCCCAGCTGGGATCCAAGCCAATCCAGCCCCCAAGGAGAGACCCGCCTAGGGGCCTTTGTAGCCGCAGGATGTGTGGTTTTTTGGGACCCCCACCTCCCACCACCCCACGTGCTCCAGCTGCCTCAGGAGCTACAATCTAACACCAGCTTCCATCCCCCGGCCGCTAACAGACCAGTGGACGCTCATCTTCGGAGACCCAACCAAGTTTGGACTCGGGGTCTTCTCCATTTTCTTCGACGTCGTCTTCTTCATCCAGCACTTCTGTTTGTACAGAAAGAGACCGGGGTATGACCAGCTGAACTAGCACCCAGGGACCCAGTGCGCAAAGCCCCCGGCCTCGCGCCCTGCTGGGGAAGGCCTCACCCAGCGAAGGCCGGAGAAGCGGTTGGGCCCTGGCACGCAGGGCCGGCTCAGTGTGCGGACACAGGAGAGCACTCTGCTCCTGGAGCCAGAGGCCGTTCATCAGCCTGCCTTCATCCGGGCCCCTCCTGGGCCTCCCCGGCCAGGCACGTGGCACCGTCGCCTTGACGCCGCCATCTCTTTTCTTTAAGGCTTCAAGCAGCGCGCACAGGCTCTGGCAGCCGTCTCAGGCAGGACTGGGCACCGAACTTGCAGCTGAAGGCCTTGCCCCAAACTACCAGCGTTTCTGCGAGCAGCTTGAAGGGCTGACCTTGCAGCCGGGAGAGCCAAGGGCACTCTGCTGCCACCGCTGCGTTCCCAGAGACCAAGCAGCCAGGTGCCGTGGCCAGTGGACTCAGAGGTGCTGGTGGAGGGACCAGGACTTTGGGGTTAGGCCACGGGATTCTTTCTCTGCAGGCCACTTTCCTGACACGCTCTCTACATAACTCAGCGTCCGCGACTGCCGTCAACAGCTGGTCCTACCCAGAGTATTTCTGAGCCCCGAGGGGCCCGCCAGATTGGTTCTGAACTGGACTCATGCCCAGCACATTAGCATACTAAGTCCTTTCAGATTTTGTGGAGGGACGTTTGGAAGTGGCTTACTCTCTTCTGCCCTCTCTGCTACCTCCACCTTTCCAGTCCGATGAGCCCCACCTGAGCACACCCAGCCCCTCCTTACCCAGCATCTGGAGTACAGGACACCTCTCTCCTGCTACCAGTCTGTGCCTTAGAGGTCTGTTAGGCCTGCCAAACGGCGACCAGCTGCCCCGGAGGGAGGGCAGGCCCCCTTCTCTCTCTTTCCCCAGATCCCTACCTGAGACTCACCAGTTTCTGGCCTGTTCAGGAGCCTCAGATAAGTATTTGTACTTGAGACCACCTCACACAATCTGTATGGGCCCAACCCTGATCTCAACCTCCTTCCCTCCACCCGAAGCTGTCGTCCTTCCTATGGCAGCAGGGGGGTCCCAGGACGTGCCTCGTACATGCCTTGAGCTTGTCAGTCCACTGAGCTTTCGTCTATGAGACAACGCGAGGGGCCTGTATCTTGAATTAAAACCTACGCGCTTCCTTTGTGCACTCTTAAGTGTGTGCTCCATACAGAAGGCAGGTGTGCTGCCTTCAGAGCCAGGTGCCCCTGCTCCCCACCTTGTGTAAGGAAGCACGTAAGGTTGTGAAGTTCACTGACCCGAGGGGGCTGCGTGCTGACCCTGCACTTCACTGGGGAGCCAGCCCTCTTGGGTAGTGTGAGACGCCTGCCCGCCCAGGGACAGGTCACTCTCCCAGGCTCCATGTCTTTACCATTACCAGGGCACGCCACTCAATCTGGATGTGAGTGGGGGCGGATGAGGTTCTGAAGGGCACACCAGCACTGGGTGTGGGGGCGGGGGGCAGTGGGGGTCTTATTCTCCAGACGCTTCCTCTATGTAGTTGTCACAAACATCAAAGAATGTCAGGTCTCGTTTCTGTAGAGCAGAGACTTTGGCCTGACCAGGTCCACAGACCTGTCTCACTTGTGTCACCCAATCAATGTGTTACTGGGTGCCATACTTTAAAATGAGATATTTCAAATGATTGACTTTTCCGGCCGGGCACGGTGGCTCACGCCCATAATCCCAGCACTTTGGGAGGCCAAGGCAGGTAGGTCACCTGACATCAGGAGTTCAAGATCAGCCTGGCCAACGTTGCAAAACACTATCTCTACTAATAATACAAAAATTAGCTGGGCATGGTGGCAGGCGCCTGTAATCCCAGCTACTTGATTGGCTGAGGCAGGAGAATCACTTGAACCCGGGAGGCGGAGGTTGCAGTGAGCCCAGATCGCGCCACTGCACTCCAGCCTGGGCAACAAGAACAAAACTCTGTCTCAAAAAAAAAAAAAAAAAAAAGTTATGGACTTTTCTTTAAAATCTGATTTGGCAGTGCTAGGTAGGTCCAGGAGTGCTACCACCTTGCCAGAGCTGGTACGCAGGTGGTCAGGTGCTCTCTGGCTCACCCCCATCTGGCCAGATCACGGTCCCCAGCAATGTGGGGGGGCTGCATCCCTCACTGTGATACAGGGCGTGCCCTTAGTGTCTTATAGGCAGGGGTCTCTCGAAGGCACCTCTGGGTGTCCCTATGGCCCCTCCCAGGTGGGAGCTGAGGCTAGGTTGCAAAAAGGAAGGTGGGAGCAAGTAGGGGCTTCACAATAACACCCAAGAAAGCACACGCACCCCAGGGTCCCACCCCAGTGCTCCCAGATGCTCCCACAGATGTGGTTCTGGTCAGGCGCAGTGCAGCTGCTACGGCTCCACCAGCCCCGGGCTTTCCAGGCAGGTGGGCCTGGGAGTAGTTAAGCTTTGTCCCAGAACAGTGGGGGATGAAGCCATCGTTAAAACCACAGCTCTGGCCCCAGTATCCCACCCCGGAGACATCCCAGCCCATGCCTCAGCAAAGCCCCTGTGAATTCCAGCACTGTTTATTGAGCACACCACGTCGGGGAGGGGCGGCAGTGGTTTCCACGGTCACCAAAGTAAGGCTTGTGCACTTGCTGAGCTTCCAGATGCGAGTTAGTAAGCTAAATTCAAAAGTAGAACGGGCACCTCCAAAGAGTACGATAAAAACATTTCGTATCAAACGTGATTAAAAAAATACAAAAGTTAAACCCACAGGCAAAGAGGAAAATGACAATCCTGAGAGCTGCCCTGAAACGTGAGCCTCGAACCTCGTCTAAATCCTGTAAGAAGGTAAACCCTGGGGAGGCCAGCACCCCTCGGGAGAGTGGGAGTGAACGGGGAGCCCACCTGGCTTCTGTCTGGGCAAACCTTCATAGCACCCCAGGCAGGACGTGTGTGCAGTCCCCCAATGGGCAGAGGCACTGCGGGGTGGACACACAAGGGCTGCGGGGCGGTGGCGGAGCCGAACCCGGCGGCCAGGGCAAAGCGGGAAAGGCCCGGCCTCTCCGGCATTTCCCAGCTTTGGTGGCTCCCAAGAGATGGTGGTTCCCACTTGCCCTGCCACACTGTGGCCAGGCAGCAGGGTCGGAGCTGAGCCTGTGGACACAGCAGACCGGCTACCACTCAGCTCTAGGCCCTTGTTTCCAATCCTGGGTGTCCAGGGGAGAAAGCTGGTCCCAGAGGCCCCAGGCCAGGGGCGGGAGAAGAGAAGGAAGGCCAGGCCTGGCCTCTGGGACCAGCTGTAGCCCCTCTGAGCTGGGGCCCAGCACTCAGCAGAAGCCAGGTGGGGACAGAGCGTGGCAGTGGCGATCCTGTACAGAGGGGAGGCAGGCAGGAGTTGCAGACGGTGGCAGCTGCTAGGACAGCATGGACTGCTGCACGGCCTTCTGCAGTGACTGCCGTGTCACCAGCAGGCGTACCACCTCCTCCGAGCGCTTGGTGAGCCGCTTCCGGGCCTGGTCGTGTGTGACCATGGTCATGTCCCAGCCGTTCACCTGGCCCAGGGAGAGAAGACAGGCCCACCTCAGCTCCCCGCCCTCTGGGATCTGGAAGCAGAGGGCTTTGGAGGCCCGGGTCATTCAAGTAAGCCCCCAGCCTAACATCCCAGGCCAAGCACTGTGGCTGAGACACACACAGGAGAGAAAGCCAGCGTCCTCTGGGGCAATACCAGCATGGGTTCCCAACTGGCTATGGTGAGTTCCTCCCAGCTGCGAGGCTGCGGCAGGTCCCCAGCCCCACGTGCTTCAGACCTGCTGGCCCAAACCTTGTTTTTCCTCCTTTGGGACACGTGTTACCTGCATGATCTTGTCTCCAATCTGCAGCCCAGCGATTTCAGCAGGGCCTCCTTCGGACACCCGTGTGACGTAAATACCCTGGAAAGGGGTAGCCCAAGTCAAGCCCTGTGGTCCCTGGACTGGCCCCTTATCCACAGAGCGGAAGCCAGCATGGCATATTGCCAGCTGTCCCTCTGTCCCCGCACCCAGCCTGTCCCAGCACACACGGTCAGTGAGGACTATTCCGAGAGAGCCGGGGCAGAGTGTCGCTGCCCCACCGTGCGCCGGCCGTGCTCCCCTGGGCTTTGTCTGGACAGCCCTTCCTCACCCCTACCCATCCTGATTCTCACTAGGTCACTTCCAATGCCTGCTTAGAGAACATGGTTTGAGAGATGAGGTCTGCTCCTTCCATGGGGGCCCAGGAAACAGAGACCCACCATCTCAGGCCCCTGTGCCCCATGCAGCGGTCCCAGGACCCCAGAACCCCCTCACCTTGTCCGTCTTGTCTTCGGAAAAGGGATTCTGGGAAGGATCCTGGTCGATTCCACCTCCAATGCTAAAACCCAGGATTAAGTTCTCACCTTGACGCAGCTTGTGAATTTCAACTCTTTGCTGGCAAAGAAAAAAAGCCAGTTGAGGGAAGTGGGTGGTTGGAGAATGAGGCTGGTGTGTGTCCCCAGCAGCAGCCTCAGAGCCATGCCAAGGGGGTGGGGCCCAGGCCCCTGCAGGAATCCAGCTGCTTACCAGCCTGGGAGGCTGAGGAGCTGGCACTCAGAACTTGGCCACGTTGATCCACCCACACAGCCCTCTGTCCTCAACCTGTCCCCACTTCCCCTATTAGTCTTAGGCACTCGTCTTGGTCAACACGTGGTCAGAGCCCCTGCTGGCCCAAGAGTCCAGGTGCTATGGCTTTTGTGGGTGGGAAGCCCATCTCACAGGAGGTGCTCTGGAAAAACAGAGATCAAACTTGCATAGAAAGGAGAGGAAGGGCTTCCCGGCCAAGGGGAGCAGAGCACAGCACAGGCTTCAAGGTGCTGTGGATACGTGTCCGTGAGACTGGAGTGTCCAGTGCAGGACACAGAACTGGGAGGCGAGATGAGGCTGAAAGTGTAAGGCTGGGGCCAGATCCCGTCCTGAAGGGGAGTAGGGGTGTCTCCCTAAGCCCCGGGCCCTGCTCTTGTGCAGAAACAAGAGTGTTCTGAGGCGCTCCCACCATGCTCTGGGGTTATGGTCCCCAACTGTGCCAAGTTCCTTTCAAAGCCCTTGGCAAGCACTGTCCAGTAAGCAGATGCTGGGAGCCAGACCAGATCACTCCCAAGGTCGAGTTTTAACAGGAAGGAGAAAAGAAGCAAAAGATGACAATCCAGACTAGACCTAAAGAAGTTTCCCAAAGCGGGGATTATTTGCATCAGGCTTTGAGCGGGTGATGGGTAGCCTCGATCCTGAACCCACTGGAGTTCTCAGGAATGGAGTAGGGCAGGGCATGGTCAGGTTCGCTGCTAGAATGACCACTCAGGTAATCAGCAGAGGAACAGACATCTCACAAAAGCAGGATGCAGAGGCTAGGGGACGTGGAGCTACCTGAAAATGGAGATCTACAGACTTAGGGACCACTCATGGAGGAGAGGAGTCAAGAGG
>NW_012102166.1:387190-388043 GCF_000951045.1 Mandrillus leucophaeus
AAAAAGGCTGGTGCAGGGAGGGTGAAGCTTAGGACAGCTGTCAGCTGGTCCAGCAATGTTTCCTCCTGGCCCAGGCCTGAGCTGGTGCTCTAAGCTCAGCCTCATGTGTCGCCTTTATCAGTGGCTTCTCTGCCTCCACCCACCTGATTGCTGAGCTTCTCCAGCACACCCATCTGAGATAACACACCCAGTCCCTAAGGCTCCAGGGCGGGGACTTGACCTACTGCCCACCGGGCAGGCATTTCTTCTCGTCCTCTGAACGCTGTCGGGAGGTAGGCAGGAGACCTGAGTCTATCCTGAGGTCTTCTCTGGCTGAGCACTTCTTTCTGGGACTCCCTAGCTGTCATAGGGTTGCTCTCCAGGCCCCGTCCCACCGTGACACCGGCGTCTGAGTCTAACGTCCCAGCCTCCCTTCCTCCCTCTTCCTAGTCTAATACCACTCAGCACCTAAAACAAGCCAGAGGGCGGCCAGGGGCCTAGGCTAGCCCCCAGAGGGTCTACTCAGGACTCAAGTGCCAGGAGGGAGGCCTGGACTTTTCTGCCTTAAGGGCTGGAGAACCAAGAAAAGTTCCAAGACGCAACGCTCATCGCAGCTATACGAGCGTCCACCCTGGACCAGGCGGCGAGTGGGTCGGAGGAGCAAGGCTGGACAGGAAGGGGGAAGGGGCTGCCACGGCAGGCTCGGGACAGCTCCACCCCCAGATCTCCCTTCGGGCGGCGGCGCAAGCTGCAGCGGAGGAAGCATTTCCTCATTCCAGAGGCTGCGACTCATGGACGTCGGGATCGGCGCCCGCCCCCCGCAGCTCCCCGGCTGGGGACACGGAGGCCCGGGAAGGGGGCGCTTTCCCAGGCT
>NW_012102166.1:389178-392863 GCF_000951045.1 Mandrillus leucophaeus
ATCAGCGAGGCGGCCGTGCGGGGCAACGCCGCCGTCCTGGATTATTGCCGGACCTCGGTGTCAGCGCTGTCGGGGGCCACGGCCGGCATCCTCGGCCTCACCGGCCTCTACGGCTTCATCTTCTACCTGCTCGCCTCCGTCCTGCTCTCCCTGCTCCTCATTCTCAAGGCGGGAAGGAGGTGGAACAAATATTTCAAATCACGGAGACCTCTCTTTACAGGAGGCCTCATCGGGGGCCTCTTCACCTACGTCCTGTTCTGGACGTTCCTCTACGGCATGGTGCACGTCTACTGAAATGGGGGCCCGGGGGACTTTTTTTAAAAACCAGATCGGGAGGACTGTGGCCAGCAATTAACACCGTGTAGACTTCCTTAGTCCTTAAGTGGTTGAATTCGCTGCTTGTTCTGTAACCTTATAAATAATTTATATCTGAAGACGGAGAGCCTGTAATATTCTTCAGATTAAATGAAGCGTGAGACACTTGGTATAGTTCTTTCCTGCCATAAAGCTTAGTCTGCCACTGATGCAAAATCGCCGAGATTTGACTCCTGGAGAGCAGGGACTGGGCCAGAGCCTTGTGTTAAGTCCTTGCGTTTACACATAGGCCATCCAGAAACGGACCCTAAGGGCCTACATAAGGAAATAACTTCTTATTAACATCCTAAGAAGCAGTAACAGTTAATATGTATTAAGAGCTTCCTGGGCCGGCGCGGTGGCTGATGTCTGTAATCCCAGCATTTTGGGAGGCCGAGGTGGGCGGATAACCTGAGGTCAGGAGTTCAAGACCAGCCTGGCCAACATGGCAAAACTCCGTGTCTACTAAAAATACAAATATTAGCCGGGTGTGGTGGCGCGCGCCTGCAATGCCAGGTACTGGAGAGGCCGAGGCAGGAGAATCGCTTGAACCCTAGAGGCAGAGGTTGCAGTGAGCCAAGATCGCGCCACTGCATTCCAGCCTGGGTGATGGAGCGCGACTCCGTCCGTCTCTCACGAAAAAAAAACAGAGTTCCCTATATGCTGGCATTGTGACTTGTACTTTTTACACCAATCCTCCCATTTAATTTTAGCAATAACCTTACAGGGTAGATGTTATTGTTAGCTCCCTGGTAAGGAACCTGAGGCTCAGAGAGGTTAAATACTTCTGCCAGAGGAGATACAGCTAGGAAGAGACAGAGCCAGGATTCAAACACAGGTCTCTTAATTTGCTCTTGATAGGCTGGGTGTACCTTTCCCAGGCCAGCGTTCCCTCCCACTAACCACTAACCACTACTTCCAGGTATAAATGGTGTCATTTTAGTTCCGTTTCATTTAGTGACAGTCTTTTCCATAAGAAAAAGTCAAGATTTTATATATATATATACACACACACATACACACACACACACATACACAGGTACCCGCCACCACGCCCGGCTAATGTTTTGTATTTTTAGTAGAGACGGGGTTTCACCGTGTTAGCCAGGATGGTCTCGATCTCCTGACCTCGTGATCCACCTGCCTCAGCCTCCCGAAGTGCTGAGATTACAGGCGTGAGCCACTGCGCCCGGCCAGTCAAGCTGTATTTTTTAGAATATGTCTAGGGAAGATTAAATATTGTTTGGACATTTAGGCCAGCACAGTGGCTCATGCCTATAATCCCAGCACTTTGGGAGGCTGAGGCGGGCGGATCACCCAAGGTCAGGAGTTCGATACAAGCCTGGCCAACATGGTGAAACCCCATCCCTACTAAAAATAAGATGCAAAAATTAGGCGTGGTGGTGGGCACCTATAATCCCAGCTACTTGAGAGGCTGAGGCAGGAGAATCACTTGAGCCCGGAAGGTGGAGGTTGCAGTGAGCCAAGATCGTGCCACTGCACTTCAGTTTGGGTGACAGCAAGATTCCATCTCAAAAAAAAAATTGTTTGGACATTTAAACTGAATTTTGGGCTGGTTTAGGGTGTAAACACCTCCATGTGTTAATCCCTGATCCTTTCTTGTCAAGAGAGTTATCTTAAAATGCATTTGTGGCCGGGCACCTGTAATCCCAGCCCTTTGGGAGGCTGAGGTGGATGGATCACCTGAGGTGGGGAGTTCGAGACCAACCTGACCAATATGGAGAAACCCCGTCTCTACCAAAAGTACAAAATTAGCCAGGCGTGGTGGCACATGCCGGTAATCCCAGCTACTAGGGAGGCTAAGGCAGGAGAATTGCTTGAACCTGTGAGGCAGAGGTTGCAGTGAGCCGAGATGGCGCCATTGCACTCCAGCCTGGGCAACAAGAGCGAAACTCCATCTCAAAAAAAAAAGAAAGAATAAAACGCGTGTGTTTATTTGATATTGCAATAGAATTATAGTAGTTGCCTGAGTGCAGTGGCTCATGCTGTGATACCAGCACTTTGGGAGGCCAAGGCTTGAGCCCAGGAGATCAAGACCAGCCTGGGCAACATAGTGAGATTCCCATCTCTACAAAAAAACATGTAATTAGCCAGGTGTGGTGGCATGTGCCTGTAGTCCCAGCTACTCAGGAGGCTGAGGTGGGAGGATCAGGATCACCTGGGCCCAGGAGGTTAAGGCCACAGTAAGCCATAATTTGCCACTACACTCCAACCTGGGCAACAGCGAGACCCTGTCTAAAAAAAGAAATTACGGTAATGAACATGATGGTGCTCATTGGATTTATAGTTAACTGGGGAGACCAGCATCACCTAATTTCACAAGTACTTAAATTATGGTAAGTACTGTGAAGAGAGGACACAGCAAACCTAGCCCAAGTTGGGGGATGGAGGTCAAGGAAGTCTTCTTTGAGGAAATGACATTACATCTGAAACCCAAAGGTTGAATAACATGGCCAAGTAAAGTGTGGGGAAGGGGTTACCTTCAGGAAAGCGCGTGTTTCCAGGCCATTGGGTAGGAAGGAATGTGACTGTATTTAGAGAGAGAGGAGGCCACAGGGTAGACCCAGACCAGATCATGGAGGGCAGTAATGGGTACGGGGGCATGTCCCTGTAGGAGGCTGGAATGGGAAGATCAAGATCACTTGAGCCCAGGAGGTTGAGGCTGCAGTGAGCTTCCATTTGCCCTGGCCTTGATCCTCAGAGCAAATGGCGGAAGCCTTTGGAAGTTTTTAGTCTGAAGTGATGTAATCACATTTGGATTTTTTTTTTTTTTAATAATCTGTTTTCGTTTGGAAGGGGATCTGAGAGCTTGAATCCAAGACCCCTTTTGACAGATCATAGCCCATGGCCAGTCATGGAAATGGATCTGGGACCCAGACCTGTTATATTCCGTTTCAGCTTCAGGACCACACGCACACGACGCCAAGGAGAAGCCGAGGCCATAGTGTTGCCTCCCTATCCCAGTGAGCCCTTTCTCTGCCCCCCACTGAAGATCCTCAGTGGTTCGCCCACCTCTGTCCTCTCAGAACCTCCTCTGAGTGGGAAGGAAAGGTTCATTCCTGGTGTGAGGGAGAAGCAGAGGGAGTCCTCGGCCTGGTGGGAGAGGAGGAAGAAGGAAGAGGGATAAGTGAGCTGATGATGTACTTACCCATTTCCCTATTGTTGGGCAGTAAGTTTGAAATGTTCACTACTATAAAAAATTCTCGGCCGGCCGCGGTGGCTCAAGCCTGTAATCCCAGCACTTTGGGAGGCCGAGATGGGCGGATCACGAGGTCAGGAGATTGAGACCATCCTGGCTAACACGGTGAAA
>NW_012102166.1:394083-406706 GCF_000951045.1 Mandrillus leucophaeus
ACACACACACACACACAGGTAAACATGAAGCCATGAGGGGAAGAAAGTCAGGACACATTTGAAATTGATACCGTTTATTGTTTTATGACCAAATAAGAGTGTCGGAGAATGCATGTATTGGGCAGGTGCCAGAAAGCGTCTGCCATCTCCCCCACCCATTCTGTGTACTGGCCTAAGGGCAAACAGCTGGCAGGAAGGTGGTGTCTTTAGGAGAGAGAGTTCTTGGATCCACTGGAGAGGATGCTCTGAGGGAAGTTGCGGCACTTGGAGAGGGGAGTGGGGCGGAACCAAATGGAGCCCTTCTCCAGACATGCGCGATGCTGTTCCAAGTGAGGTAATCTAGGAGCTCTACGGGGCACTGTGGTCCTTAGCTGAGGTGCTCAAGGACTCTGGAAGGAAGTCGTGTTCCCCACTTACAACCCGTTCCCTAGTGCGGGAAGCCAGCCCCGGAGACAGGAAGAACTGACGGCAGGGGGTGGGGCAAAAAGACAGCCATGATGGGTCTGCCCTGATGACCCCAGCATCAGACGTGGAGGTCACTTTGCTCTTTCATGGCTGGTCCCCGTGATGTCACATGGATAGCACCCAGTGTACAAATTTCCTGTTGGACAGCATCATGGCGTTCCCAAAGGCCTGGGATCGCTCGGTGCTAGACGGCTGGGTTTAGGATGGGGCCTGAACATAAGCAGAGGCAATTCACGTGCTCCTGGAATATCAGAACAGAAAGGAGCTCCAGAGGCTGGCACTCTCATCTCCCAGTGAGGCAACCAGTGCCCAGGGAGAAGGGCTTTCCCAAGTCTGAAAGGAGCTCCAGTTCCTGCTTCACTTCTCCCCATTTAAAAGCCAGTTTCCATCAGACTAATGAGCCTCCCACTCTTGCACCAAGATTATGCAGAAAAACGGTGGGAGCTGGGGGCTGGGCAAAAAGCAAGGAAACTGGAAGAGTGTGACACTGTCTGGAAGCTGTCACGGGATCTCTGGCTTTTCTGAGCACGGGGGCCCTGATGGGCAGTCAGGAGGTCACTGAAAGGCTTGGCCGGCCTTGAAGAAACAATGAGGGTAAGTCCTCTAAGGAAGCAAAGTCTAAAGGGGCAACCCTCACAGCTAAAGACAGTCAACTTGATTAAACAAAAGCCTTGCCAAACCTGGCTCCTGTCTGCCGCCTTCACCCAGCTTCTCCGTTGCTCCTTCCCACGTCAAAGCGTCTCTTCACACCTGCGCTTACCTCACCTGGAATGCTTCCCCGTCACCTAGTTGGGCTGCTATAACCTTTCAGATTTCAACCCACAGGTCGCTTCCTTGGGGAGACTTTATCTGGCTACTCCTCATTCACCTCTCCGACACCCCATTCCGCCTGCAATGACAGGCGTGATCATTTGATAACGCCCACTAGACTGGATACCCTCGAGGGCAGGGATCATGTCTGTGTTGCTCATCCCTGTCAGCAGCGTCTGGTCCAACACCTGACACGTCACGGGGACTCCATAAACATTTCCTGGCTAAAGGAATGACTGACTGTAGGAAGACATTTTCTTTTTTTTTTTGGAGATAGAGTCTTGCTCTGTCGCCCAGGCTGGAGTGCAGTGGCACGATCTTGGCTCAGTACAACCTCCGCCTCCCAGGTTCAAGCCATTCTCCTGCTCAGCCTCCCGAGTAGCTGAGACTACAGGTGCATGCCGCCACACCCAGCTAATTTTTTGTATTTTAGTAGAGACAGGATTTCACCATGTTGCCCAGGCTGTTCTCGAACTCCTGAACTCAGGCAATCCGCCCGCCTCGACCTCCCACAGTGCTAGGATTACAGGCGTGAGCCACGGCGCCCGGCTAGGAAGACATTTTCATTGCAATACGAAACAAATAGTACGACTATCCTCAGGTTCTGTGGCTTCTGCCAGCCATTTCAGTCTGGTTAAAATCAGCAGCCATGACCCCTGCCTTTTTTGCTTCCTCCCAAACCTAAAAGTCACCAAGTTATAAAGTGCAAGGCTTTGCTTCAGTGCGGAAGTGACACACCTGAGTGGATCACCTGGATCTTCACTTTTTTTTTGAGAAAAGAGTCTCACTCTGTCACCCCAGTGACAGTGGCGTGATCTCAGCTCACTACAACCTCTGCCTCCTGGGTTCAAGTGATTCTCCTGCCTCAGCCTCCCGAGTAGCAGGGATTACAGGCACCCACCACCACGCCTAGCTAATTTTTGTATTTTTGGTAGAGACGGGGCTTCACCATGTTGGCCAGGCTGGTCTCGAACTCCTGACCTCAGGTGATCCACCCGCCTCGGCCTCCCAAAGCCACCCGGCCCAGCCTGGATCTTTCTAATCAGAGAGCAGTGCAGGCTTGTTGCAGGTTCCCTTCCCAGACAACCCAAAGTGAGGAAGTTCCTCGCTCTGGGAGGGTTCCTGTTCTGGAGACCACGTCCCTGGGTCCCAGGAACAGCGTCACTGACACCTGCCAGGCCCCTTCTCTCCAAAGCCTCAGTGGAGGGGTGCTCTCACCCCCCCTTTCTGTGTGCAGAGAGAACCCCTCCAAAGAAGGTGCTTCCAGGGAGCCGCCCAGACAGCACTGGGTCTGGTTGAGTCAGGAAAGCGCTGGGGGGCTTTTCTGCCGGGAGGCTCGGGCAGTGACGAGGGTTGAGCTCCAGGTTTCTCACTTTGGATTTACAAGGAGACGACTCACAGACAACGGGGCAGGAGAAGAGGCCTAGTCAGCTCCTAAGCCCAACACTGAAACGTACTTTGTGTCCGTTTTTGATGGGGGAGACTCAGTCTTAAGCGCCAGCATCAGGAGAAGTTCATTACCTGAGTGAATGTGTAAGAAACCAAGCGAGTTCTCAGCAAAATCAGGGAGCCTCTTGCATTAGTAACACTGGCTGCCTCTGGGGCACGGGGAGGACAGAGGGTTGCTTCTCACCGACTATTCTTTTGCACCTTTTAAACTTTGAATCATGTAAGTGTTAACTAGTCAAAATATTTTAACTTAAATCAGCTGAGCATACTGCTACTCTCAGGGTGGGGGAGGAAGCCTCTTGGTAGCATGCGTGTAAGTCTGACCTAGAAACTGGCTCCATCCACCAAAGCTGGCCTTTTTTCCCTGAGAACCAGGGCTTCTCAAATGTCACTGTGCACACAAATCACCTTGGAATCTTGTTGAAACGCAGGTTCCAATTTGGGTGCGGGGGGTGCTGGGACCTGCATTTCTAGCAGGCTCCAGTCCCTGTACCCCACTTTAAATAGTAAGGCTTGGCCGGGCGCGGTGGCTCACGCATGTAATCCCAGCACTTTGGGAGGCCAAGGCTGGCGGATCACCTGAGGTTAGGAGTTTGAGACCAGCCTGGCCAAGGTGGTGAAACCCCATCTCTACTAACACTACAAAAATTAGCCGGGCGTGGTGGTGGGCACCTGTAATCCCAGCTACTTGGGAGGCTGAAACAGGAGAATTGATTGAACCTGGGAGGCAGAGGTTGCAGTGAGCCGAGATCACACCACTGCACTCCAGCCTGGGCGAGGGAGCGAGACTCTCTCTCAAATAAATAAGTAAAAAGCAAGGCTCTACAGTGATGGAGGGAGAGAGCAGCAGGTGGGTGTGGCACGGGACAGGTGGGGACGGCGGGAGGGGAATGAGGGCCTCCCTAACTCAGCCCGTTTACACCTGCTGAGTGGCGCCATCCTTGATCTCCTTAGCAGTTCAGGCGCAGCCTCCGAGGAGGGCTGGGGAGACAGCAGGAGCTCGTCAGGGCCAAGGCAACTGCCTCTCCCATCTGGGCAAGTCCATATTCCCCGAGCTTCCCAAGGCTGGCGGAGTCAGGTGTAGCAGAGGCCTCCCTGCCTCCCCTTCCCCATCTTACCTAGACTGCCCCGGAGCTGGCTTCTCCCCCTAAGAGCCAGCTGCCTCCTGACTGCTCCAGTCCTTTCCTGGTTGCCTCCATGGCCACCTTTAAATTTTATCCTTGGGGCAAAGCCCAAATGTCCTCTTGGGTGTTGTCCAAGAGCTTTCTCCGAGCGACCACCGTTCCTGGCAGGGATTTCTGAAACTCTGCTAGAGGCTAGTGGAGGGCCAGCTGGAGTGGCTGGGCCTGGTTGTGACGTCTCTGTTGGCTTTGGAGGAATTACACATGTGCCCCTCTCCCTGAGGGCAGGTCAGTGTCTCGTTTAAGCACCTCTTGGGCGGGCCCAGCACACAGCATGCGTCAAGTCGTGTTTACTGCACGTATGAATGAGTGAAGGTGCAGCCAGGTTCAGGGACAATCCAAACATTCCACTTCCACTCAGGGCCCTGGCCTGCCCCTTTCCCTGGACTCCAGGGACTCCTCTTCTAGGTCTGAACCCCTCTGACCATCGGACGGCTCCCCTCCTCACTCAACGAAAAGCTTGCAGCAAGATCCCAAAGTGCAGGAGAGATGGCTGCGCCTGGAGGCCCCTGTCTCATGCAGGCACAGACGCCTCTTCCCAGTTCAGAGCCGCAGGTGGTTCCGGCCCCGACGTCTTCAGCGACACTGCTGGTAGCCAACAGCCCTGGCTACGTCTCCATTGTCTGCAGCTGCTCCAAATTCGCCTGTGCATTCTGCAAATGGCCAGACCTGTGTGTGGGCGGGAGGGGGCGCACAGGGCAGAGAGGACTGTCGGGAGCCGGTGGGTAGGCCAGCCTCACCAGAGGCAGCACCGCTCCGCTCCGGGCAGCACCGCAGGCAGGCAGAGCATTCAGAGAGAGCGCGGTCCGCCAGGGTTCCTGCGGAAGCCCAGCATGCACAGATGCTCAGGCAGAAGCCTCTGGAGTTGCCCCCGCAAGGAGCAGCAGCAATTGCAGTGGCAGCTGGAGCGTGGGCCTGTGAGTCCGGAGCCTCCCACAGCCGCAGCGAGGCTCAGCCAAGACAAGCCAGGCAGTCGGGCTTCCCGCTTGCTCAGAATAGGAGCTCAAGTGAGCGCCCAGAAAGTAAGAGTCAACTCAGGGAGCACAGGAGGGCTGCCAGGCTCTGGGCCTACCCCATACGGACCCCTAACCTCCAGCCTCCTTGCCCCACTGCAGCCCCTGCCTCTCTCTCTCCTCACTCTTCTCCAGCCCAGTCTATTTCTCTCTTTTTTTTTTTTTTTTTTGAGACGGAGTCGTGCTCTGTCACCCAGGCTGGGATCTCAGCTCACTGCAAGCTCGGCCTCCCGGGTTCACGCCATTCTCCTGCCTCAGCCTCCCGAGTAGCTGGGACTACAGGCGCCCGCCACCTCGCCCAGCTAGATTTTTGTATTTTTTTAGTAGAGACGGGGTTTCACCATGTTAGCCAGGATGGTCTTGATCTCCTGACCTCGTGATCCACCCATCTCGGCCTCCCAAAGTGCTGGGATTACAGGCTTGAGCCACCGCACGCGACCTAGCCCAGTCTATTTCTTGCTCCTTCCCTGCCCGGGCCCAGCTCCCAGCTGAACGCTGCCAATTCCTGAACCAGCAAGGAACGAAAGCTGGGCCAGGGGAAAGGCCACCCAGGTCAGTGAGTACCTGGGGTGTGGTTTACAAGAGTCACAGAACCCCAGTCTGACTGAGCAGGAGGTGTCCAGCCCCCAGTGGTAGGGGAAAAAAAGGAAAACAAGGTATAGAAAGGGCCAGGCACCTGCTCACTGCACAGGCACTCTGCAAGGCAGACGCAGAGGAGGCCCGAGACAGGCCCCCCACCCAGCCAGACGCCCTCCCCACGCAGGCTGAGCCTCGTCTGCAGAGAAGCCAGCATCCCCAGGAAGCGCGGCCCAAGGACCCCCCTGGCAGCACGGCCAGCACCCTCCCGAGGCCGGGGCAGCCCCAGAATCGCACACAGAAGAGGGGCTGGGGGGTCATCTGAGCACAGAGACGCTTGGCGAAGACAGAGTAACTCAGGAAAACCGCATCCTACAGACACTGCTGGGATTCAAATCCCAGCGCTGCCATTCACCAGCTGTGTGACTTGAGCAAATTACTGAGACTTTCTGTGCCTCAGTTTCCTCATTTGTAAAATGGGGAAGATCGGTGTCTACCTCATTTAGTTGCTTAAATGACTTAACAAATACAGAGAGTACAGAGGGGTTCTGGGCAGAGAGTGAGTGCTGTGTAACAGGGCACTGTTATCATCTGAGTGCTGGCATGGCACAGCCCGCACCCCTGGCCAGCCAGGGACTCGGGAGCTAAGGGGGACCTTGGGGGCTAAAGCACCAGCAGCCTCTCCCACAGCCTCACCCTGCGTCCTCCACCCTGCTTCCTCCCCCCTGTTTCCACCACCCTGCATCCTCCACCCGGCTTCCTCCACCCTGTGTCCTCCACTCCGCTTCCTCCACCCCACTTCTTCCACCCCTCGTCCTCCTCCCTGTGTCCTCCACCCTGCGTCCTCCACCCCACTTCCTCCACCCCGCGCCCTCCACCCTGCGTCCTCCACCCCACTTCTTCCACCCCTCGTCCTCCACCCTGCGTCCTCCACCCCACTTCTTCCACCCCTCGTCCTCCACCCTGCGTCCTCCACCCTGCTTCCTCCACCCTGTTTCTTCCACCCTGCGTCCTCCACCCTGCGTCCTCCACCCTGTGTCCTCCACCCCACTTCTTCCACCCCTCGTCCTCCACCCTGCGTCCTCCACCCCACTTCTTCCACCCCTCGTCCTCCACCCTGCGTCCTCCACCCTGCTTCCTCCACCCCGTTTCTTCCACCCTGCGTCCTCCACCCCACTTCTTCCACCCCTCATCCTCCACCCTGCGTCCTCCACCCTGCTTCCTCCACCCCGTTTCTTCCACCCTGCGTCCTCCACCCCACTTCTTCCACCCCTCATCCTCCAACCTCCACCCTGCGTCCTCCACCCTGCGTCCTCCACCCCACTTCTTCCACCCTGCGTCCTCCACCCTGCGTCCTCCACCCCACTTCTCCACCCTGCGTCCTCCACCCTGCGTCCTCCACCCCACTTCTTCCACCCCTCGTCCTCCACCCTGCGTCCTCCACCCCACTTCTTCCACCCCTCGTCCTCCACCCTGCGTCCTCCACCCCACTTCTTCCACCCCTCGTCCTCCTCCCTGCGTCCTCCACCCTGCTTCCTCCACCCTGCTTCCTCCACCCTGCAGGCTGTCACCCTGCGTCCTCTATCCTGCCTCCTCCACCCTGTGTCCTCCACCCTGCTTCCTCCTCCCTGCGTCCTCCACTCCGCTTCCTCCACCCTGCTTCTTCCACCCCTCGTCCTCCACCCTGCATCCTCCACCCCGCGTCCTCCACCCTGCCTCCTCTACCCTGCTTCCTCCAGCAGCACAGTCAGGACTGTGGTTGGGGTTCAGCCTGTGGCCTGGGTCAGGGCACACCCTATAACCCAGGGCTGGGGTTCAGGCCACAGCTGGAGTGCAGCAAGGTGAATGACACAGGCAGACCTGACACCCACTGTCCCAGGCTGTGGGGGCGCTGAGGGAGCACTAAGGTGTCTCCCCCAACTCCCATTCTGATCCCTGCTTCTCCAGAAAGCCTTCCTCAAAGGCCGAAGCCACAGCCCCTTTCCCTTCCCGTCCACCCACAGTCATCAGTGTTCCCCACCCATGCTGTGCTCTGCCACTCTGAACACACACACCCCACCAAACCCAGGGCCCAGGAAACTCCGGAAACAGCCTCTGCACAGAAGAAAATATCTGCTTTCCAGCCGGGCACAGTGGCTCATGCCTGTAATCCCAGTACTTTGGGAGGCCGAGGCAGGTGGATCATCTGAAGTCAGGAGTTCGAGACCAGCCTGACCAACATGGTGAAACCCCGTCTCTACTAAAAATACAAAATTAGCCTGGCGTGGTGGTGCGTGTTTCTAATCCCAGCTACTCAGGAGGCGGAGGCAGGAGAATCGCTTGAACCCGGGAGGCGGCAGTTGCAGTGAGCCGAGATGGTGCCATTGCATTCCAGCCTGGGCGACTGAGTGAAACTTGGTCTCAAAAAAAAAAAAAAAATGCGCTTTCCTTTCCTTTGCTACTCCAGCTTCCCTCAGCCCCGGCCCACCAGGATCACCAAGTCCAAGAATCCCAAAACGAAAGTGCTGCAGACACCCATTTGATTCGTAAACCAGCTCTCTCATCTCCCAGATAGAGAAACCAAGGCCCAAGGAGGCCTGGGACTTGCCCAGAGTCAGGCGGAGCCTGTGAACTCCGTCTCCCTCCCTGTGGCCCACAGCGCCCTCTCCTCCCACTGCTGCCGAGGCCGAATCCGGTTCTGTAGAGCATGTACTCAGAACACTGCTCCTCCCCGGGCCCTCCAGCCCCTGCCTCCCACCCCGGCCGTCAATATTCACATCAGGGTAAAGGCGCAAAGCCAGGGGGGCGCTCCACAGGGCTGCACTTGGACGGCGGCCTGAAAGCAGAACTGACCTTACTTCCTCGTATTTCCTGTCGCGGTAAAACTCTCTCTTTTTGATGAGGTAGATGAGTACCAGGTCGCAGAAGAAAGCCCCCTGCAAAAGAGGGGTGTCTGATTCAGAGTCCTAGACCTCCGAGAGCACTGCTCATTTGGGGCACCTTGTTGTTCGATCCTGCAACAGCCCCTAAGGGAGGCCTCACTGTCCCCATTTAACAGATGAGGAAACTGGGCTCAGGAAGGGGCACCCTTGTCCGAGACCTCAGAGCCGGTCCGTGGTGGAGCCCAAGCTGGACTGGAGCTTCCCCGGATCCCACAGGCCAGGTGCTCCTTGACCCCGCACCACCCAGACCCCGTCCAATCATTCCTTCAACACGTTTGCTGGGCACCCAGCGGATGCCAGGGCCTGCACCGAGGTACAGGGGGGATCTGGATAAGAGAGGCTTCCTGGGGACTCTCCCTCTGGTGCTGGAGACAGGCGTGTTGATGACGACCCAGACGGGACTTGACTCAGCCTGGGGAGGGTCCCTATTCAGCCCTTAAGAACTAAAGAGGAGTTGATACAAGACGCAGAGGTGGAAGGACATTCGAAGGGGGAGGAACAAATGCCGTGGGGCCTGTGGAGAAGAGGGAGAGGCACGTCTGGAGAGGTGGATGGGGACCAGCCTGCTAGGTTTCTTAGAATGTTTCCGAGGCATTGATCCTCATCCTTTAGGTGAGGCGGAGGCACCATAGCCCGAATTTTGGCATTTAGAAAGATCCCCGTGGTAGTGTGAGATGGGCTGGAAGGGTTCTAACCAGCAAGGACGCTATGGTGCTGGCCAAAGAAAGATGACGGGTACCAGGTGTAGTGGCTCACGCCTGTAATCCCAGCACTTTGGGAAGCCAAGGCAGGCGCATCACCTGAGGCCAGGAGTTTGAGACCAGCCTGGCCAACATGGTGAAACCCCGTCTCGACTAAAAATACAAAAATTAGCTGGGCGTGGTGGCGGGTGCCTGTAATCCCAACTACTTGGGAGGCTGAGGCAGGAGAATCGCTTGAACTCGGGAGGTGGAGGTTGCAGTGAGCCGAGATTGCACCACTGCACTCCAGCCTGGGCAACAAGAGCGAAACTCCATCTAAAAAAGACAAAAACAAGCAAACAAACAAACAAACAAAAAGGAAGATGATGAGGTGGATGACCCCATCTCAGCCCCTCGCACCCAAAACGTGCCCTTAGGACCAGAGCGGGTCATGCAATTGCCCCTGTCCTCCAGCAGAGGGCGACTCCACCCACAGCACAGGGCGGGGTTAGGGTCTGAATGACGGGGGAGGGTGGAGGTGGGAAGGGTCAGTGGAGGGACCAGCAAGGAATCCTGGTCCCCGGACCCTGGGTGCTGCACATCCATCCCCCAGATGCCAAATATGTTGCTTACTAATTCCCTGCTCCCCAGAGACCAACCCCAAACCTAACCTTGACCACTACCTCTTTCTGCACCATTACCTCCAGTTCACAGGTCTGTCCCCAGAGGGTGCTCCGACTTAACTCACCAGAAAATGATGACTGGGCTGGGCGCGGTGGCTCACGCCTGTAAGCCCAGCACTGGGAGGCTGAGGTGGGCGGATCACCTGAGGTCAGGAGTACACCTGAGGTCATGGCCAACATGGTGAAACCCCATCTCTACAAAAATACAAAAATTAGCCAGGAGTGGTGGCGCGTGCCTGTCATCCCAGCTACTCAGAAGACTGAGGCAGAAGAATTGCTTAAGCCTGGGAGGCAGAGGCTGCAGTGAGCCAAGATCGTGCCATTGCACTCCAACCTGGGCAACAGAGCGAGACTCCATCTCAAAAAAAAAGAAAAAGAGAAGCGATGGCTGAAGGTGGGCCTCCCTCTAGGAAAGCAACAGGCGCAAACATCTGGGACCCTCCCAGCGACTGTCTGCAGCTGGGGATCCACGTGGGGCTCACTTTTCTTGACCCCCTCCCAGGAGCGTGGTCTCTTTTGAGTCCTGGTGCAGGACACACTTTTCCCGGCCTCAACAAAAGTCACCCCGGGTCCCGATGGACTCCTCCAGTGGGGCTGTCTTGCATGCACGGGCAGAGGAACGAGGGACGAGGCCGCCAGAAACCTGGGAAAGGGACCTGCTGGGATAGCCACCAGCCACCCACTGACCATTCCCATGGCTTTCAAAAACTCCAGAAGAGCAAGGGGCAGCGCAGACTCGGGACGCCGTTCCCTGCCCTCAGGACCAAGGGGCAGCGCAGACTCGGGACGCCGTTCCCTGCCCTCAGGACCAAGGGACAGCGCAGACTCGGGATGCCTTTCCCTGCCCTCAGTGCCTGCGCCTCCTCCCCTGCGAGCCCCTCTCGGCCCCACTGAAGGGCCACCTCCAAGGAAGAGTCACAGGGCCGTCTTCCCTGCCTCTCAGCCTTTCAGTTGGGTGGTTCTCAGCCAGCTGCTATTCTGCCCCATCACAACTGCAGGGGAGGGTGCCCCTGACATTTACTGGGTAGAAACCGGGAACGCTCTTAAACATCCTACAACGGGCCGGGCGCGGTGGCTCACGCCTGTAATCCCAGCACTTTGGGAGGCCAATGCCGGAGGATTGCCTGAGCCCAGGGGTTCAAGATCAGCCTGGCCAACATAGTGAGACCCCATTTCTACAAAAAATTTAAAAATTAGCCACGCGTGGTGGTGCACCTGCAGCCCTGGCTACTGGGGAGGCTGAGGCGGGAGGATCACTTGAGCCCAGGAATTCAAGACTGCAGTGAGCCATGATCATGCCACTGCACTCCAGCCTGGGTAACAGAGTGCCTGGGTAACCCTGTCTCTGAAATCAACATCCTCAGGGTCTGGGGAAATACATATTATCAGACTGGAAAAGTGTGAAATATGAAATAGAAAACAAAACAAACACATCCTACAACACCCAGGACAGCCCTCTGTGCATCGTAGAATGTTTAACGGCACGTCAGAGGATGTGTGTAAGACCACAACAAAGAATTATCCGACCCAAAAAGCCAGCAGCACTCAGGCTAAGAAACTGTCTGCAGCCTAATCCTGCCTTTTTTTTTTTTTTTTTTTTGAGACGGAGTTTTGCTCTTGTTGTCCAGGCTGGAGTGCAGTGGTGCGATCTGGGCTGACCGCAACCTCTACCTCCCGGGTTCAAGCGATTCTCCTGCCTCAGCCTCCTGATTAGCTGGGATTAAAGGTGCCCGTCACCACACCTGGCTAATTTTTGTATTTTTAGTAGAAACGGGGTTTCTCCATGTTGGTCAGGCCGGTCTTGAACTCCCAACCTCAGGTGATCCGCCCGCCTCAACTTCCCAAAGTGTTGGGATTACAGGTGTGAGCCACTGCGCCCGGCCTAATCCTGCCCTCTTTTAGCAGAAGTAGAGATGGAGACTTTAGAAGTTCAGGGACTCACCTGGGATCCCAGGAATATCCCAGCCATGCCTTGGCTGGGGACTGACTCAAACCCACCCACAGCCGCAGAGCTGCCGGCGTATGCCTCCCTGGCTCTGGAAAGAGACTCGGGCTGTCACTGCTACCTGGGGACAGCTGGCAGAGCGCGAAAGCCCAGAAAGCCCTCTTTTCCCACGCCCATTCTGATCTTGCCAGCTCTGGTTCTTTCTGGGGCACTGGGACATGTTCCTCCTGAAGTGCAGCTGCCAGGGGAGAGGGTGGGAAGCGGGTAGGGAGGGGAGGTACTCACAGCGCCCATGAGTGCCACCCCAGAGCCCACGTTGATGATGGTGGGGATGATACTGAACTTCCCTGCCTGGAAGACAGACACAAGGAGATGTGTATAAGAGACAGGTGTAGTGGCTCACGCCTGTAATCCCAGCACTTTGGGAGGCCAATGCCGGAGGATTGCCTGAGCCCAGGGGTTCAAGATCAGCCTGGCCAACATAGTGAGACCCCATTTCTACAAAAAATTTAAAAATTAGCCACGCGTGGTGGTGCACCTGCAGCCCTGGCTACTGGGGAGGCTGAGGCGGGAGGATCACTTGAGCCCAGGAATTCAAGACTGCAGTGAGCCATGATCATGCCACTGCACTCCAGCCTGGGTAACAGAGTGCCTGGGTAACCCTGTCTCTGAAATCAACATCCTCAGGGTCTGGGGAAATACATATTATCAGACTGGAAAAGTGTGAAATATGAAATAGAAAACAAAACAAACACATCCTACAACACCCAGGACAGCCCTCTGTGCATCGTAGAATGTTTAACGGCACGTCAGAGGATGTGTGTAAGACCACAACAAAGAATTATCCGACCCAAAAAGCCAGCAGCACTCAGGCTAAGAAACTGTCTGCAGCCTAATCCT
>NW_012102166.1:408079-410916 GCF_000951045.1 Mandrillus leucophaeus
CCCCTCCTGCCCAGCCTCAGAACAGAGGGGCCCCCAGGGACCTTCCCAACATCCCCTGCCCCCCACCCAGCCTCAGAACAGGAGAATGCACAGCGGGGCCCCCAGGGACCCTCCCAACATCCCCCGCCCCTCCACCACCCAGCCTCAGAACAGGAGAAGGCACAGCGGGGCACCCAGGGACTCTCCCAACGTCCCCCATCCCCCAGCCTCAGAACAGGAGAGGGCACACACACCTTGCCGTTCACCATCACGTCGAAGCGGATCCCGTAGGCTTTCATCAGGGTGCGGAACTCCACCCCGGCCGCGTCTCGGTAATATCTGGCAAATCTGAAGGAGGCAGGAGCCCGGGGAGGCCTCAGCCTGCCTGGCCTTCCCTCTTTTGGCAGCACCGATGTGGCTGCTCTGGGGACTCAGAAGGACTCCCGGGACCCTGACTCTGAGCAGCCCCAGGAGCGGCTTGCAGACCCTCTCACCGAGCCAAAAACAGAGACACATGCAACTCTTTGAAATCCCTGCCAAACATTCCCTGAGGAGCAAGGGCCTCCCCGCCCACTCTGAGCAAGCCCCGGGTCGCCGAGGCGCGGATGGAACGGTTGCAGCAGAGGCAGTAAGACTCGGCTTCACCAAGAGAACAGGCAAAAGGGTGCTCTCCTCTCCCGGGGCACCCCCAGCTTTGGTCGCTGGCCACTCTGCTGGGGTCCACACCTCTCCTCGGCCATCTGTCCCTGCACCTCCCGCTCGGACGCCCACCCCCAGGAAGGGGTCTCATGGTGCTGGCACCCAGAGAAGTGCCACTGATCATGGCCAGGTCACAAGGGGGCACAGGCAGCGGTTACCTGAAGTTGTACCCGGAGGAGGCAGAGTTTGAAAGCTTATTGTCCAGACGGCTAAAAGAATAGTGAGGGTGGCACTCAGAGGCAGCCTTGTCGAGATCACAGTTCCATTCGATATTAATTCCTATCACACCACCCTTGATAAAAGAGAGACGACGGTCAGCACACAGAGCTTTCCGGAGACCGACAGCATCCCAGGCCAGCCCTTCACCGGCACTGGACAATAGGAGGAGGTGCTCAGGCACGAGGTCAGCTCCTCGAGACCACCCTTCGGGAGGCTTAGTCCCCCCATGGAGCGGCTGAGAACACTGCATCGCCCCAGCCCCAGGGCTGCCCCCCCTCATTCTTCAGGGAGAAGGGAGCCACTCAGGGTGGGCATCTCCTCTGGACAGGCACTTCACACTCCAGCCAGGGTGTGCCAAAGGGGCTCCTTCTGTCTCACCTTCACCTGGTGCCTCAAGGACTCAGAACTGCACAGCAGGTGCCAGGGCTAGCTCTCACTGAGTGCCCGTGGTCTGAGTGCTGCGACAGCCTGCCTGTGTGCCACAGCCAATTCTGAAAACAATGAGTCCCTGGGGGCAGGTGACTTTGCAGAGCCACCCTCGCCCCACGAGTCCCGTCCACACGTCCATACCCTCTTCCTCGAAGAGCCAGTCCCAGCGCCCCCAGACCCTCAGGGAGGGCTCCCTTCATGCATCCCACCCACCTCCAGGGCTATATCCTGGAAGTCGCTCCCAGCCCAGCGGATCACGGAGCCCAGTCGGAAGATGGGGCAGTAGTGGTTCTTGGGGCCAAAGTGGCAGGATTTCAGGAAAGATCTGTCCTTGACGTCCATCACATTGCTCCTGGGTGGAGGCCACAGGCAGCCGAGAAATGAGGTAAGACTTAATATTCCCGGGCCTGGCCAGGAGTCACTCTGTCCCTCAACAACCTGAGTCCTGACAGCTCCCTGCAGCAGCACCCTACTTAACAGCAGGGCGAAGGGGTGCCCCAGTGTCACCCACCGTTTATTCACATGCAGATATCACACACACACACACACACACACGCACACACACACACCCCCCAGGCACAGACCCAAGGAGGGCCAGCCTAGGCCCCTCATGGACCAAGGCCCACCCCTGGCCCCCAGTAGCCAAGCCCACATACTTGGAGAAGTTGAATTTGGGGAAACGGATGTGGTTCTTTATGAAAATGGTGAAGTCTTCGGCCTCCTTCAGGACTGGCTCCCTGAAAACCAACCCAGAACAGCCTGTCCAGGAGGCCCCACCCCTTTGCCCCTTCCCCAGGCCTGGGCCAGTGTGAGGCCTGTTCCTTGGGTCCCCTGGAGCCTCTGCCAAGAACAGTTAATTCGCTCATGCTGGGGAGGTCGTCAGGCCTTGTTGGGACAGCCTGACTTCTCCCTCAGCATGAGGCTCCCAGAGTGCACACCCTCAGGCTGGGACCCAGTGCCCCGGGCCGGGAAACCCCTCAGGGTCCTGAGGCTGCAGCCACTCACACCGGCCTGGGGCTTGTCTCCACCGGGCACCAGGCAAAGATCTCACAGGTGCCTCTGGCCGAGTTCTCTTTCAGCAGGCAGCGGCCAGTCTTCACTCCTGCAGGGGTGGGACAGGATCAATGCCAGGAGCCTCCCACTCCAAGTCCTCCTTCAGCCCCTGGCCGCTCCAGGCCCTCACCATTTCCAGCTGCAACCGCCTCCCCAGGGTGGCAGTCACTGTCCTTGGAGCACATGCCGTCAGGAATGCCTTCATTCTGCCGGGAGAGAAGGAGCACCTGGATGGGGGGGGATCCCCCCAGCTCAGATCCGAGTCCCACTCTGGGAGTTAGAATAGGGGTTCTTCTCTGACCTGGGCCACACACACTTTGAGAACCTGCTTCCTCCCCATACAATTCAGGAGCCACACACGGGCGCACTCAACCTCCCGAGACCCTCGGAGTGGACGGACACCCTTGCTTCAGAAGACAGTAGACCCCAACCACGGCCGGTGGCTCTCCCACCCCCAC
>NW_012102166.1:410966-416725 GCF_000951045.1 Mandrillus leucophaeus
ACCTTCACCTGGTGCCTCAAGGACTCAGAACTGCACAGCAGGTGCCAGGGCTAGCTCTCACTGAGTGCCCGTGGTCTGAGTGCTGCGACAGCCTGCCTGTGTGCCACAGCCAATTCTGAAAACAATGAGTCCCTGGGGGCAGGTGACTTTGCAGAGCCACCCTCGCCCCACGAGTCCCGTCCACACGTCCACACCCTCTTCCTCGAAGAGCCAGTCCCAGCGCCCCCAGACCCTCAGGGAGGGCTCCCTTCATGCATCCCACCCACCTCCAGGGCTATATCCTGGAAGTCGCTCCCAGCCCAGCGGATCACGGAGCCCAGTCGGAAGATGGGGCAGTAGTGGTTCTTGGGGCCAAAGTGGCAGGATTTCAGGAAAGATCTGTCCTTGACGTCCATCACATTGCTCCTGGGTGGAGGCCACAGGCAGCCGAGAAATGAGGTAAGACTTAATATTCCCGGGCCTGGCCAGGAGTCACTCTGTCCCTCAACAACCTGAGTCCTGACAGCTCCCTGCAGCAGCACCCTACTTAACAGCAGGGCGAAGGGGTGCCCCAGTGTCACCCACCGTTTATTCACATGCAGATATCACACACACACACACACACACACGCACACACACACACCCCCCAGGCACAGACCCAAGGAGGGCCAGCCTAGGCCCCTCATGGACCAAGGCCCACCCCTGGCCCCCAGTAGCCAAGCCCACATACTTGGAGAAGTTGAATTTGGGGAAACGGATGTGGTTCTTTATGAAAATGGTGAAGTCTTCGGCCTCCTTCAGGACTGGCTCCCTGAAAACCAACCCAGAACAGCCTGTCCAGGAGGCCCCACCCCTTTGCCCCTTCCCCAGGCCTGGGCCAGTGTGAGGCCTGTTCCTTGGGTCCCCTGGAGCCTCTGCCAAGAACAGTTAATTCGCTCATGCTGGGGAGGTCGTCAGGCCTTGTTGGGACAGCCTGACTTCTCCCTCAGCATGAGGCTCCCAGAGTGCACACCCTCAGGCTGGGACCCAGTGCCCCGGGCCGGGAAACCCCTCAGGGTCCTGAGGCTGCAGCCACTCACACCGGCCTGGGGCTTGTCTCCACCGGGCACCAGGCAAAGATCTCACAGGTGCCTCTGGCCGAGTTCTCTTTCAGCAGGCAGCGGCCAGTCTTCACTCCTGCAGGGGTGGGACAGGATCAATGCCAGGAGCCTCCCACTCCAAGTCCTCCTTCAGCCCCTGGCCGCTCCAGGCCCTCACCATTTCCAGCTGCAACCGCCTCCCCAGGGTGGCAGTCACTGTCCTTGGAGCACATGCCGTCAGGAATGCCTTCATTCTGCCGGGAGAGAAGGAGCACCTGGATGGGGGGGGATCCCCCCAGCTCAGATCCGAGTCCCACTCTGGGAGTTAGAATAGGGGTTCTTCTCTGACCTGGGCCACACACACTTTGAGAACCTGCTTCCTCCCCATACAATTCAGGAGCCACACACGGGCGCACTCAACCTCCCGAGACCCTCGGAGTGGACGGACACCCTTGCTTCAGAAGACAGTAGACCCCAACCACGGCCGGTGGCTCTCCCACCCCCACGCCTGGGCCCCTCGCCACGTCAAACCTCAGCACAGACGTTCTGCCGCTGGTTGGGGGTCACAATCAGGTTGGTGACCACAAAAAAGACGTTCTCTCCCTAAGGAACCAGAGAGGCACTAAGGAACCTCCTCCCGCCCTCTTAAGGTCCACCCCCGCCTTCCCAGCATTACTTGGAATAGGGTGGTCCCTCTGCCTGGGTACTGGGCATAATGGGGCCACAAAATCGGTGGACTCTGCCTACCTGTTCATGGAGCCCACAGTCCCCGAGTAGATGCCTATTGATATATCTCCTCCAGACTCACAAACCCCCACTGCCCCAGGATCCGGAAGAAGCGGGGGCAGGGCTCAGGCTGCCCTGGTCCTGGCCAACTGTGAACAGGCTGGAGAGCTATTCCCAGAGGCAGTGACTTAGAAGGGGGGTTCTCTGTGCCAGCCCACCTGACTCACAAGGACCTGAAAGTTCTCTGGATCCCATTTGTTCTCAACAGACTCAGAGAGAATAGAGCAGTCACCCGCGGCACAGTCAAAGAGGGGTTTGGCTTGGGAGGTAGGATCTGGACAGGGTCGCTCTCTGCAAGCCCCGGCAGCTGTCTTGGGCCAAGGGAGATGATGGGTGGGGGTCCCTGGGGGTCCCTGGGTATCCAAGATGCTTGTGGTGTGACCCACCCGAACCAGGCAGGCCCTGCCAGCCCTCGCCACAGTGCTAGGTGGGGACTCAGACCTGGGCCGGAATGACGTAGTCGGCGACATCCCAGATCCGCTCCCCGAGATCCGAGGTGTTGGTGAAGGCCACGCCCTTGACTTTGGTGATGACAGCACTCTGCAGGGAGGTGTCGATGTCTTGGTAACCCTTCTTTACCAGGAACACCCATCTGTGGGAAGGGGGTCGGTACGTAGGCATCAGCCTCACTGCCGCCTTCAGAGAGCTCTCCCAGGCCTGGGGTCGGATACGAGTCACAGCAACTCTTACTTGAGGTGGGGCCGGCTCAGAGCTCCACCTGTCCCACCAGCTCCTGGGCAGGGGCCAGCTCCCACTGCTGACTAAAACGCAGTCCTGCAAGCAGCAGAGGCGACAAGCAACCCCAGAGATGGGGGCTCTAAAGAGGCAAAGACCACAGTTCACTCAGAAGCCCCAAGTGCACAAGCCTGGGCTGAAACCAGCTCAACCACATACCGGTTTGGTGACCCCAGGCAAGCCAGTTTCCGATACATAACAGGGGGTGACAGTGCCTCCCTCTGGGGTTGTGATGATGGTTAGATGAAATGGTGCCTAACCTGAAACCAATCACGATGAGACCTCAAACAAACCCAGACTGAGGGGCACTCTACAAAATAAAAGTACAGGCCAGGCACGGTGGCTCACGCCTGTACTCCCAGCACTTTGGGAGACCAAGGAAGGAGGATCGCTTGATCACAGGAGTTTGAGACCAGCCTGGGCAACATAGTGAGACCCCATCTCTATGAAAAATAAAAAAGTAATCTAGGCATGGTGGTACCAGCCTGTTGTCCCAGCTACTCGGGAGGCTGAGGCGGGAGGATCCCTTGAGCCTGGGAGGTCAAGGCTGCAGTGAGCCATGATTGTGCCACTGCACTCCAGCCCGGGTGACAGAGTGAGACCCAGCCTCAAAAACAACAAAATAACGAAATAAGAGTACAAATCCCATACTTTTTGACACCAAAAACACACGCAATAAAAGAAAAAGTAGGTAAGTTGGATTTCATAAAAATTTAAAACTTTCATGCATCAAAAACACACTCAAGAAAGTGAAAAGACAACCCACAGAATATGAGAGAACACATCTGAAATAATGTATCTGGTAAGGGCTCAGTATCCAGAAGATATTTTAAAACTCTTATAATTTCACAATAAAAAGTCAAACAATCCAATTGAAAAATGAGCAAAGGATTTGAATAGACATTTCTCAAAAAAAAAAAAAAAAAGGATACACAAATGCCCAATTAAGTATACGAAAAGATGCTGAACACCATTGGTCATTAGGGAAATGCAGATCAAAACCACGATAAAACACCACTTCACTTCCACTAGGATGGCTGTCATTTTTTAAAAACCCTACAGATAACAGGTGTTGATAAGGTTGTGAAGAAATTAGAACCCCCATATATCACTGATAGGGATGTAAAATGAGGTAGCTATCGTAGAAAACAGTTTAGCAGTTCCTCAAAAGGTTAAGGATCGAGTTACCACATGAGCCAGAAAATTCCCAAGAGATTGAGAACACAGGCCGGGCGCGGTGGCTCACGCCTGTCATCCCAGCACTTTGGGAGGCTTAGGCGGGTGGATCACCTGAGGTCAGGAGTTTGAGACCAGCCTGACCAACATGGTGAAATTCCGTGTCTACTAAAAAAATACAAAACTTAGCCCGGCATGGCTGTAATGTGGCACATGCCTGTAATCCCAGTTAATCCGGAAGCTGACGCAAGAGAATCTCTTGAACTCGGGAGGCGGAGGTTACAGTGAGCCGAGATCACGCCATTGCACTCCAACCTGGGCAACAAGAGCAAAATTCCATCTCAAAATAATAATAATAATAATAATAATTTAAAACTTGAAAACATGTCCACACAAAAAACTTGTACATGAATGTTCTTAGAAGCATGCTTTTTTTTTTTTTTTTTTTTTTGAGACAGCGTCTCGCTCTGCCACCCAGGCTGTAGTGCACTGGCGTAAGTAGCTGAGATTACAGGCACTTGCTACCACATCCAGCTAATTTTTGAATTTTTAGTAGACACGGGGTTTTACCACGTTGGTCAGGCTAGTCTTGAACTCCTGACCTCAAGTGATCCACCCACCACAGTCTCTCAAAGGGTTGGGGTTACAGGGATAAGCCACCACACCCAGTGGTGTGAAAACCACCCAAATGTCCATTAACTAATGAACACATGACCACAATGTGGCAGCCCCACACAGCGGGATAGTATTCAGCCACAAAGAGAACTGGAGAGCTGATAGATGCCACAACATGGGTGAGCCTTGAAAACATCACACTAAGTGAAAGAAGCAAGAAAAAAAAAAAAGGCCACATACTACACAATTTCATTTATACAAAATATCCAGAATAGGCAAATCGATAGAGACAGACTCTCCTGGGTCAGCCTCCGGAGTAGCTGGGATTACAGGCGCCACTCCCACGCCCGACTAATTTTTTTGTATTTCTAGTAGAGACAGGTTTCTCCATGTTGGCCAGGCTGGTCTCAAACTCCTGACCTCAGGTGATCCACACGCCTCAGCCTCCCAAAGGGCTGGGATTACAGGCGTGAGCCACAGCGCCCGGCCGCCAATTTCCTAATTTTCATATTTGTACGTAGTTAAATAATTCCTGCTTTCCCTGCCATGAGGACACAGTGAGAGGGTGGCCATCTGCAAGCCAAGGAGCCCCCCTGAGACCCCAGAGCCCCTCTGAGACCCCAGACCGTGCTACCAACCTCATCTCAGATTTCCACACCCAGGACTGTGAGAATTAAGTTTCTGTTGTTTAAGCCAAAGCAACTCCATTTATTCATTCACGCGTTCATTTCACATCTATTCCCTAAGCAGCTAAGTGCTACTGGGCCCTACCCTCAGGGCATTCCCGGACTGACGGCGACTTTAGGCAAATGATCTCCCAAATAAGCCTAATAATTACACTGCGGGAACAGGAGGAAGGGAGAGGGAGTTACCCGAGAGCCCAGATCTGCGGACTGAGTGGATGCTAAGGCAGTGGAAGGGGACAGGCAGGCCTGGCTGAGGAACAGCCCAGCGCCTACGAGGCCGCTCAGGTGGGAGGCGGCCAGGGGCCTGGGAATGCAGCTCAGGGAATGCGACTGCTGGACCTCCAGGGGAGAGCCAGGCGTCAGGGCTGCCCTCCCGGGAGGAAGCAGGAGGGACTCCACACAGCACTTACTGAATGAATGGGACGAGGTGCATCCCCATTGTCGCGCGCTGCTGCCCCCCTCCACCTGCTCACTGCCCACCCCCACCGGGGGCAGGGCTCTGAAGGCACCTGGCAGAGCAGCCTCCACAAGTTGCCCCTTTGGCTCTGTGGCGCCAGCTCCTGTCAGGTGGCATGAGGATGGGGGAAGGGGACGGCCGAGCTGGGTCCAGAGAGAGAGGCCTCTGGACAGGACCCCCAGCTGGACACCAGTGAGGCTGGCGCGGGTGGGGCAGCTTGACCGGAAGGGAGCTGAGGAACATGCC
>NW_012102166.1:424805-426120 GCF_000951045.1 Mandrillus leucophaeus
AAAAAAAAAAAAAGTCCAAGTCAGGGACATTTCCAAAACCAAGATAAAGTCTCCACCGAAGAGAAAAATGCCTGCTGCTTTCGAGTGATACAGTTTGGATGTGTGTTTCTCCACATCTCACGTGGGAATGTGACCTCCCGTGTTGGAGGGGCCTAGTGGACGGTGTTGGGTCATAGGTGTGGCTTCCTTATGAACGGCTTGGCGCTCTCTCCAGGATAATGAGTGAGTTCTCGCTCTGGTAGTTCACGCAAGAGCCAGCTGTTTAAAAGAGACTGGTACCTCCTCCCCTCTCTCCTGCCGCCTCTCACCCTGTGATATGCCAGGTCCGCCTTTGCCTTCCACCAAGATTGGAAGCCTCCCGACACCTCCCCAGAAACTCCCCTCACCCCAGCCAGGGGCCCGGGTGAATGGCTGGTTTTCAGAGCAGTCACAACCCCCTCACTGCCTCACCACGGCACCCCTCCTGCTTTCTCACAGGAGTCCACATCATGCTTCCCTATAATGAGTAGAATCCCTTCCTGTTCACCTGAAATAAAGGACGCGATGAGCAGTGACTGTTGTTCCGTTGTTGTCTGATTCACAAGCCTTTGTCTAGTTCAAGCTTGTCCAACCCTTGGCCCGGGACGGCTCTGAATGCAGCCCAACACAAATTCACAAACTTTCTTAAAACATTGTGAGATTTTTTGGGCAATTTTTTGTTTTTTCAGCTCATCAGCTATTGTTAGTGTGAGTGTATTTTACGTGTGGCTCAAGACAATTCTTTTTCCAGTGTGGCCCAGGGAAGCCAAAAGATTGGATACCCCTGTTCTAGTTGGATGATTTACGGTACCTGCAGTGAAGTGGTGAGGACTATAAAATGAACTTCTAAAGGGACATTTTCTCTTTTTTTTGTTGAGAAAGAGTCTTGCTCTGTCTCCCAGGCTGGAGTACAGTGGTACAAGCTCAGCTCACTGCAACCTCTGTCTCCCCGGCTCAAGCGATTCTCCTGCCTCAGCCTCCCGAATAGCCGGGACTACAGGCACACACCACCATGCCCAGCTAATTTTTTTGTATTTTTAGTAGAGACGGGGTTTCACCATGTTGGTCAGGCTGGTCTCGAACTCCTGGCCTCAAGTAATCCACCCACCTTGGCCTCCCAAAGTGCTGGTGAGAGGCGAAGCCAGCTGGACCTCCTGGGTGGAGTGGGGACTGGGAGAAGTTTTCTGTCTAGCTAAAGGATTGTAAACGCACCAATCAGCACTCTGTAAAAGTGTATCAATCAGCACTTAGTGTCTAGCTGAAGGATTGTAAATGCACCAATCAGCACTCTGTAAAA
>NW_012102166.1:430365-432775 GCF_000951045.1 Mandrillus leucophaeus
GATAGAGACAGACTCTCCTGGGTCAGCCTCCGGAGTAGCTGGGATTACAGGCGCCACTCCCACGCCCGACTAATTTTTTTGTATTTCTAGTAGAGACAGGTTTCTCCATGTTGGCCAGGCTGGTCTCAAACTCCTGACCTCAGGTGATCCACACGCCTCAGCCTCCCAAAGGGCTGGGATTACAGGCGTGAGCCACAGCGCCCGGCCGCCAATTTCCTAATTTTCATATTTGTACGTAGTTAAATAATTCCTGCTTTCCCTGCCATGAGGACACAGTGAGAGGGTGGCCATCTGCAAGCCAAGGAGCCCCCCTGAGACCCCAGAGCCCCTCTGAGACCCCAGACCGTGCTACCAACCTCATCTCAGATTTCCACACCCAGGACTGTGAGAATTAAGTTTCTGTTGTTTAAGCCAAAGCAACTCCATTTATTCATTCACGCGTTCATTTCACATCTATTCCCTAAGCAGCTAAGTGCTACTGGGCCCTACCCTCAGGGCATTCCCGGACTGACGGCGACTTTAGGCAAATGATCTCCCAAATAAGCCTAATAATTACACTGCGGGAACAGGAGGAAGGGAGAGGGAGTTACCCGAGAGCCCAGATCTGCGGACTGAGTGGATGCTAAGGCAGTGGAAGGGGACAGGCAGGCCTGGCTGAGGAACAGCCCAGCGCCTACGAGGCCGCTCAGGTGGGAGGCGGCCAGGGGCCTGGGAATGCAGCTCAGGGAATGCGACTGCTGGACCTCCAGGGGAGAGCCAGGCGTCAGGGCTGCCCTCCCGGGAGGAAGCAGGAGGGACTCCACACAGCACTTACTGAATGAATGGGACGAGGTGCATCCCCATTGTCGCGCGCTGCTGCCCCCCTCCACCTGCTCACTGCCCACCCCCACCGGGGGCAGGGCTCTGAAGGCACCTGGCAGAGCAGCCTCCACAAGTTGCCCCTTTGGCTCTGTGGCGCCAGCTCCTGTCAGGTGGCATGAGGATGGGGGAAGGGGACGGCCGAGCTGGGTCCAGAGAGAGAGGCCTCTGGACAGGACCCCCAGCTGGACACCAGTGAGGCTGGCGCGGGTGGGGCAGCTTGACCGGAAGGGAGCTGAGGAACATGCCGGGCTGATGAGTTGCTCCAGCCCTGAGTAGGCAGTGACACCCTGTGATTATAAATAACCTGCCGGCGCCTGGGTCAGCTGCCAGGCCAAGGCCTGGGGAGGCTCCTGGGGCGACAGCTGCCACCCAGCCCCCTGGCATCCCTGCCCCCTTCCCATGGCCCTAACACGTGGGGACCCAACTCTGGGAGAAGCAGCTGCATGGAAAGCCTGATAAATCAAGGAACCTAGAAGGCCCCTGCCCACCTCTCATCACCTCTGGCGCCAGTGGGGGAGTGGAGAGCTCCCTGTCTACACCCTACTCTTACACCCAAGGACCCAAAGAGGACCCCCACCCCAAGCAGGCTCACAGACCCCCAGCTACTGGGCAAACCATGTGCACGCCCGGGAATTCCAGGACCCTGGAGAAGGACGCTGCTGCTGGCACCCGCCCTGCCCCTCCCCCGCCTTCCCGAAAGTCCGCGGAGAACTCACACGACCAGGTACGCCAGGATGGAGGCCTGCAGCAAGCGGTACAGCAGGCCCACCTTCTTGTTCTTGGCGATGACATACTTCTCGGTCTTGTAGTCGAACAGCGACAGGCAGAGCCCCTTGCAGCCCGCCTGCCCCATGGCGCGCTCTCAGCCGGGCCTGCAGACCGCCCGGCCCACGTGCCCTCATGGGGAGCCCTCGGTCCCTCGGTCCCTGTGCGCCCGGCGCCCCCCTCGGCCTGTCTGCGCCCGCCCAGCTGCAGCCCGGGGTGTCCCGCAGAGCTGAGGAGCGCGGGGGACGGGTCGGGCCGGCCTTTTATTGGCGCGGGGGAAAAAGCCTCGGCTGGGGGCTGGGCGGCGGCGAGCACCGGAGCCTCGGACCGCGACCTTGCCACCTCCTCCTCCACCTCCTCCTCCTCTTCCTCCTCTTCCTCTTCCTCCTCCTCCTCCTCCTCCCTCCCGCCCCCAACACAGTGACACACCTGCCACCTCCTCCCCAGCCACCGGCTTGGGAGCGCAGCCCGGGATGCGCAGGAGAGCGCTGCGCTCTTGCCCAGCTGAAAGCAGCGATCGCGGAGGAGAGGAAGTGAAAGGGGGCAGGGCTCCTCTTTATTTCATTTTAAATTTATTTATTTATTTATTTATTTATTTATTTATTTATCTATCTATCTATCTATCTATCTATCTATCTATTTTTGAAACGGAGCCTTGCTGTGTCGCAGAGGCTGAAGTGCAGTGGTGCGATCTCAGCTCACTGCTACCTCCGCCTCCCGGGTTCAAGCGATTCTCCTGCCTCAGCCTCGCGAGTAGCTGGGACTACAGGCGTGATCATTTTTG
>NW_012102166.1:433926-435415 GCF_000951045.1 Mandrillus leucophaeus
GGGGCGGGGTGACCCTGGCATCTTAAAAATATGCCTGGAGAGTGCGCATGTACCGACTGCTTGGAATGGTTCCCAACGCGCAAGAAACAGGGCTGATCCACGCAGCTGTGACTGCAGCCCTCTCAGTATGTGGAATTCAACGGGAGTGGGAGTGGGAAGAGGGAGGGACTCCTGCGGGGGGGGGGGGCAGGTTTAGAAGAACTGCTGACAGCCATAGACGCAGGACCCTGGGTGAGCTCTGTGTGGTGAGAAGCTGTGCACGCTTATTTTCGGCATGCTGCAATCTGACCACAAGCAGTCCTGCTCCTCTCCCTGCCCCTGGCTTTCACACCCAAAGAGGCTCCCTTCCCTAAGCCACAGACTCCGGGAATTGGAAGGAACCCTGAAATTCACCAGTGTGATTCTAAAGTAAAAGCCCCAAGGAAGGTCTCCAGTTTCGGTGTGCATGGGAATCAGTTGGAAGAAGGCAAATTCCTAGGCCCTGCCCCTAAAATTTTCATTCACAAAATCTGAGATGGGGCTGGGAACCTGTATTTTGCTCTGAAACTGTCATTTGGGGAAGCGTGGATCTTTGCATCCCTTCATCCATTTCAACTCAACTGCCATTTCTTCAAAAAGGCCTGTTCTTCTTATCGCCCACCCAAAGTAGCCCCCAGCCCCAGTCCAGCCACTTTCTATCCCATGACCCCATCTTAGTCCCTTAGAGCACCTGTCACTATCCAATAGGATCTCATTGACTTAGTGACTGTGTGTCCCCCTAAGACCAGAAGCTTCCAGAGAGCAGGGACCCTGCCTTTGGATCTCTCTGTATGTCCCTGTGCCTGCCACATAATAGTTCGAGACATCTTATTGAATGAGTGGACAAACCTGGCCCTGAATTTTTTTTTTTTTTTTAAAACAGGGAGGGCATTTGGATTCCACCCTGCCCCAGTCATGACTGAGAATTTTAGGGGCTGTAGTCATCTTGACTCTCCTGCCAGTCCCCTCCTCAGCCCCCTGCTACTACAGCGCTCCAACGCTCACCAAAGCGGCCGCCACCGAATGACATCATGCCTAAGAAGATGCCTGTCACCCTGACAGTGATGCTCCAGGGTAAGGTATAGAGGGAAGGTGGACTTTCAGAGTCTCGCAGGAGTTGCCTGAATTGCATCTGCCCTGGGGAAGAGCTCCCCCGTCAACCCCAGCACGGGACAACATGAGCATCACATAGATGGTACCACATTGAGCCTCTCCACTCCCCAAGGGAGTTCCAGGTTTTGTTCCAGGGCCTGTTTGCTCTTTGGAGGGGTCTCTAGAGACCAGGACCTTCATTTTTCAGGGGGGATTAGGGAAGGGGTGAGTAAGTGAGGTCCCAGAGCAGAGCCTACCACTAGCCCCAGTCCAAGGCACTCTGCTGTTCTCGATTCATCAAACCTTTGTGTGCTGCTGGAGAGGCTGAACTGCCCGGCACTTGCTCTCCGTGTCCTGTCTTAACTGCCACTGTGGCTTT
>NW_012102166.1:435538-436581 GCF_000951045.1 Mandrillus leucophaeus
GTGAGCCGAGATTGCGCCACTGCACTCCAGCCTGGGCAACAAGAGCAAAACTGTCTCAAGACAAACAAACAAACAAACAAAAAAAAGAGGATAGAGAATCAAACTCAAGTCAACCAAATCCACAAAGCAGTGACCACTCTACCACGGTCCCTCTTAGAGCTCCGCGCATCTTGTTCTAACTCCGGTTTCCGGCGCTGGCTTCCCCCAAGGCATGTGTGAACTTTCTCACACGCATCCGCTCCTCTCCACTCCCAACTTCCAGGACTGTAACTGGTAATACAATGAGGATGAGTGTGAAACCCACGTATCAAATACCACGAGTGCCCGTGTCTTCCCATAGTTCCCTGTACACAATTCGGATCCAATGCACGGTCCTACCTGCCTTCCCAGCCGCACAGTCCCCACTGCACCCTCTGCCTCGGCCAGGTTGGCTCGTGGACTTTACCACAGTTTTCAGTGTCCAGCCTCCCTGCCTCTGCTCAGGCGGATCTTTCCTCCGTCCTTTGTGGCTTCAAGGCTCAGCTTACAGGTGTCTGTCTCCTTCATGAAGGCCTCCTGGATTGCTCTCCTCCTCCAAATGCCCACACGATAGGAGCTGTACAGTTTAGAGAATTCATTGCTTTCTCCCTTGCTGTCATAGTTGGGTACGTATCTGTCAAGCAGGGGCTAAGCGGCCAGGAAAGGCCTTTACCAGTCTGACCATAGGACCTGCATGAAGTAGGTTAGTCTTGTAGAATGATGTAGAATGATGAACAAAGAATGAATGAGTGAAATTTCTAATCACCCATTAGCCTGTATACTGGAGGTGTCTGGGATAGAGTGACTAAGTGACTTTTATTTTTGTGTGAATATTAATAGAAGATTTCTTTTTTCTTTTTTGAGACGGTGTCTCACTCTGTCACCCAGGCTGGCATGCAGTGGCACAATGATGGCTCACTGTAGCCTTGACCTTCCTGGGTTCAGGTGATCCTCCCACCTCAGCCTCCTGAGTAGCTGGGACCACAGGTATGTACCATACCTGGCTAATTTTTTTTTTTTTTTTT
>NW_012102166.1:436631-437371 GCF_000951045.1 Mandrillus leucophaeus
TGTTCTCGATTCATCAAACCTTTGTGTGCTGCTGGAGAGGCTGAACTGCCCGGCACTTGCTCTCCGTGTCCTGTCTTAACTGCCACTGTGGCTTTAGAGAAGGGCTGTGCTCTGACTTCCCCTCCAGTACAGGCAGCCCCTCCTGAACTCCCCACGGCACAGCCAAGACCAGGCTGCAAGTTCTGACAGAACTGTCCTGAAGCTTTAGAGACCGCATGGGGGCATCTAGAGGGGACAGGGCTCTCGGGGACGGGACCAGGCCCATCCTTACGGGGTCCCTTACTGCACAGCTTCATAGACTAGATCCAGACCCACTGGTGAGGCATGACATCAAATTACTGGGTGACAACCTGCATAAAAAAAGAATAGATTGGGCACAGGCACTCATGCCTGTAATCCCAGCACTTTGGGAGGCTTAAGCAGGAGAACCGCTTGAGCCCAGGAGTTCAAGACCAGCCTGGGCAACATAGCAAAACCTTGTCTCTACATATACGTATGTGTATATATATACACACACATATATACACACACACACACATATACATATACATATATACACACACACACACCCATATATATATACACACACACATATACACATATACATATATACACACACATATACACACATATATATACACACATATATACATATACATATATACACACATATACACACACATATATACATATACATATATACAAACACATATATACATATACATATATACACACACATA
>NW_012102166.1:437421-438594 GCF_000951045.1 Mandrillus leucophaeus
TGTTCTCGATTCATCAAACCTTTGTGTGCTGCTGGAGAGGCTGAACTGCCCGGCACTTGCTCTCCGTGTCCTGTCTTAACTGCCACTGTGGCTTTGGAGAAGGGCTGTGCTCTGACTTCCCCTCCAGTACAGGCAGCCCCTCCTGAACTCCCCACGGCACAGCCAAGACCAGGCTGCAACTTCTGACAGAACTGTCCTGAAGCTTTAGAGACCGCATGGGGGCATCTAGAGGGGACAGGGCTCTCGGGGACGGGACGAGGCCCATCCTTCCGGGGTCCCTTACTGCACAGCTTCATAGACTAGATCCAGACCCACTGGTGAGGCATGACATCAAATTACGGGGTGACAACCAGCATAAAAAAAGAATAGATTGGGCACAGGCACTCATGCCTGTAATCCCAGCACTTTGGGAGGCTTAAGCAGGAGAACTGCTTGAGCCCAGGAGTTCAAGACCAGCCTGGGCAACATAGCAAAACCTTGTGTCTACATATACGTATGTGTATATATATACATATATATACACACACACACATATATATACACACACACATACATATACATATACATATATATACACACACACATATACACACACACCCATATACACACACACACACACACACACACACACACATAATTAGCCAGGTCAGGCACAGTGGCTCATGCCTTTAATCCTAGCACCTTGGGAGGCCAAGGCAGGAGGACTGCTTGAGCCCAGGAGTTCAAGACCAGCCTGGGCAACATAGAGAGACCCCTTCTATACAAAAAATAAAAAAATTAGCTGGATGTGATAGTGTGCACCTGTGGTCCCAGCTGCTTGGGAGGCTGAGGCGGGAGGATCACTTGAGCCCAGGTGGGTTGAGGCTGCAGTGAGCCATTATTGCAACACTGCACTCCAGCCTGGATGATACAGACCCTGCTTCTTAAACAACAATTGACCAGGTGTGGTGGTGCACACCTGCATTCCTAGCTGCTCAGGAGGCTGAGGTAGGAGGATCTCTTGAGCCCAGGAGTTCAACGCTGTAGTGAGCAATGATCAGAAACAGAAACAGAAACAGAAAATATTGCCGGATGCAGTGGTTCACACCTGTAATCCCAGCACTTTGGGAGGCCAAGGCAGGTGGATCAAGAGGTCAAAAGTTTGAGACCAGCCTGGCCAACATGGTGAAACCC
>NW_012102166.1:440324-441794 GCF_000951045.1 Mandrillus leucophaeus
AAGCTGGCCACCTGAGACAGCAGTGGCAACCCTGCTTGGGTCCCCTTCCATGCTGTGGAAGCTTTGTTCTTTCGCTCTTCACAATAAATCTTGCTGCTGCTCACTCTTTGGGTCCACACTACCTTTACAATCTGTAACACTCACTGCAAAGTCTGCAGCTTCACTCCTGAAGTCAGCAAGACCACAAACCCACTGGAAGGAAGAACCTCTGGACACATCTGAACGTCTGAAGGAACAAACTCCGGACGCACCATCTTTAAGAACTGTAACACTCACCGCGAGGGCCCGTGGCTTCATGCTTGAAGTCAGCAAGACCAAGAACCCACCGGAAGAAACCGATTCTGGACACACTGGGAATATATGTGTGAGCCACTGTATCCAGCCTGCCATTTTCTTTTTACATCATCTCACTTGCTCCTAAGACTTGCTAGCATTTTAAAGTCTATTATTGTGGTCTGGACCTACTCTGGGACATCCTGGTCTGCTCTGAGACCTGGGACAGTCTCTAATAAAATCCTGGTGGACCCCCAAATGTACCCAGTAAAAGCCGTGAGAGAGCCTCAGACAGAGCCCTCTCCTCCTCCAAAGAAATGTACTGGGGGCCCCACTTGGGGGAAAGCAGACCCTCCTGCCTCTGATCCCAAACTTTCCCCACACCAGTCTCTGTTCCTTCTACACATTTTATAGATGAAAAGGGAGAATGTACCGTGCAATGGGCTGAGCCTTTAGAGACAGGGGAATTACTCCTCAATGAAGAAAAACTCAGCAACAAACGAGGCCAGGCCCAGTGGCTCACACCTACAATCCCAACACTGTGGGAGGCTGAGGCGGGAGGATCACCTGACCCCAGGAGTTAGAGACCAGCGTGGAAAACCAAGTGAGACTCTTGTTTCTACCTAAAAAAAAAAAAAAAAAAAAAATTAAAAATGAGCTGGGCATGGTGGCAAGTGCCTGTGGTCCCAGCTCCTCGGGAGGCTGAGGTGGGAGGATTGCTTGAGCCCAGGAGATTGAGGCTGCAGTGAGCTGAGATCATGCCACTGCACTTCAGCCTGGGTGACACAGAGAGATACTTAAAAAACGAAAAAGAGAAAGAAAACTTCTCATTTCCCTATGGGATGAGGCGCTTCCGAGAGGAAAAATGGCAGCTGCGGGAGAGTTGCCAACAGCATCCCTGTTCCCAGCAGCAGCTTGGAGATGTCCCTTGGTCACCCTGCAGCCTCCAAAGACACGTGGGTTCCCTCTTCCCCTGCAGCCCTGGTGAGAGTGAAATAACACCTCCCCCTTAGCCTGAGATTCCAACAAACCCAAAAAAACATTCCCCACAAAATTAAAGGAAACAAAACAGAAAATAAACAACATTTTAAAACCCCAAATCCCATAAAATCATATGGTTCTTGGAGCAGAGGTTCAGATGTTACTTCCTTATGGTGAATTCTATTTCCTACCTCCAAGGAGCAGGAAGGCCTGGAA
>NW_012102166.1:443783-444750 GCF_000951045.1 Mandrillus leucophaeus
CTCGGCCTCCCAAAGTGCTGGGATTACAGGCGTGAGCCACCGCGCCCGGCCAGAGACAGGGTTTCATCATGTTGGCCAGGACAGTCTCAATCTCCTGACCTCGTGATCTGCCTGCCTTAGCCTCCCAAAGTGCTGGGATTACAGGCGTGAGTCATCACGCCCGGCCCCTGGGTAATCTTTGTATTTCTTGTACAGGCGGGGTCTCACCATGTCGCCCAGGCTGGTCTCAAACTCCTGGGTTCAAGCAATCTGCCGGCCTCGTGCTCTCAAAGTGCTGGGGTTACAGCTGTGAGCCATTGTGCCTGGCCCATAGAAGATTTCAACAGAGGTAATTCTACCAGAGCATTAAGTGAAAATTCGCCTCTTGAAGACTGCAAGTCCGTCCTGAGTGCGGCCCATTGACGAAGTGTAACCAGATGCGCACACACCGATCTCATCAGTGGCATCTCACAGGGTGTGACTCCCACATCACCACCGCCTGGAGCACATGCCGAAAACTGCGGAGGCCCAGATCCAAGCCCAGCTAGAGCATCAGAGCCTTTGGGCGTCGGGGCAAAGAGCCAGAAGAGCTGAGTTCACAAGTCACTCTTCCACCCGCCAACGTCTAAAACATCAACTCCACTCGGAGGCTGTCACCTAGGCCCTACCGAGTCCGCGTGAAGCTTCTGTGGAAAAGCATTCGACGCGACCCAAAAGCCTTCCTTGGGAACAGCGGCTCTGCCGTACGCTAGCCCTGTGGGCCTGGCCGAGTTGTTCCCTCCTCTGTGAAACAAAGAACATTATATCCTCTCCATAAAACATAGTATCGCCTGGAGCGATCATGAGGGTTAGCTGCAAAAGTACAAAGCCTGTGTAGGACACGTACTTTTGCAGATGGGACCGGAGCAGGAAGTCTGTGAGGTTCACACGTCTATTTACAACCCTTCAACTGAAATGTAGCATTCCCTTCATTTTTTTTTTTTTTTTT
>NW_012102166.1:448170-448923 GCF_000951045.1 Mandrillus leucophaeus
AAACCCCAAATCCCATAAAATCATATGGTTCTTGGAGCAGAGGTTCAGATGTTACTTCCTTATGGTGAATTCTATTTCCTACCTCCAAGGAGCAGGAAGGCCTGGAAGGAGGAGATTGGAGTCTCTCCTGGGGCACACAAGGAGGTCATTCTGAGATAAGGGGGCCAGGTGCAGACCCAGCCTTCCTGCAGAGTCCTAAGGAGCTGGGTGGCCCAGAGAGACAAGAGTGGGCAGGGGTGGTACCGGTAGAATTTCATCAACTGCCTCCCAAGGCAACCTGCCCTTTTCCTTCTGCTGAGGTCCTGCCAAGACAAACATATCCCATTAATAGACATTACTGATCCACTTAAACGGCAGATGCATTATTAATGCCATTTAAATACAGGCAACAGGAGGCAGGACACTCCTCTCCGTGGGAGGCACTTCCGTGTCCATCAGCACCTTGCAGGACCCACCATAACTGATGGGTTGGTACTCAGTACCCAGCGCCCAGTATTTGAACTGAGGAAAATTCCACTGAGACAGTAAACACTTGAAAGAGTAAACCGCCAAATGCTAGTCCAATGGGCACTAAAAAGGATCAAGATTCAGGCCAGGCGTGGTGGCTCAAGCCTGGAATCCCGGCACTTTGGGAGGCTGCGGCAGGCAGATCACCTGAGGTCAGGAGTTTGAGACCAGCCTCACCATCATGGAGAAAACCCATCTCTACTAAAAATACAAAATTAGCTGAGTGTGATGGTGTGCGCCTGTCAT
>NW_012102166.1:451988-458872 GCF_000951045.1 Mandrillus leucophaeus
GTTGGCCAGGCTGGTCTCGAACTCCTGACCTCAGGTCATCCGCCCGCCTGGGCCTCCCGAAGTGTTGGGATTACAGGCGTGAGCCACCGCGCCCACTAGTAATCTTGATACCAACAGAAATTGTATATTCTTGTTACATTACAGCTACCGCAGGTACCTGAAAATACAATGTAAGCTCATCACCACTTTGGAAGTAGGGTAGTTATTAGACCTGCTACTCTAAGGCATTAATAAAGATATACATAAAATTTTAAAAACATTCTGATTGTTAGATTTCAATATAATGGATTTTTGTAAACTTTTATTGTTTAAAAATAAGCTGATAGACGGTTGGGAAAACATGGTAAAGCAAGCACAGGAAAATGCCAACAGCAGAAACTAGGTGGTGGGCAGACCAGTGTTCACTGTCAAATTCAACTTTTCTGTATGTGTGAACATTTTTGTAATGCAATATTTGGGAAAATGCCTGAGAAGGGGTCGCTGGAGCACCAAAAGGATCTATGGCCCACCAAACGGTCAGAAACCCCTAACCTAGAGGTACTGGTGTCCTTAACCAGCTAACCAATCCAGTCAGTTCTTCATCCGGGAGCCAAAAGACCCCAGGCCCTGGTATCCCAATTCCACCTAGGCTGGTAGCCTTTTGCCAGACTAAGAAATCAAAAAGGTTTGCAGAAGCAAAGCGGGCCGGTGATGTTTTCTCTCACTCACCCCAGCACTCCAGCCTCAGCCTCAGATCTCACAGCTCTAAAGAGAGGAAAGATCACTCCGAGAATCCAAAGCCGAGAGCTTGAAAACATCTGCCAGTGCTCTGGGCAGGACTAGTCCAGACTCACCTCTCGGCCCTGGACAGAAGATGAGGCGTCCACAGAGACCACACCTTCAGTCCCCCAACTACTCTGCCCCCAGGACTGCAATTGGCTGCAGGGTCCTAGGAGATGATTAACCAGGAATCTCAGCCGGGTGCGGTGGCTCACGCCTGTAATCCCAGCACTTTGGGAGGCTGAGGCGGGTGGATCACAAGGTCAGGAGACCGAGACCATCTGGCTAACACGGTGAAACCCTGTCTGTACTAAAAAATACAAAAAATTAGCCAGGCGAGGTGGCAGGCACCTGTAATCCCAGCTACTAGGGAGGTTGAGGCAGGAGAATGGCGTGAACCTGGGAGGCGGAGCTTGCAGTGAGTAGAGATCGCGCCATTGCACTCCAGCCTGGGTGGCAGAGGAGGCTCCATCTCAGAATAACACAAACAAACAGGAATCTCCACCTCATCAGGGACAGAGGGAGGGCAAGGGCAGGGCGTCTCTCGGAAGCAGAAGGGCACCGTGGTCCTGTCTTCTCCCTTGTGGTACTTAGGAAGAGTGTCTTTCAGACAGACCACCAATGATGACGGCTGCTTCCTAATGCCCACCACCTCATCTACAAGACTCAGTTCCCCTACTTTGGAGAGCACATGGCTCTCTAATCCTATTAAAGTCTCAAATCACCCTCACTTGCCCAAAGGCTCAGAAGTTCATAGAAATGCACCTCTTCTACCCCAGAAGCAGGGAGCAGTTCAGGAAAAGCTAATGAGAAAATACCAGGGTCATGTTGTTTGAACTGGACAAGAAAGAAAACCTAAAGCAGAGAGGAAGAAAAAAAGTCATCTTAATTCACGGAAAAATACATGGCCCTGCCAACAATCAAAGAAAAGTAAAACTGAAACTAGAATTATATACCCATTAAGCAAACAAATTAAGTAAAAATGGAGATTCCAGAACAAGTTCACACTGCTGATAACCACATAAAGTGATCCGGTCTTTCTGGAAAGCACTTTGGCACCGCACAGCAATTACAAAAAGTTTTTAATTCCACTCTTGGAAAAAGCTAAAAGGGCTTCTTTACAAATTGTAAAGAGCTACATCAACGTATGTGATTAATTCCCCAAAGATTATGTTAGACCAAGATGATAGCCCTCCCTCTATTCCCCCACCTGACCCCCAACATTTAGCAGCAGCATTTAGCTTCTGACATGGATTCCTTGAACATGTTCACAAATGATCACAAATGGCAGAAGATACAATCCTATTTATGCAACCCCCCTCACAAAAAAACTTTGTACACATATATATATATATACACACACACACATACATACATATAAAAGAGATGCACAGAATATGATTTTTTTTTTTTTGAGACAGAGTGTTGCTCTGTTGCCCAGGCTGAAGTGCAGTGGCGTGATCTCCGCTCACTGCAACCTCCCCTCGCGTGTTCAAGCGATTCTCCCGCCTCAGCCTCCCAAGCATCTGGGATTACAGGCACCTGCCACCACACCCGGCTAATTTTTGTATTTTTAGTAGAGACGGGGTTTCACCATGTTGACCAGGCTGGTCTCGAACTCCTGACCTCAGGTGATCCACCCTCCTCGGCCTCCCAAAGTGCCCGGCTCAGAATATGGTTTGGAAAGATACACGTTAAACCAGGTCATCTCAGCTTCTAAGGAACAGCATTGAATGAAGCAAGGCTGCGACAAAGGCAAATTTTCACTTTTTACTGATTTCACTTTGAGAAATGTACCTATCACTCATGTACTTTACAAAATTTGCTTCCACTCATAAAAAAACAAAGCAAGTCAACCGAAGTTGGAATTGTCCATTTAGGTGCACCCTCCTGAACTCTGCCATTAGGACGACAATGCTTCCTGAAGTGATTAAGTTTCCCTAAGCCAGGCACAGTGGCACATGCCCTTAGACCCAGCTACTCACTTGAGCTCAGGAGTTCAACTCCAACCTGGGTAACAAGGTGAGACCCCAGTCTCCAAAAATAAAAATTAAAAAATTTTAGTAGCCGGGTGCGGTGGAGGCTCACGCCTGTAATCCCAGCACTTTGGGAGGCCAAGGTGGGTGGATCACGAGGTCAGGAGTTCGAGACCAGCCTAACATGGTGAAACCCCGTCTCTACTAAAAATGCAAAAATTAGCCGGGCATGGTGGCGCATGCCTGTAGTCCCAGTTACTTGGGAGGCTGAGGCAGGAGAATCGCTTGAACCTGGGAAGCGGAGGTTGCAGTGAGCCGAGATCATGCTACTGCACTCCAGCCTGGGTGAAAGAGCGAGAGTCCATCTCAAAAATTAAAAAAATTGATTAAATGAAAGTTTCCCTTGATTCCATGTACTCAATCTGTTCCTAGTTCAAGTAATGGTAAAATTCTGGTGCTATTATAATATAATTATGACTAGAAGACCCAGAAAATCTTAACCAAACTTCCCTCCTTGAAAATGTACTGGAGCCGTGCACAGAGTAATGCAGTAGTGCAGGTCATTTAAGACTGCGGAAGGCCGGAAGCAGCAGCTCACACCTGGGATCCCAGCACTTTGGGAGGCCGAGGTGAGCGGATCACCTGAGGTCGGGAGTTCAAGACCAGCCTGACCAATGTGGTGAAACCACATCTCTACTAAAAACACAAAAATTAGCTGGGCGTGGTGGCAGGCACCTGCAGTCCCAGCTTCTCAGGAAGCTGAGGCAGGAGCATCGATTGAACCTGGAAGGCGGAGGTTGCAGTGAGCTGAGATCGCGCCATCGCGCCATTGCACTCCAGCCTGAGCGAGAGAGCAAGACCCTGTCTCAAAAACAAAAACAAAACAAAAAAAACTGCTGGGCTCAGCCCTGTGGAGTAACATTTCCTCATAATTGAATGAGGCCTAAATAACGTGACCAGTTTAGGTTTTCACACCTGCTTGGTTTCGTGCCTCCAATAACTGCATCCAAAGTTCGGCGGGTCCCAGTTCAGTCCTGTTCTCGGATCTATGCAAGCTCTACCATTTCCTGTCCCTGGCAGAGGGTGAAAAGAAAATGAAAAAGGCCTAGCACCAAAAAGGCAGCTTTTAGAAGAAAGACCAGCTGGGGAAGTACCCTGTGTGCTTTCTGTTCTCATTTCCCCTGGTACAAGATAGTGAGTGCAGATTCAAATAACCTGTTTGTCTCAAGACACCATCTGAACTTTGGAGGGATGAAACCAAGCAGGTGTGAAAACCTAAATTGGTCATGTTCTTGTAATCTCATTCGATTATGAGAAAAGGTTACTGCACAGCCTGAGCTCAGCACTCATTCTTTTCTTTTTTGAGACCGAGTCTCACTCTGTCACCCAGGCTGGGGTGCAGTGGTGCAATCTCGGCTCATTGCAACTTCTGCCTCCCGGGTTCAAGCGATTCTCCTGCCTCAGCCTCCCGAGTAGCTGGAATTCCAGGCATGCGCCACCACGCCCGGCTAATTTTGTATTTTTAGTAGAGATGGTGTTTCTCCATGTTGGTCAGGCTGGTCTCAAACTCCCGACCTCAGGTGATGTGCCCACCTCGGTGGGATACTGCTGGGATTACAGGCATGAGCCACCACGCCCAGCCTCGTTTATTTATGTATTTATTTATTTTTGAGACAGGGTCTTGTCTTGTCTCACTGCAACCTCTGCCTTCTGGGTTCAAGCGATTCTCATGCCTCAGCCTCCTGAGTAGCTGGGACTACTGGTGTATGCCACAGACCTTGGCCCAAGCCATAGCATATGAATTTGTGAAATCTAACTGTCATGCGCGTCCGTGTGAAGAGACCACAGGCTTTGTGTGAGCAACATGGCTGTTTATTTCACCTGGGTACAGGCGGGCTGAGTCCAAAAAAGAGAGTCAGCGAAGGGAGATGAGGGTGGGGCCGTTTTATAGGATTTGGGGAGGTAAAGGAAAATTACAGTCAAAGGGGGGTTGTTCTCTGGCGGGCAGGAGTGGGGGTTACAAGGTGCTCAGTGGGGGAGTTTTTTGAGCCAGGATGAGCCAGGAAAAGGAATTTCACAAGATAATATTATCGCTTAAGGCAATGACCGGCCATTTTCACTTCTTTTGTGGTGGAATGTCATCAGTTAAGGTGGGGCAGGGCATTTGCACTTCTTTTGTGATTCTTCAGTCACTTCAGGCCAGCTGGGCATATACGTGCAAGTCACAGGGGATGCGAGGGCTTGGCTTGGGCTCAGAGGCCTGACACTAACCATGTCTACACTTAAAAGTGTCTTCCTCCTCACTGAGTAGTTCCTGATGTAGTCCCCTGATTACAACTGCCAATCAGATCAGCACAGCTCAGTAAGTCAATAGAAGGCTTCCCTGTGACAATGGGAGCGGGTGTCTTATTTGCAATTTTGAAAAAGTATAAAAGTAGGGGCTTTTATATAATATTGAAAACTTGGACACAACTCCTGAGCACAACAGGAAAATAACTAAGCAAACTTACCTGTGGGTCTTCCCTCAAAGGCAAATCCCACTGAAACACCCAAGAGTTACAAGGAAGGGGAAAAGCCTGTGGCAGGATTGGAACACAGAGAACAATATAATCAAGTGACCAAAAACACAGAGGGATTTCTGAATGAAATGAAGATGACGGAATCAGGTCAACAAGGAAGCAGATCGTGCCTAACAGCCTAGCGATGTAACACTGGCAAGGTACGGGGCTCTGTGACAGGGGAATGGGCTGCTGCAACCAAACCCCAGAAACTACCCAAAGGCAGAGCAGCCAGGGCTGGGATGACAGGCGGGTGTAAGGCAGGCAGAGGACGGCAGGAAAAGCCCTCCCATTACAGCCAGGCAGACGGTTTACTTCCCAGAGCTCTCCCCGTCCTAGTCGAAGAAGTAAGGGTAGCCAAAAGTGGAAATATCAGAAAGACTCCAAATTGCCATTATTTGCAAATAGAATGATCTCCTTAGAAAAAATCCAAAAGAATCAACTAAAGCGTGATTAAAAAAGTTTGACCGGGTGCGGTGGCTCACGCCTGTAAAGCACTTTGGGAGGCTGAGGCGGGTGGATCATCTGAGGTCAGGAGTTCAAGACCAGCCCAACATGGTGAAAACTTGTCTCTACTAAATGTACAAAAATTAGCCAGGCGTGGTGGTGCATGCCTGTAGTTCCAGCTACTCAGGAGTGTGAGGCAGAAGAATCGCTTGAACCCGGGAGGCGGAGGTTGCAGTGAGCAGAGATCACACCACTGCACTCCAGCCTGGGCGACAGAGTGAGACTCCATCTCAAAAAAAAAATCAAAAACCACAGTTCAGTAAAATGGTCAGATAAGATAAACATTCAAAACCACCAACTGTTCTAAATGCAAACTCTAAACAGTCAGGGGAAAAAAAAGTATTTTCTCACAGTAGCAACAAAAGCACAGTACAGGCCAGGCACAGTGGCTTACGTCTGTAATCCCAACACTTTCAGAGGCTAAGGCAGGAGGATCACTTGACGCCAGGAGTTTGAAATCAGCTTCGTCAACATAGCTAGATCCCATTTCTACAAAAGAAAAATGCAAAAAGGAGCCAGGCTTGGTGGCCTGCACCTGTAGTCCCAGCTACACAGGAGGCTGAGGCAGAGGACTGCTTGAACCCAAAAGTTCAAGGCTGCAGTGACCTATGACTGCCATCACTGCCCTCCAGCCCGGGCGACAGAGTGAGACCCTGTCCCTAAAATAAACAAACAAATAAAAATACAGCTAGAAATAAGTCTTTATAAATTAAGACCCCTTTGAAGAAAATTGTAAAACCTTGCTGCAGTGTTTTTAAAAACCTCAGCATGGCCAGGTGTGGTGACTCATGCCTGTAATCCCAGCACTTTGGGAGGCTGAGACGGGTGGATCACCTGAGGTCGGGAGTTTGAGACCAGCCTGACCAACATAGAGAAACCCCATCTCTACTAAAAATACAAAATTAGCTGGGCGTGGTGGCGCATGCCTGTAATCCCAGCTACTTGGGAGGCTGAGACAAGAGAATCGCTTGAACCCAGGAGGCAGGGGTTGCGGTGAGCCGAGATCGCACCATTGCACTCCAGGCTGGGCAGTAAGAGAAACTCTGTCTCAAAAAACAAACCAACAAACAAACAAAATCTCAGC
>NW_012102166.1:458922-461808 GCF_000951045.1 Mandrillus leucophaeus
GGAATCAGGTCAACAAGGAAGCAGATCGTGCCTAACAGCCTAGCGATGTAACACTGGCAAGGTACGGGGCTCTGTGACAGGGGAATGGGCTGCTGCAACCAAACCCCAGAAACTACCCAAAGGCAGAGCAGCCAGGGCTGGGATGACAGGCGGGTGTAAGGCAGGCAGAGGACGGCAGGAAAAGCCCTCCCATTACAGCCAGGCAGACGGTTTACTTCCCAGAGCTCTCCCCGTCCTAGTCGAAGAAGTAAGGGTAGCCAAAAGTGGAAATATCAGAAAGACTCCAAATTGCCATTATTTGCAAATAGAATGATCTCCTTAGAAAAAATCCAAAAGAATCAACTAAAGCGTGATTAAAAAAGTTTGACCGGGCGCGGTGGCTCACGCCTGTAAAGCACTTTGGGAGGCTGAGGCGGGTGGATCATCTGAGGTCAGGAGTTCAAGACCAGCCCAACATGGTGAAAACTTGTCTCTACTAAATGTACAAAAATTAGCCAGGCGTGGTGGTGCATGCCTGTAGTTCCAGCTACTCAGGAGTGTGAGGCAGAAGAATCGCTTGAACCCGGGAGGCGGAGGTTGCAGTGAGCAGAGATCACACCACTGCACTCCAGCCTGGGCGACAGAGTGAGACTCCATCTCAAAAAAAAAATCAAAAACCACAGTTCAGTAAAATGGTCAGATAAGATAAACATTCAAAACCACCAACTGTTCTAAATGCAAACTCTAAACAGTCAGGGGAAAAAAAAGTATTTTCTCACAGTAGCAACAAAAGCACAGTACAGGCCAGGCACAGTGGCTTACGTCTGTAATCCCAACACTTTCAGAGGCTAAGGCAGGAGGATCACTTGACGCCAGGAGTTTGAAATCAGCTTCGTCAACATAGCTAGATCCCATTTCTACAAAAGAAAAATGCAAAAAGGAGCCAGGCTTGGTGGCCTGCACCTGTAGTCCCAGCTACACAGGAGGCTGAGGCAGAGGACTGCTTGAACCCAAAAGTTCAAGGCTGCAGTGACCTATGACTGCCATCACTGCCCTCCAGCCCGGGCGACAGAGTGAGACCCTGTCCCTAAAATAAACAAACAAATAAAAATACAGCTGGAAATAAGTCTTTATAAATTAAGACCCCTTTGAAGAAAATTGTAAAACCTTGCTGCAGTGTTTTTAAAAACCTCAGCATGGCCAGGTGTGGTGACTCATGCCTGTAATCCCAGCACTTTGGGAGGCTGAGACGGGTGGATCACCTGAGGTCGGGAGTTTGAGACCAGCCTGACCAACATAGAGAAACCCCATCTCTACTAAAAATACAAAATTAGCTGGGCGTGGTGGCGCATGCCTGTAATCCCAGCTACTTGGGAGGCTGAGACAAGAGAATCGCTTGAACCCAGGAGGCAGGGGTTGCGGTGAGCCGAGATCGCACCATTGCACTCCAGGCTGGGCAGTAAGAGAAACTCTGTCTCAAAAAACAAACCAACAAACAAACAAAATCTCAGCAAGTGGAGTAGAAAGGCAATTCTATAAAGATATCAGTGCTGCCAAACTTAACCTGTATGTTTAAATTAAAACCCCAAAGGGTTTCTTTTGGAAATCTGAAAAATTGATACTTAAGAATTATCTGAAAGGATACAATCGATGATTTTTTTTGTTCTGTTGTTTTTGAGACGGAGTCTCGCTCTGTCACCCAGGCTGTAGTGCAGTGGCACGATCTCGGCTCACTGCAACCTCTGCCTCCCGGGTTCAAACGATTCTCCTGCCTCAGTCTCCCGAGTAGCTGGGACTACAGGCGCCCGCCACCACGCCCAGCTAATTTTTGTATTTTTAGTAGAGACGGGGGTTTCACCACGTTGGCCAGGATGGTCTCGATCTCTTGACCTCGTGATCCGCCCGCCTCGGCCTCCCAAAGTGCTGGGATTACAGGCGTGAGCCACCGTGCCTGGCCACAATCTATCATTTTTTAAAAATAAGAATGAAAACTTGCCCTATCAGGCAAAATGTACTGCAAATCATAAGTAATACTGTGTTTCCAGATTAAAGGCACTACTGTGAAGAAAAGTGTAACTTTATTTAATACCAAATGTTTCCCAAGTGTACTTTTTGCACAATGCACAGACGCTTTGGGGACAATGCGTGGTTAAAAACTGATATTCTACAAACAGCTTCATGCTGCTGTCCATCATCCTGAAGGAAAAAGTATTCCAAAGGATGCCGGGTCTCCAAGTCCCAGGACTGGCTGACAGCCTCTCCCAGTGGATAGCAGGTCCTAATTCTCTTCTTCCAGCAGAGTCTCTGATTTCAGCTGGGCCTTCCTGATGTTCTCCAAGTTCAGTTGTTGATATTTTCTTTTAAAAAAGCCACACTGAAACAACGGAAGGAAAAGTCCAGAGACAGGCCGAAGATTCCCATCTGTTTCAGAAAACCGGGACTCTGGCTGTGTTCTAAACAGCCCCTACATTCCTCTGTTTCTCATAACCACTATTCCTTTCTCCTACCTTCCTCTGACTCTCTCCCGGACAGTCCAGTCCTTCAAGACCTCTGGTGCTCATCCCTCCATCAGAACTGACTCCACCTCCTCTGAACCCTGCCCTCCCGAGCAGCTGAACCTTTTTAACTTATTTTGCAAAGCGTGATAATTTCGGCTGTACTGGATCTAATCTCGTTTATGCAAAAATACTCAGTAGAGCCTATGATGCTGAAGATAGAAGGAGATCAAGTACAGCTTCCTACGTCAAGCTCATCATCTAGCAGAAAAAGAGATAATTACAATACAGTGTGATGACTGCCATTTGGAAGGGTTTCCAGAAGGGAGCTCACAGCAAACGCACAGGAGCCAGCACAGAGGACTCAGGAGTCTCTAGACCGCTACGCACAGGAGCCAGCACAGAGGACTCA
>NW_012102166.1:461858-467457 GCF_000951045.1 Mandrillus leucophaeus
GAGTCTCTAGACCGCTACGCACAGGAGCCAGCACAGAGGACTCAGGAGTCTCTAGACCGCTTTCAGGGAAGAGAGTGAGCCAAGTGAGCAGTCATGGAGGGCATTCCTGACAACAGTAGCAGCCTATGCGTACGCAGAGGCATGAACCTATTTGGGGAACAGTTTGACTTGTTGGGAGAAAACAGCAGGGCCAGGTGCTCATGTCTGTAGCCCCAGCACTTCAGGAGGCCAAGATGAGAAGATCGCTTGAGCCCTGGAGTTTGAGACCAGCCTGGGCAATATAGGGAGACCTCATCTCCACAATATTAAAATTAAAAAATTAGCTGGGTGTGGTGGCATGCGCCTAAGTAACAGTCCCAAATACTCAGGAGACTAAGGCGGGAGGATGGCCTGAGCCTAGGAGTGTGAGGCTGCGGTGAGCCATTATTGTGCCACTGAGCTCCAGCCTGGGGGACAAAGCAAGACCCTGTCTTTTATTTAAAAAAAAAAAAAAAGGCCAGGCACGGTGGTCATGCCTGTACTTCCAGCACTTTGGGAGGCTGAAGTGGGTGCATCACTTGAGGTCAGGTGTTCGAGACCAGCCTGGCCAACACGGTGAAACCCTGTCTCTACTAAAAATACAAAAATTAGCCGGGCATGGTAGCATGTGCCTGTAATCCCAGCTACTGGGGAGGCTCAGGCAGGAGAACTGCTTGAACCTGGCAGGCAGAGGTTGCAGTGAGCCAAGATCGCACCATTGCACTCCAGCCTGGGTGAAGAAACAAGACTCCGTCTCAAAAACGAAATAATAAAAAAAGAAAGGCTGGGCGTGGTGGCTCACACCTGTAATCCTAACACTTTGGGAGGCCGATGCGGGTGGATCACCTGAGGTCGGGTGTTCGAGACCAGCCTGGCCAACACAGTGAAACCCCATCTCTACTAAAAATACAAAAATTAGCTGGGCGTGGTGGCGCGCATGTGTAATCCCAGCTACTCGGGAGGTTGAGGCAGGAGAATCGCTGGAACCCGGAGTGGGGGTCAGGGGGGTGGGCGGAGGTTGCAGTGAGCTGAGGTCACGCCACTGCACTCCAGCCTGGGCGAAAAGAGCGAAACTCCATCTCAAAAAAAAAAAAGAAGAAAAGGAACACTTAAGGGCAGAGAGGGGTAGAGGGCAGAGAGGAGAGGATCTTAAATATCAGTAGAAGAGTTTGCACATTAAGACGGGGGAAGGCAAGGAAAAGATTTCACTAGGGGAGCAGCAATCACATCTGTTTTAAGGCCTTTTTTACCGTGAAGGCCTCTTCCAATCAAGTTACAAATGCTGGCCTAGGGTTGACCTTCCAGGCCCTATTTAACTCACAGTAGCCCAACGTAACAGGAGTAAGTTCTGGGCCTTGAGAATAGCGAGGTGGCAAAGAAATATATATAAAATCGCTCTTTATTATTCAATTAGAGTTTTCTTTTTTCAGACAGATACTGTTTTACTCATTTGTCTAAATGGGGGTGTGTAGTTGAAGGAGGAGAAAAAAGTGGCCATGAGGCCAGGGCAGCTGCTCTAAGTCAGAGGTTGGCTGTCCTAAGGAGTTCTGTGCCCAAAACCAGAGCCCAGTCTTCCCTCACCATTATGCCATGAGTAGAACTGACCTTGAACAGGATGACCAGAATCACAATCAACACCAGAAGTCCACCAATGCTGCCTTTAATGATGACAGGCAAAGAATGGTACTTCTCATCTTTCAGGAAGACGACAGTGATCTAGACAAGACAAAGAGATGGCCCAATACATCAGGTGAAGGAAATGAGGAAAAAAATCCTACATGTTATTTTAAGGAGCAAAATACTAGGACTTGGCAACATCCTGTGTATTGATTAAAACTGATGACACGAAAGCAAAAAGCTAGTACTCCCTGATACAGCATTTTAGATCATCTAAAATTATCCAATCATCCAAATACTTTGTAAGAAACTATTCTGGCCCCTTATCTAGAAGGGCTAGGTCTGTCAGGAGATTGTGACCTTCTGTTAAAGATGCTCTGACAGCTTGAAAGAGGGTCCCGTGGAATCCAGTCTCAACACGGGACTGCGAGGCTGTCACACCGCTACACTGCTCTGTCCCTGAGCCCCATGCCTGTTCTCTTTAAAACGATGACTTCCTTTCAATGATCTTCAAGTCCTTTCCAACTCCGTTCTGACGGCTCTTTTTGATCTTGCACAGATCCCTAAACGCTTTGGTAATACATTTTCCCCACAAAATATGACAAAAGTACTGGTCTTCTCCTCACCAGACTAAAAAGTGTGTATTACCTAAGGGACATAATAAATGCAAAATTATATCCATGTGTACTACTTGCAGAGCTCAGCTATTAGAAGTCATCCTCAGGTTCTGTTTTCCAAAGGCTCTCCCAGTGTCGGGAGTCTCATCTCTCTTCTGGCAGGGCTCAGCTGGAGAGTTCAGGGGATGTGCTTCCTGAGACCCAGAGATGTGCTTCCTGAGACCCAGGGATGTGCTTCCTGAGACCCAGGGATGTGCTTCCTGAGACCCAGGGATGTGCTTCCTGAGACCCAGGGATGGCCCTTCCAAGTTGTGGCCACAACAAGTTCCCAGGACTCAGGTGGGGCCAGAGAGCCAACAAGACTTCTCTGCCTGCTCAGAGCACTGAGTTCCCTTCACGTGTATGTTTAAGCGCCAAGGTCAGGGATGCTTTGGAGAAGTTTCTGTACGGGGTGAAGAGCTGGACAAACTTACCTTTAAGGCCTCTTCCAATTAAGTTATAAATGCTGGTTGACCTAAAGTTGACCTTCCAGGTCCTACTTAGATCATAGGTAGTGAACTTAATAGAAGTGAAGTCCTAGGACTTGAGAATAGGGAGGTACCATAGCAACAAAGACGGAGGAAGAACAGAAAGAGGGCTGGAATATTCTTCTATAGCAGAAAGAGGGGGACTCGAGAACCTGGGTGTGGGAAGTGAAAGGAAGTCCCAAGGTGACTCGGGAAACAGGCCAGATTTGAGTAGAAGACATGTCCCCATTTCTCAAAGCCGCCTCCCTTTATCCTCTTCTAAACCCACAGATTCCCAAAAGTGCCCTGAAGATGCCCAGGTAGAGGTTAAGGGAGAAGCAGGGCACCAGGTACTACTGCTTGCAGCAAACACTGATGCTGGCCTGCCCAGCGGCCACTCTCTCCTTTCGGATTTTATTCAGGAATCATGGTTGGTCTAAGGTGATCCTGACACACAGCTATTCTCCTTCGCCAGTAACTGACGTGAGATTCAGATCTCACTAAGAAGAGGTAAGAGGATGTCTCCTGGGAGCTTTTGGAAAATGTTTCATCCCTGAAAAGGGAAGGCGCATGAAGAAAAAGCCAAAATCCTTTTGCGACTGACTTCTTGCTTCCTGTTCTGTATCCTGCCATGTGAAAATATAGCATTTGGAGACGTGGTAACTTTGTGCTGGCCGTGACGGAACGCAGCGCCAGCACGGCAGAGTGCAAGGACAAAAGCAGCCAGGCCGTCGCCCCAGGTCAGTCTCTCTTGCTGGATAAACAGCATATGCCCTTGTGCTGCAAGAGCTGGATTCTCCCTTTCTTGCGGCTGAAATGCATGTGGATAGTCTGTTTATATTCAGAGTCACTGTCAGTCAGGTGCTTATTGTCAGGAACTACTTAATACTGTGCTTAGGATACTGGATTTAAAGAAAGGAATTTTGCGGAATCCATGCCATAGAAATAAAAGTATCAGTAAGTAAGAGGGGGAAATATATAAATTTAAAATGCGCACGTAAGAAACTTAATAGTAACTCCTCCCTGCTAGGAGCATGGGAAGGGAGAAGTGAAGGAACCATGATTTTTCATTTCATTACCGTTCTCTGTATGGCTTGGATTTTCTTGCTATTACTTTTATTGGTTAAAATCTGGGCAGTGCAATAATGGGGCACTTCTATTTCTTCCACATTGTTTTCTGTATTAGAAATACACTACTTAGTTGGGCATGGCGGCTCACGCCTGTCATCCCAGCACTTTGGGAGGTCAAGGGGGGCAGATCACCTGAGGTCAGGAGTTGGAGACCATCCTGGCTAACACAGGGAAACCCTGTCTCTACTAAAAATACAAAAAAAAATTAGCCAGGCATGGTGGCGGGCGCCTGTAGTCCCAGCTACTTGGGAGGCTGAGGCAGGAGAATGGCGTGAACCCGGGAGGCGGAGCTTGCAGTGAGCCAAGATCGCACCACCGCACTCCAGCCTGGGCGACAGAGCAAGATTCTGCCTCAAAAAAAAAAAAAAAAAGAAAAAGAAGAAAAAGAAAAAAAAGAAAAAGAAATACACTACTTAAAAATAAAAGGAACTGTTATACTGGCATGTCTAGACAATTGCTCCTTTCCCCTCCTCCAGGGAGGAATACAGAGGACCTCATATTTAGCAATCCAGCATCACTCTCCCGACGTTCCCTCTAGCAGACAATCATGCCTAACTAAAGAGCTCAGAGCTCACAGATAGATCACCTCTGGAGCCATGTCCAGGCAAGTGCCAACAAGAATGAACACACAGGGTAACACACAAAGCATTCAGTCCATAAATCACAGGCATCAGTCTGACTTCTGGTCATACGTTTGCAAAAAGAATTCCAAGAGTTCCAGTATCTAGTCTAAATCTTATAAAAGATTTATGCATTCCTGAGTACTGTTTAATACTATAACCAAACACTGATGCAGCACACTAAGACAGTTAATGTATACGAAAAACAATTTCTTACTTAGGAAATTTTTTAAAAATTATTTATTTATTTATTCGAGACTGGGTCTCGCTCTATCATTGAGACTGGAGTGCAGAGGCACGATCTCAGCTCACTGCAACCTCTACCTCCCAGGTTCAGGCGATTCTCGTGCCTCAACCTCCCAAGTAGGTGGAATTACAGGCACCCACCATCACGCCCGGCTAATTTTTGGATTTTTAGTAGAGACAGGGTTTCACCATGTTTCACCATGTTGGCCAGGCTGGTCTTGGCCTGATCTCAAGTGATTCACCCACCTCGGCCTCCCAAAGTGCTGGGATTACAGTGTGAGCCACCGGTGCCTGGCTGGAAATTTTTTTTTTTTAATCAATATATTTTCAAATCAAAGTATATAATGCAGATTCCAGCCTAGTTATTTCAATTCAGAACTCCTCAGCTTACGCCTCTTAATTGCCTTATTTCATAGGCAAAAAACTCGCAGAAGCTGACTCACTCAAGGTCACAAAGGCAGTGATGGCACAGCCAAGATCAGAAGCGTTAAGGCTGAAAACAGGAAGAGGGCAACAGAACGTCTGTGCAGGCACTCAAAGGTTAGGCACAATTTTCCTTGGGCACTACTCAGAAGTTAGCCAGGAATTACCTTAGTTCTGTGGTTCTCTGCATTCAGCCCCTCATATAGAGATTTGTTGAAAGATATTTCACCAAGGATCTGCAGTTCAGTTACATCTTTTAGTAACTAGAAGACGGGGAAAGGAAAGAGAGAAACAAAACATATTTTAGACATGAACTCACTGTGTTTGAATGGCCCTCACCACCTTTCCTTTTAAAGGCATTCCTGGGCTTAGTTAACGGCCCCAAAGTACACAACACTACACAAAGTTACCCAAACAAGAC
>NW_012102166.1:468297-469814 GCF_000951045.1 Mandrillus leucophaeus
TTGACTGACTTGTTTTTGAGACAGGATCTCGCTCTGTCACCCAGGCTGGAGTGCAATGGTATGATCAAGGGTCACCATAGCCTCAACCTTCCAGGCTCAAGTGATCCTCCCACCTCAGTCTCCCGGGCAGCTGGGACCACAGGCACACCCCACCACACTGGGCTAATTTTTGTATTTTGTATTTTTTGAGACTCTGTCTCAAAAAAAAGAAAAGGAAGTTGGAGAATAACTGCAGATGTCTTGTTTGGGTAACTTTGTGTAGTGTTGTGTACTTTGGGGCCGTTAACTAAGCCCAGGAATGCCTTTAAAAGGAAAGGTGGTGAGGGCCATTCAAACACAGTCAGTTCATGTCTAAAATACGTTTTGTTTCTCTCCTTCCTTTCCCCGTCTTCTAGTTACTAAAAGATACAACTGAACTGCAGATCAGATGGGGTTTCACCATGTTGCCCAGGCTGGTCTCAAACTCCTGGGCTCAAGCAATCCACCCACATTAGCCTCCCACAGTGCTGAGATTACAGGCATGAGCCACCGCACTCAGCTTATTCATTTTATTTAATGTAAGCGTTTCTTCCCTTTTTTTTTTTTTTGTTTGAGACAAGGTCTCACTCTGTTAGCCAGACTGGAATGCAGTGGCTCAATCATAGCTCACTGAAGCTTCAAATTCCTGGGCTCAAACGATCCTCCTGCCTCAGCCTCCCAAGTAGCTGGGACTACAGGAATGAGCCACCATGCCTGGCTAATTTTTTATTTATTTTTTTTAAGAGATGGGGTTTCACTTTGCTGCCCAGGTTGATCTTGAACTCCTGGTCTCAAGCAATCCTCCCGCCTCAGCATGCCAAAGTGTTGGGATTACAGATGTGAGCCACCACACTCACAATTCTTTTTTAAATTTTATCTTGTACCTGTCCCTTTCTTTCCCACCCCCATTGTTACTTCTTCAGTTGAGACCTCATGAATGTCACCTGGATCACTGCAAGACATTAAACTTGATCACTTGATCACTAATTCCCACTTTAGGATAAGTAATCAGGGAAGGCCTCTCTAAGGAAATAACACCTGAGGCTGGGCATGTTGGCTCACGCCTGTAATCCCAGCACTTTGGGAGGCCGAGGTGGGCGGATCACGTGAGGTCGGGAGTTCAAGACCAGCCTGACCAACATGATGAAACCCCATCTCTACTAAAAATACAAAATTAGCCGGGCGTGGTGGCGCATACCTGTAATCCCAGCTACTCGGGAGACTGAGGCAGGAGAATCGCTTGAAGCCGGGAGGCGGAGGTTGCAGTGAGCCAAGATCACGCCATTGCACAAGAGCGAAACTCCGTCTCAAAAAAAGAAAGAAAGAAAGAAAAGAAAAGAGAAAAGAACACCTGAGCTAAATTTAAGAAGAAACCACCTCCATGAGGACCTAGGGGAAGAGCAGTGTTAAGCAAAGGAACAGCAAGTACAAAGTCTTATGGCCAGAATAATACTGTACTGGCAAGCTAGAAGAATAGGACAGAATAATCCGATTATAAA
>NW_012102166.1:471969-475856 GCF_000951045.1 Mandrillus leucophaeus
GGCCGCCTCAGCCCGGACCTCAGCGCGTGCGGCCAGCCCAGGGACGGCGACGAGGTAGGCAGCAGTGCTTCCCTGTTCAGCTCTCTGGCCTCATCCGGCCCCGGGTCCCCAACGCCAAGGGACAGGGTCATCTCGATCGGCACCTCCGCCTCTCTGGTTGCAGCCTCAGCCGTCCCGAGCGGCCTCTACCTCCCGGAAGTCTCCCTGGACCAAGCGTCTCTCCCCTGCTCCCAGGAGGAAGCGACAGGAGGAGTCAGGCTCACCAGGATGGTCCACCAAACCCGTGCCAGCCTCAGGTCAGCAATCTTTGGCCTTGTGAACTCAGGAACCCCTGAGGATTCTGAGTTTGGGGCAGATGGGAAGAATATGAGGGAATACTGCAGTAAAAGGAAACTGGTGGGAAGTGGACCGGAGTGTCCAAGTCTGTCAAACACAGGCAAGAGGAGGGCCACGGGCCAAGCCTCTTGTCAAGAGAGAGGGCTTCAAGAGGCCGTCCGGAGAGAGCATCAGGAAGCCAGCGTTTCCAAGGGCCGCATTGTGCCAGGGGGAATCGACAGGCTGGAAAGAACTAGACCAAGCCGGAAGAGCAAACATCAGGAGGCAAGGGAAACCTCTCTCCTCCATTCCCACCACTTTAAAAAGGGCCAAAAGATGAGAAAAGATTCGTTCCCCACCCAGGACCTGACTCCTTTACAGAATGCCAGCTTTTGGACCAAAACCAGGGCTTCCTTCAGTTTCCACAAGAAGAAAATTGTGACTGATGTGTCAGAGGTCTGCAGCACCTATACCATTGCCACGTCTCTCTCTGGATCCCTCCTATCAGAATGTTCAAACCGGCATGTCATGAACAAAACAAGTGGTGCTCTGTCCTCTTGGCACTCCTCCTCAATGTATTTGCTAAGTCCCTTAAACACTCTAAGTATTTCAAACAAAAAGGCATCTGATGCTGAAAAGGTTTATGGGGAATGCAATCAGAAGGGTCCTGTCCCCTTTAGCCATTGCCTTCCCACAGAAAAACTGCAATGCTGTGAGAAGATTGGGGAAGGGGTGTTTGGCGAAGTGTTTCGAACAATTGCTGATCACGCACCTGTAGCCATAAAAATCATTGCTATTGAAGGACCCGATTTAGTCAATGGATCCCATCAGAAAACCTTTGAGGAAATCCTGCCGGAGATCATCATCTCCAAAGAGTTGAGCCTCTTATCCGGTGAAGTGTGCAACCGCACAGAAGGCTTTATCGGGCTGAACTCAGTGCACTGTGTCCAGGGGTCTTACCCTCCCTTGCTCCTCAAAGCCTGGGATCACTATCATTCAACCAAAGGCTCTGCAAATGACCGGCCTGATTTTTTTAAAGACGACCAGCTCTTCATTGTGCTGGAATTTGAGTTTGGAGGGACTGACCTAGAGCAAATGAAATCCAAGTTGTCTTCCTTGGCTACTGCAAAGAGCATTCTACACCAGCTCACAGCCTCCCTTGCAGTGGCGGAGGCATCACTGCGGTTTGAGCACCGAGACTTACACTGGGGGAATGTGCTCTTAAAGAAAACCAGCCTCAAAGAACTCCACTACACCCTCAACGGGAAGAGCAGCACCATCCCCACCCGTGGCCTGCAAGTCAGCATCATTGACTACACCCTGTCCCGCTTGGAACGGGACGGGATTGTGGTTTTCTGTGACGTTTCCATGGACGAGGACCTGTTTACCGGTGACGGCGACTACCAGTTTGACATCTACAGGCTCATGAAGAAGGAGAATAACAACTGCTGGGGAGAATATCACCCTTATAGTAATGTGCTCTGGCTACATTACCTGACAGACAAGATTCTGAAACAAATGACCTTCAAGAGTAAATGTAACACTCCTGCCATGAAGCAGATCAGGAAGCAGATCCGGGAGTTCCACAGGACAATGCTGAACTTCAGCTCTGCCGCTGACTTGCTTTGCCAGCACAGTCTGTTTAAGTAAGCTCAGTGTGTCTGACTGCCCCCAGGTGAGAGGAGGCTGGTCTTGAAGCCTCTGATGCTGTTTCAGCCTCCATCCTCAGAGCAGGGTGGAACTCCCATTCTCACAGGCTTCCAGTCAGCTTTTCAAACAAGAATTTTGTTTCCAAATGGAAACTGAAATATTTGTTGAAATGTTTAAATGTGCTGATAACAAACGTTCTTTAAAAAGTAAACTAGCTGGGCGCGGTGGCGTGCGCCTGTAGTCCCAGCTACTCGGGAAGCTGAGGCAGGAGGATCACTTGAGCCCAGGAATTCAAATCTAGCCTGGTCAACATAGCAAGACCCCTGCCTCTATTTTTAAAAATAAATAAACTGCATATGAATGCAAATGTTTATATTTGTAAGCCCTCTTTATTTTATTGTATTGAGACAGTGTTGCTCTGTCACCCAGGCTGGAGTGCAGTGGCACATCTCAGCTCCCTGCAACCTCCACCTCCCGGGTTCAAGCAATTCTCCTACCTCAGCCTCCCGAGTAGCTGGGATTACAGGCGTGAGCCATGGTACCTGACCTGTAAGCCCTCTTTCTAATTGTCAGCAGAGTCGTTTCTGTAAATTCGTTTCTATTTTTTGAGCCTTGACACTGATGTAGTATGAGAAAAAAAGACAAAAAAGCCCAGGCTTCAGCCGTCATACTGAGCAGAGCCTGTTGCTTCAGGTATCAAGGCTAGCTCTGGGAACCAGAATACAGATGAGACAACTGAAAGTAAAGAGGCTGAGGCAAAGCAGAGACCAAAAAAAGAGTCTCAGGGGAGAAGAAGGGAAGCTAGTAAGCAACTTACAGGGGGCAGTGTAAGAAATGTCACATGTATCCGTCAAACAGAGAAGCAGAATTTACCAATTTTCAAAGGGGAGATGTCTCTGTCTACTGACAAGGTTTTAATTTTTGCTTATTTTTCCTCAACGGGAGGAAAACTGACAGGTTGCTTTAAGATCTGAGTGATTGAGATTCCTTCTGAACAGGATTTCGGTAATTTACTCCTAGTCTTTTCCCATGGTTAACTTGTCTTTCCTCCGTTTCTAGAACTCTGGTTTTTTATACTTGAGACTCTATAGTCACTCTGGAAAAAGATGCGATTGTGATAAAGAACTGCCTTTAAATACCTGAGTCCTCGTCAGGTTCTTCACTGTTACAATCTGGAGACCTCGTAATTTGGTTGGGACACAAATTTGCAACTGGTATTCTGCTCCGAAGAGGTTTTCCCCATGTATCTGCAAATTAAAATCAGAGTAGGGACTCAAAGCGGGTGTTGCTTTGCCACCTATAGCTTTACAATAATAAGTACTTACATGGAAGAGGAATTCTTTGTGGTGAGAAAGCCCCTGGGCTGTGTGCACGTACATTATGGATGGTCTGCAATTGAGAGGACATGCATCAGCCCTTGAGGACTCTTTCTCCCTTTTTTGGAGACAGGGTCTCACTCTGTTGCCCAGGCTAGAGCGCAGTGGAACAATCATGGCTTAGTGTAGCCTCAACCTCCCAGGCTCAAGTGATCCTCCACCTCAGCCTGCCAAAGTGTTGGGATGACAGGCATGAGCCACCGCACCCATCCTCCTTTCTTTTTTTTTTTGAAACAGAGTCTTGCTCTGTTGCCCAGGCTGAAGTGCAGTGGTGCGATCTCGGCTCACTGAAACCTCTGCCTCCCAGGTTCAAGTGATTCTCCTGCCTCAGCCCCCCCGAGTAGCTGAGATTACAGGTGCCTGCCACCACACCTGGCTAATTTTCATATTTTTAGTAGAGACAGGGTTTTGCCATGTTAGCCACGCTGGTCTGGAACTCCTGACCTCAGGTGATCCACCCACCTCGGCCTCCCAAAGTGCTGGGATGACAGGCGTGAGCCACCGCGCCCAGCCTTCTCTTTTTGAATGAACTTGAGTGCTTTCAAC
>NW_012102166.1:478686-480393 GCF_000951045.1 Mandrillus leucophaeus
ATTCCTCAGATTTTCACATTCCTCACATTTTTGTAACACAGCATGTTTCCATTCTATTCTTTCTCTCTTTTTTTTTTGAGACGGAGTCTCGCTCTGTCACCCAGGCTGGAGTGCAGTGACGTGATCTCGGCTCACTGCAACGTCTGCCTCCCGGGTTCAAGCGATTCTCCTGCCTCAGCCTCCCGAGTAGCTGGGACTACAGGCATGCACAACCATGCCTGGCTAATTTTGTATTTTTAGTAGAGACGGGGTTTCTCCATGTTGGCCAGGCTGGTCTCAAACTCCTGACCTCAAGCGATCCACCCACCTCGGCCTCCCAAAGTGCTGGGATTAGAGGCGTGAACCACCGCGCCCAGCCCCGTTATTTCATTTAAGCCTCAAATACAAATATGGAGTAAGCAGGGCAGGCGGCCTCATTCCCCTTTTACAGTTGAAGAAGCCACTTCAGAAATTTCCCACAGCAGAGATGATCAGTGACAGCTCAGGGTTAATGACTTTTGGTCTTGGCCGGGCACGGTGGCTCACACATCTAGTACTGGAAAGCTCTCGTCCCCATCACCCCCTCCTTTCAGAGCCAACTCAGCCACTGTAGGCGCCGCTGAGGACGGACTGACTGCAGTGAAGGGAAGCGCAAAGCTGGAACCGAGGGATTCAAATGAGACTAAGATCAGAAGATGCCAACTGCAGGTGGCGGGAAGAGCGAATCCATCCAAACCGACTCACAGACGACCTCCTGAGGACGGGGTGACCAATCCTGCAGGTCATGACCAGGACAGAAGCAACCGGCTGAGGGTCATCACACTGAATGTTTGGAGAGGGAGGCTGTTAACAGAGCAGATGACATTCTCTTAAAGAGCGGAAAAAAAAACCAACTCAGTTTCCTCACACCAATTCAGCAGACATTCACTCATTTTTCTGCCTGCCAGGAGCTGAGGAAATAACGTCCGCTTGGTCCCTGTCTTCCTGACAAGACAGACACGCGGGCTCAGCGGTAGATCCCCGAGGAATTTAAATACGAGGCCTAAGGGGCGCTTGCGTGAGGCAGCTGCAGAGAACTGCGGTGGAGAAAGGTGAATTCTAACTCAGGGGAATCCATAAGGTCTTCCTGAGGAAGGCGGCGTTTGAGCTGGGCCTTGGCCTGATGCAAACGTAACCCACAGCCTGGCTGAAGGCCGGCACACACCAGCACTGCCACGAAGCCACCAAGGCTCCCCACCCGGACCCCCGAGGGGCAGGTGATGACTGCAGTGAGTTTTCTTAATTCTCCCAAGGACGGTCCATCCCTAGTCCCCCTCTAGACGCCTAGGAGATTGTTTTTTGTTTTTGTTTTTGGTTTTTGAGATGGAGTTTCGCTCTTTTGCCCACGCTGGAGTGAAGTGGCGTGATCTGGGCTCACTGCAACCTCCACCCTTTCATTCTTTCGTCCGGCTGGAGTGAAGTGGCGTGATCTCGGCTCACTGCAACCTCCACCTCCCGGGTTCAAGCAATTCTCCTGCCTCAGTCTCCCGAGTAGCCGGGATTATAGGTGCCCGCCACCACGCCCGGCTAATTTTTTGTATTTTTAATAGAAACAGGGTTTCACTGTGTTAGCCAGGCTGGTCTCGAACTCCTGACCTCAAGTGATCCATTCGATTCAGCCTCCCAAAGTGCTGGGATTACAGGCGTGAGCCACTGCGCCCAGCCTAGGAGATTGTTTCATTCATATAA
>NW_012102166.1:482768-483247 GCF_000951045.1 Mandrillus leucophaeus
CTTAGAAAAATGCTGATTTTAAAAGGGCTTCTCAGCCTCCACACTATTGACATTTTGGGCCAGTTAGTTCTTGGTTGTGGGGGCTGTCCTGTACTGCTCTGTGTGATGTGTAGCAGTATTCCTGGCCTCTACCCACCAGATGTGCTACTGAACACCCCTCCTCCCCCAAGTCATGGCAGTCAAAACGGGCACGGCCTCTGGTGGGCAGAATCACCTCCATTTGAGAACTCTTCCCAACAGTGCTCCCCCCTTACCCCCAAACATAGAGGTCTTGCAGATAACAGAGCTACCCCACGCTATTCCAAAGCTGAGTGAACCAGAGCCAGAACTGCAAGGCTCATTCCACCAGACCGTGCCACCATTGTACTGTGTGTGTGGATAAAAGAACGTTTTAATTGTCTCTGGTGACAAGAAGAGAAAGTCGAGTCCCTGCAGGGACACAGATGCCTTCCGTGGGCTCACTGGGGTTTCCCTTCTTC
>NW_012102166.1:484582-485644 GCF_000951045.1 Mandrillus leucophaeus
GCCACCGCACCCAGCCGAAAACTACGCTGTTGTGTGTATCACTGAACAACAGGAAAGACGGTTATTAAAGGACTCTGGGAAAGGGTAGAGTTCAGATGAAATGTAAATAAAGTCGCGTTTTGATGCCAAAGCAGGGCTGTGTGTCAAGCAGTCAGCCAACGTCAGGTCAGCCTGTGAATCAGACCCAGGGCCCGCTTCCTTGGAAACCATTAATATAGAGTAGAAAGTGGACACACACTGTATCTGAAGCTCTGTACCTCAGATGGAAACAGACAATTCTCTTGGTCAAAATGACTTGCACTCTCCAGGCAAGAGTGACAGGGGTTCATAATTACCGATGTAACTTCAAACAGCAAGGTTTTCTCATCTGATTTTAGAGAACACAACTTCTCAGCGTGGCGGCACTTCTCAGCCACAGGGTGTCCTTGGGAAACAGACTGTTTCCTAGTATCTGTGTCTGTGATCCAGCCTGGGGAATGGCAGGGCAGATTTTCGCGTTCCCAGTCTCAGCTAATTTTTACTTTCTCAGTGTCTTAGGGCATTGGAGCTCACTTCTCTCTCAGAACCCTGGTGAAGGAAGGCTGCACACAGGGAGGGGACAGTGCAGCAGAATACGGTGCCTCGGGAGGCGTGTTAGCCGGACTGGCGGGGATGTATCTAGTTATTAACCATTTACTGGATGGACCAGGAGGAGGCTGGAGGCAGGGGTGCCAGTGAGGGAGTCGCCACGGAAAAGCAGGCATGCAGCGAGGGAGGGGCGTGAGGGACCTGTTTGCACAGCCGCTGTCAGTTACCTTTTGCATCCTCTTAAACTGCAGGTTTCTGGGGTAATTCAAGGCCATGCTTGTCATGTAGGAATCTTCCCCGGAGTTAGTTAGGCTGATGTTCAGGGTCAGCTCCTTTGTGAGGCCCACCACCAATTCCTGCCTGCGCAGGGCACAGATAAAAAGGGTACAGTTTATTTAATTGTAAAAACTTCGACGCAATAGAATAGCATGTTCTGGTTTTGTTTTTGTTTTTTGAGACGGGGTCTTGCTCTGTCACCGAGGCTAGAGTGTGGCT
>NW_012102166.1:490014-494716 GCF_000951045.1 Mandrillus leucophaeus
ATCCCAGCTATTCGGGAGGCTGAGGCAGGAGAATCGCTTGAACCTGGGAGGTGGAGGTTGCATTGAGCCGTGAGCGCACCATTGTACTCCAGCCTGGGCAACAAGAGTGAAACTCTGTCTCAAAAAAAAAAAAGGCGAATTAAATGACTGGAGTCTATCAGCCTCCAAAGAGTTGAGAGAACTGTACCCAAATCCTCTTTCTACCACCAATTCACTGTGACCCTAGGTGAGGTACTCTGTGACACAAATTCTTCCACGCCACAGTATTTATGGGGCACTGCTTTGCACTGGAGACCCGTGTGCGTAAGACATACTGTCCCAGCCCCTTTCTTGGCCTCAGCTTCCTACCCACAAAATCATTCAGACCCTTCCCATTAAAAGGCTGTGGTTTAAGACATGAGTCCCTGCGGCCTGGAAAAGAGGGACCTGGGGATGTGTGAAAGCCTCCTCCAGAATGCTGAGGTATCACAGGGACCCAGAGCACAGAACCACTCTCAGTATCTGAGGTCTAGAGAAAAATGTATTAGCAATACCAAGAAAACTGTTTTCCATCTGCAATGTGCAGACCTCGGAAGTAATGTGACATGTGTTTTGTTCTCATCGTTTGGTTTTGGTTTGGTTTTGATCCCAGCTGAGAAGAGGATGGATTGATTGGAGGGAGAGACAGGAAGCAAAGACAGAGCCTGCTGTCTCCACCCGAGACATGATACAGGCCTGAAATAAGGAAACAGTAGTGGACGGCTGGACACGGTGGCTCACGCCTGTAATCTCAGCACTTTGGGAGGCGAGCGGGTGGAACACTTGAGGCCAGGAGTTCAAGACCAGCCTGGCTAACCCCATCTCTACCACGAATACAAAAATTAGCTGAGTGTGGTGGCAGGTGCCTGTAATCCCAGCTACATGGGAGGCTGAGGCAGGAGAAGCACTTGAAGCCGGGAGGCGGAGGTTGCAGTGAGCCGAGATTGCGCCACTGCACTCCTGCCTGGGTGACAGAGTGAGACCCTGTCTCAAAAAAAGAAAGAAAAAGACAACAGTAGTGGAGAAGGAAAGAAGTCAGAGACAGTAAAGCAAACAAAAGAAAGAAGAGGCAGGGAGGGGGGACACAGGAGTCAAGGGCGAGTTCTGAGTTTCTAGCTCAGGTGGCTGAGTGGTGCCATCGACTGATGGAGGTAACACGGGTGGAAGACCCAAGGATGGAAGAAGATGCGTCCAGTCTGGGACATGATAAGAAGGGCATATGCGATAACGAAGCAGAGATGCTGACATGTCAGCTGGACGCACCATCCCAGAGCCCAGGCGTGAGACCTCAGTGTCGTCAGAATATTTAACAGCGTTGCCTAATCTGAGGCCTAGGGACCGTCTCAGAGGGCTCGGAATGCCAACATTTATGTATGCACATGTGATCTTCTACATAGAGTAGTGTGTAGTCTTCAAGAGATTCTTTAGGGGATCCATGTCCTCAGAAAGGTCAAAAACCACTGAGACAGCTGGACGCCGACAACCAGGCTCACTAGTGTTGTTTTGTTTTTGTTTTTTGCAGACGGAGTCTCGCTCTGCCGCCCAGGCTGGGGTGCAGTGGCCGGATCTCAGCTCACTGCAAGCTCCGCCTCCTGGGTTCACGCCATTCTCCTGCCTCAGCCTCCCGAGTAGCTGGGACTACAGGCGCCGCCACCGCGCCCGGCTAGTTTTTTTGTCTTTTTTAGTAGAGACAGGGTTTCACCGTGTTAGCCAGGATGGTCTCGAACTCCTGACCTCGTGATCCGCCCTCCTTGGCCTCCCAAAGTGCTGGGATTACAGGCGTGAGCCACCGCGCCCAGCCTAGTGTTTTTGAAAGAGAAGCGTTTGCTTGCTGTGTACACTAGGGGGCGATGTAGGGCAAGCCGTGTGTGCTGTATCTGTATTACCCAAGTAGCTGGCTGGGAGGTTGGTTGGTTCTTGACTGTAATTAATTCCCTGCTGGAAACAGCTGTGCCTGCTTGTTAGGCCGGATTCCAGAGTATCTGAAAGTCTTATTTGGTCCTGCAGATGTCTATGAAACAGCTGACCAGGACTTGTGGAACCACGTTCTTCCCATATGGCAACTCTGGCCAGCTGGCCATCAGAATCACAAAACACACACAGCACTAGCTCCAGGGACAGCTTGTTTTCTTTTCTTTTTCCCCCGATCGGAGTCTTACTCTGTCGCCCAGGCTGGAGTGCAGTGGCGCGATCTCAGCTCACTGCACCCTCCGCCTCCCGAGTTTGAGCGATTCTCCTGCCTCAGCCTCCCCAGTAGCTGGGATTATAGGCGCGCACCACCATGCCCAGCTAGCTTTTGTATTTTTAGTAGAGACAGGGTTTCACCATGTTGGCCAGGCTGATCTCAAACGCGTGACCTCGTGATCCGCCCACCTCAGCCTCCCAAAGTGCTGGGATGACAGGTGTGAGCTGCTGTACCTGGCCTGGGAGGGCATTTTGAGACCACTGCATGTCCAAACCCAAACGCATGTGCTTGGCGACACCGACATTCTGGCATTCAGTGTGGTCCAACAGAACGTCTGCGGTGATGGAGACAGGCGGCATCTGGGCTGCCCAACACCACCAGCTACAGGCGGCCACCGAGTCTTTGAAGTGTGGCTATGTGACTGAGGGACAAAATGTTTCATTGTGTTTCACTGTAACTCATGTACATGCAAACAGCGACGTGTGCTGGACAGTGCAGTGCCGCATGCTTGGGCTGTGGGCCTCTTTCCTCCCTCCGCCTCCACTCTGTCAGCACATGCTATGGGCTGTCACTTCAAACTGTTACCCCCGTCATGGCTGGGACCTGTGTCTCAGCCCCCATCGCCTCTCACCTGAGTGGTTACAAAGGGAGCAGGGGCAGCCCCCGCGTCCACCTTTGCTCCTACAGTCTCTTCTCAGCTTGGCAGCAAGAAGGATCCTGCCCAGCTGCACGAGCGTGTCACTCCTCTGACTTCCCAGCTCACAGCAAAAGCCCTTCTGAGGCCTTAAGAAGCCCCATTGCCTCTTCCCCTCCCTCCCCCTCTGTCATTACTCCCCCGCCCCACTCCACTGCAGCCACTAGGTCCTCACCCTGCCCCCCACCCACCAGGCAGGCTCCCAACCCAGGGCACCTGCAGCTGCTCTTCCCTCACCCCCCGCCCCACTCCACTGCAGCCTAGTACTAGGTCCTCGTCCTGCCTCCTACCCACCAGACAGGCTCCCAATCCAGGGCACCTGCAGCTGCTCTTCCCTCAGACACCCACCCACATAGCTCGCTCCCCTACTTCCTCCAGTGTGTGCCAAAGTGTCAGCCTCCCTGACCACCCCATTGGAAACTTCAGCATCAGCCCCCACCCGGCACTCCCTCCCACCTTCCCTGTTTCTTCAACGTTCATCTCATCCACATACAATTTACCTGCTTACCATCTTCTCCCCCTGAGAGCACCAGGAGGGCAGGGATTTTTGTCTGTGTTGTCCACAGAGGTATCCCCAGCACCCAGAGTGCTTGGCACAAAGTGGGTGGTCCAGAAATATTTGATGGATTAATTGATTTGGCCAAGAGATGGGCCAGGAAAGAGGTGACCTCTAACCGAGGTAGAGGACATCCTCGCTGTGAAGAACACTGGGTTCTGAATATAGCATTGTCCAGGATGTCAAGAGACCCAGGCTCAAGTCCACCAAATGGCCTATGCAGGGCCCTTGGCGACTGAGTATGTTTCCTAATCTAGAAAGTGGGAAGACAGAGCTCCGTCTTGCCTCCCTCCTCGGGTAGCTGAGGACATCATGACATCATAAGTGCAGAAGCCGTGTGTGGGCCCCGGGAAGAGCGGAAGGGGTGTGCCGGGCATCCTGATGAGGATTCCCCAGGCAAGCGTCTGGGAGGAGGTTAATTGAGGAAACTGACAGCTGCATCCAACTCACTGAGAGACGGTGGTGGCCAACTGTAATTCTGCGACACACAACAGCTTATTCTTGCAGGCCTTCTCATAGGGCAGCTGTAACCAGACAGAGAGAGTCCCGATCAGCCCAGGCCCCGCCTTCGCCGGCAGCCCTGCCTCCGGCTCTTCTCCTTAGGACGCTTAGGGCTGTGCCTCCTGCTCCCCCTGAGAAGTACAGTTTCAGGGAGGTGAGGGGTGCAGGCTGGGATTGTCCCCAAAGAACAGGGACTGTGACATTCCTGGGTGACATTCCTGGATCTGTCCTATAACATGGGCACACTGTGACCCAGTCCTCTGGCCAAGGTGAAAACTGGGGTGACCTTCACGGAATGTTAGCTGTGCCCATTCCATTGACATCATGCGAATTAAGCAGCAATACACAACTCACGCCTTTGCGCATTTAGGGAGCAGACACCTACGCGAAGAGAAGCTTCCTTAGTCTTTTCGGGTGTAGGCAGGAATGGGGGATACCTAGCCAAATACTGTCAAGGTCCAGGCCTTGGAGGTTCTCTTCCTCATGGCTAGTCATCTGGTTTTTGTTTGTTTGTTTGTTTGTTTGTTTTCAGACGGAGTCTCGCTTTGTTGTCCAGGCTGGAGGGCAGTGGCGTGATCTCGGCTCATTGCAACCTCCGCCTCCTGGATTCAAGCGATTCCCCTGCCTCAGCCTCCCAAGTAGCTGGGATTACAGGCATGTGCCACCACACCTGGCTAATTTTGTTTTTTGTTTTTTGTTTTTTTTTTTTGAGACGGAGTCTCGCTCTGTCTCCCAGGCTGGAGTGCAG
>NW_012102166.1:495996-498100 GCF_000951045.1 Mandrillus leucophaeus
CACTCCAGCCTGGGTGACAGAGCGAGACTCCGTCTCAAAAAAAAAAAAAAAAAAAAAAAAATCTCTTTGCCATAGCATAATAATCATCGCTGGTTAAGGAAAGACACATAAAGAAATGTTAAGCAGGATACACTCTCAAGGTATCTCACCATAAAATGAGATGTGCTTATTGATGCCACAGGCAAACAGCACTAGGCGTAGGACAAATCCACAGTGGGCGCCTCCTGAGATGGTGTACGGAGAAGGACACACTTTCCTTCTGTGATATTCCAAACAGAAAGCAGAGGCAAGTTTCTGCTTTCATGGGAAAGCAGACAACAAGCAAATACATGAGAGAAACAGGGAAATACTACGTATTGACAAGGCTGTGCTAAAAATTAAAATACTGTGGGCCAAGCGCGGTGGCTTACGTCTGTAATCCCAGCACTTTGGGAGGCCGAGGCAGGTGGATCACTTGAGATCAGGAGTTCGAGACAAGCCTCACCAACATGAGGAAGCCCCGTCTCTACTAAAAGTACAAAAATTAGTCGGGCCTGGTGGCACATGCCTGTAATCCCAGCTACTCGGGAGGCTGAGGCAGGAGAATTGCTTGAACCCGGGAGGTGGAGGTTGCAGTGAGCCGAGATCGCACCATTGCACTCCAGCCTGGGCGACAAGAGCAGAACTCTGTCTCAAAAACAAAACAAAACAAATGCATAACCTGAATCTAATTATGAAGAAACATCAAATTGAGGAACATATAAAAGGACTGGCTTGTAACCTTCAAAAATGTTAATGTCATTAAAAGACAAGGAAAGACTGAGAAACTCTTCCAGATCTTTAGGAGACTAAAGATAAATAACTATAGAACGCTACGAATGATCCTGGACCAGAACCTTTTTTTTTCTTTTGATATAAAGGATATTAATAGGACAACTGGCAAGATTTGAATAAAATTTGTAGATTAGATAATAGCATTTTATCAATGTGAATTTCCTGGTTTTGATTATGGTACTATGTTAAGACGATACCTTAGTTTTTAGGAAATATATATTGAAGGTTTTGTTTGTTTGTTTTGTTTTGTGTTTTGTTTTTTGAGACGGAGTGTTGCTCTGTCACCCTGGCTAGAGTGCAGTGGCACGATCTTGGCTCACGACAACCACTGCCTCCCGGATTCAAGCAATTCTCCTGCCTCAGCCTCCTGAGTAGCTGGGACTACAGGCATGCACCACCACACTGGGCTAATCTTTGTATTTTTTAAATTTTTATTTATTTTTTTTTTGAGATGGAGTCTTACTCTGTTGCCTAGGCTGGAGTGCAATGGCACGGTCTTGGCTCACTGCAACCTCTGCCTCCTGGGTTCAAATGATTCTCCTGCCTCAGCCTCCCTAGTAGCTGGGATTACAGGTGCCTGCCACCACACCTGGCCAATTTTTGTATTTTTAGTAGAGACAGGGTTTCACCATGTTGGTAAGGCTGGTCTCGAACTCCTGACCTCAGGTGATCCACTCGCCTCAGCCTCCCAAAGTGCTGGGATTACAGGCGTCAGCCAGGGTGCCCGGCCGACAAAAGTTTCTTATGACACTACCCGCCTGTCTAAGCTGCACTGATGGGCACCTGGAGGAGAGGTTAGGGTACAGGTTTGGTGGGGCCATTCAGCCTGAAGGCCCTGGCAGGGCGTGAACAGGCAGGTGCACCAAAGGGCATCCTCTCTGCAGTGCAAAACAGGACAGCTCCGGTCTAGCTCCCACAAGGGACCCCCACCACAGCGCCATCACAGCCGCTTGCCACGTGAGGTTCCCAGGATGCATGTGCTTTATTAAATATGTAGCAAGCGGTGGCCGGGCGCGGCGGCTCACGCCTGTAATCCCAGCACTTTGGGAGGCCGAGGCGGGTGGATCACGAGGTCAGCAGATCGAGACCATCCTGGCTAGCACGGTGAAACCCCATCTCTACTGAAAATACAAAAAAATTAGCTGGGCATGGTGGCGGGCACCTGTAGTCCCAGCTACTCGGGAGGCTGAGGCAGGAGAATGGCGTGAACCCAAGAGACGGAGCTTGCAGTGAGCTGAGATCGCGCCACTGCACTCCAGCCTGGGAGACAGAGCGAGACTCTGTCTCAAAA
>NW_012102166.1:500160-501217 GCF_000951045.1 Mandrillus leucophaeus
TTTTTTAGTAGAGACGGGGTTTCACTGTGTTAGCCAAGATGGTCTCTATCTCCTGACCTCGTGATCCGCCCGTCTCGGCCTCCCAAAGTGCTGGGATTACAAGCTTGAGCCACCGCGCCCGGCCTAATTTTGTATTTTTATTAGAGAAAGGGTTTCGCCATGTTGGGTGGTCCAGAAATATTTGATTGATTAATTAATTTGGCCAAGAGGTGGGCCAGGAAAGAGGTGACCTCTAACTGAGGTAGAGGACATCCTCGCTGTGAAGAATACTGGGTTCTGGATATAGCATTGTCCAGGATGTCAAGAGACCCAGGCTCAAGTCCAACAACCACCAGGTTGGTCTCAAACTCTTGACCTCAGGTGATCCACCCGCCTCGGCCTTCCAAAGTGTTGGGATCACAGGCGTGAGCCACCATGCCCGGCCTGGCTAGTCGTCTCTGTAAGCTAACTATTTCCCTTGCAATCTTGCCTACACATAACCAACGAATTCTGAAAGCCACATTTCAAAAGGCCCCATGGAGGCTGAAAAGCTCCAGTGTGTGTTTAAAAATTCCAGTGTTCTAACGTAGCTGGGTCTGTTTTTGTATTATGAAGGAAGGCAGCCAGTTCCTCGGCTGGACAGCCCCTGCACTTCGCACTTCTCTCCCGGCAGCCACCTCAGCAGCTTTCTGCAGGTCTGTTCCCATGGCCTAGGGTGGGAATGAGAGCCCAGGGCTTGAAAGGAAACTTTCTACTTCCTGCGGAAGGGGGACGCCATTTGCAGAAGTCAAAGCGTGGAGCTCTCTCTAAGTGGGTCAACAGTCTCATGCAGGGTTTTTTGTTGCATTTTTAATATAGCCAAGTAGCCCGATCTCTTCCACCCAGCCCCAGTGAAAGAGAATGGGGTTAAGCCAGCTAAACTCCCAGCTAGAATGCATTCTCTGGTAACATCGGTGTGCCTAACACCACATAATTTTTCCTCACCCGTTTTATACAGGGAATAAATTTTTTAAAATCTCTTTGCCAGGCCGGGCGCGGTGGCTCACGCCTGTAATCCCAGCACTTTGGGAGGCCGAGA
>NW_012102166.1:506142-509401 GCF_000951045.1 Mandrillus leucophaeus
AAAGGAACAAGCACCGGGGCAGACGGAGACCTGCGTTGCCCATGAGTCCTCACTCATGGGTACACATTAACACCACTGTAGGGACTCAGTTTCACCATGTGGACAGTGGGGCCCAAATGTTGTCTGAAGACATCCCTCCCAACTCCAACATTCTTGGAAGTTAGGGGAGCAGGTGGTTTCTGTGGGACGGGCTCTCAAGAGGGCTGGGTACTGGCTGTGGGTAGTCACCTGGAAGATGGCAAAGGTCTCAGCGTAGCGGTCCAGGATGGGCTGGGGATGGTCTGTCTGTCCCTCAGGGGTCTGGAGTTGGTAGCTGACCTTGACACTGGCATTGGAGAAGCAGTCCTCCTCATGGAGCTGTGGGGTCACCATGAAAGGCAGGGTTAGAGTTCGATGTGGGGGAGAAGATGACAACAAGAATGCTTTTTTTTGAGACGGAGTCTTGCTCTGTCGCCCAGGCTGGAGTGCAGTGGCGCGATCTTGGCTCACTGCAACTTCCGCCTCCCAGGTTCAAGCGATTCTCCTGTCTCAGCCTCTCGAGTAGCTGCAATTACAGGTGCGCGCCACCACACCCAGCTAATTTTTGTATTTTTAGTAGAGACAGGGTTTCACCATGTTGGCCAGGCTGGTCTCGAACTCCTGACCTCAGGTGATGTGCCCGCCTCAGCATCCCAAAGTGTTGGGATTACAGGCATAAGCGACCGCGCTCGTCCATCTTTTTTTTTTTTTTTTTTTTTTTTAAGATAAGGTCTCACTCACTCTGTCACCCAGTCTGGAGTACAGCGGCATCATCATGGCCCACTGCAGCCTCAACCACCTGAGCTCAAGAAATCTACCCACCTCTGCCTCCCAAAGCACTGGGATTCCAAATGTGAGCCACCGCGCCTGGCAAGAATACTTCCTGCTTTGATGTTGTCATAAGAAGAAATAAACAATAAAAGTGGTGAGTCAGAGGTCCTAAGCATCTTCCAAATAAGCCAGGCTGAAGGGACATGTCCTTCAAGCAAGCTGCCAAGTGCTTTGGGAAAATCTCCTTCGTTCTACTGTGGTTTTGTGTCTCATAGCTCCTGTGGTTCTCACCCCAGTCACAAAGGGGTAAAGAACTGGCTCAGACAGAAAGGAAGAGTCACAGCCACACTTGTGTTTATCAAGATCTTTCTCTTCTTTTTTTTTTTTTTTTTTTTTTTTTAAGACGAAGTCTTGCTCTGTCGCCCAGGCTGGAGTGCAGTGGCTCAATCTCAGCTCACTGCAACCTCTGCCTCTTAGGTTCAAGGTTCTCCTGCCTCAGTCTCCCAAGTACCTGGGACTACAGGTGCATACCACCATACCTGGCTAATTTTTTTTTTTTTTTTTTTAGTGGACACAGGGTTTTACCACATTGGTCAGGCTGGTCTCGAACTCCTGACCTCAGGTGATCCACCCACCTCAGCCTCCCAAAGTGCTGGGATTAGAGGCGTGGGCCACGGCGCCCAGCCGACCAAAATCTTTCTCCAAGCAACATGGAGGACATATTAGAGAGGTAAGAGAGAAGATAAGGAGATTGCTTAGCCTACCATTTGCCACTGTCTTTGTTTAAATGAGTCTTTCTGCCACCATAAGAGCCTTGAGGCCATGGGAGTAAGGGAGCATGATCCTCTCGTAGAGGATGTGATTAAGCCTTTATTTAAGGAAGGCTGTAGACTTGCTAGAAACTTTCTTAATCCAATTAATAATCACTTTGGGGGTAAATGTGTATTCAGAAGAATAATTCATGCATTTGTTTATTGGAACACACGATCCAGATAGATCCAAAGTTCTAGATCCTGTCAGGCTTTGAATCCCGACATGCTATTTTTTTTTTTTTTTCCACGTCTCTGGGCACCTTTGCCAGGAGTAAACCTTTTTTTTTTTTTTTTTTTTTGAGACGGAGTCTCGCTGTGCCTCCCAGGCTGGAGTGCAGTGGCACGATCTCCGCTCACTGCAAGCTCCGCCCTGTCTCTTATACACATCTAGATGTGTATAAGAGACAGGATCTGCCCGCTTCGGCCTCCCAAAGTGCTGGGATTACACGCATAAGCCACCGCACCTGGCCTGTTAGGATTATTTCAATCACCTCATTTGTAGGGATGGGTATGTGCCCTTCACTGCGTTACCTCAAATCCTTTCTTAATGACACAGACCCCTCCAGACTCCCATCCAAACCCCCCCACTTACCTCTCCCTCTGTGGGCACGAGCAGGAGGTCCTCACAAAGATGGGACCCGCTGCTCCACTCCCTTAGGCAGCCCAGGCAGCTTCTCCCATCTGAACACTGCAGCCTTTTCCTCTCCTTCCCCACATCTACGTCCAGCGTGAAGTTGAGAAATGCCCCGCGAAGACCTGGGAATGAAGACCAGACCTTCCTGATGAGGTGGGGATGAGCCGGCCGCAGACAGAAGGCCCCCAGCCTGCCTGAGGTTCCTTGTAGCCCCTGCTGAACAGTGTCCCCATGCAGGTACTTCCCTGGGGCTGGACTCCTGCATCGCTTTTTCAAAGATATTTTCTCACTGTCTGCTGACACCTGACCAGGGCCTCTGAGTGCTCCAGCCCCAAACCTGGAGCAGCACGTTCCCAGGACTGAGTCAGCCTTCCTTAGGGAAGGAGGGCTCGGGAAGCAGGTTGAGATTGACGAAGAAAACAAGGAGGAAGAGAGACAATGAAGAGAATGGAGAGGGAAAGAGGGAAACGATGGAGGAGAACCCCAGGACGGCAGAGCTGGAAGCACCGTGGAGATTCTGGGGCCGCCTCTCTTACTGTTCAGAACAGAACTGGCTCAGCTAAGGAAAGACGCTTGCCCAGCATCGCACAGCCCAGCGAGCTCTGTGTCCTGGAAGAGACAGGTCTGTCATTTTCAACCCCCAGCTGGGATAATAGCCCTCTGCTTTGGGAAGGCCACCTCACCCCAGGAGACTGCTCTCCGCCCGGTGGGAGGGAGAGACCATCTCAGAGATTGCTCCTGGGAGGTTAAACCTCGGGGACTGTTGCTGAGGAATCGTTCTGCGGGAAGCTCTTGGGTGGACCGTAAATACCTGTGCTGTGAAAGCCATACCCGCCACCTCCTTTCTGGAAACAGTCTCCTAATGAGTTTCAGGTAAGGAAAGAGAAACCGGACCTCTGCCAGGTGATCCCATCCCACCTGGGTCAGAGGCACACAGTGAGGAGGGAAGGGGAGAAGTCACAAGTCAGAGAGAAAGAGAAGGGTGCGTCTCAGGAGCCCCTGCACACACGCACACACGTGGGCA
>NW_012102166.1:513741-516899 GCF_000951045.1 Mandrillus leucophaeus
GGCCAGGCCACAAAGAGCCGTGTAAAGCCATGGTAAGGAATTGGGATTTTTCTCTAAATAGGAGCCGTGGAGGGGTTTCAGGCATCAGAGTGAAGGGATCGGGCTCCCGCTGCGTGGAGAATGGAGTGCAGGGGCTGGAAGCAGGGAAGGCTGCCGCAGCAGTGTCCAGGAAGGGAAGACAGTGCCTGTGCTGGGAGGCGGTTTGGAGGCAGAGCCAACTAAGACACGTTGATATGATGGAGAGGAAGGAAAAAGGGGCACCAAGGATGACGCCTAGCTTTTCATCCTGAATTTCTGGGTGGATGATGGTGCCATTTGCTGAGACAGAAAGCCTGAGGGCAGGACAGATTTGGGGGAACGAAGGGTGGGGGGAAACAAGAGCTTTGTTTTTAGATGTGTTCACTTCGGGATGACCATGAGCGGCAGCCCAGAGAGGTGCTGGGTAGAGAGCAAGTCTGCGGCTTGGTGGAGAGGATGGGACAGACGGGCGCTCCATGAGCTCATTTACAGCCACAGGACTTGATCATTTACTGAGGGATGGGGCACAAAAACTCTGCAATTCTTGGCCAGGTGCAGTGGCTCATGCCTGTAACTTTGGGAGGCAGAGGTGGGTGGATCATGAAGTCAGGAGTTCAAGACCATCCTGGCCAACATGGTGAAACCCTGTCTCTACTAAAAATACAAAAATTAGCCAGGCGTGGTGGCAGATGCCTGTAATCCCAGCTACTCAGGAGGCTGAGGCAGAGAATTGCTTGAACCCGGGAGGCAAAGGTTGCAGCAAGCCGAGATTGTACCACTGCACTTCAGCCTGGGCAACAGAGCAAGACTCCGTCTCAAGAAAACCAAAACAAAACAAACAAAAAAAACTCCACAATTCCGAATAATCATAGCCATCGCTGAGCATTGTGCTAAAGACTTTGCATATATTCACTTGCATGATCCTCTTAGCTCTGGGACGCAATGCTCTTATAACTCCTATGTAAGGTCTTAGAATTAAATAACCTGCCCAAGGGCACCCTGAGAGGGCTGAGAGCTGAGGTTCAAACCCAGACGGGCAGACTCCAGAGCCTGTGCCTGCAACCACAGTGCTGGCTCCTTCCCTCAGTGCCTAATGTCTGCATCGAGCTATTTAAAACAGGACAAATGGGTGAGGCTGGGCCTGGGACCCCAGAAAGCAGGACAGAGCCCTACCGGAACACAACTGCCCGGCCCAGAGTGCCCACGGTGATGTCAGCAAGGCCGTCGCCACTGATATCAAACCCACCAGCCACGGACATGCCAAAGTACTGGAGTCCCGGGGCTACCGCGGAGGCTATGATCCGCTGTGGAGGCAGAAACACAAGGCGTGGTGTGAGGGAAGGGAGGGAAATGGAGCAGGAAGTTCTTTCATAGTCTATACCCATCAGCATTGCAGGCCCCATCCAGCCCCAGGGAGCCCCCAGTCTAGAGCCAGGAAAGAGGGGGCAAGCTTTCCCAGAGGAAGTGGCATTTGGGTGGAGCCTCAAAGAGCAGGTGGGACTTGACAGGGGAGAGTAAGGGAGTGAGGCATGGGGAAAGAGCAGGACCCTCTGAGAAGCAGCCAGGGCCACAGACGGGGTGGACCGCAGGGGATTGGGGTACAAGGAGGCTTGATGTGGGGCTTGGGGGTGTCAACAAAGGTTCTGTTTTTTTGAAGCGACATAATCAGGATAATACTTTAGAAATGGCACTGAAGATACGGGGTGGAAGAAGGAGGGGAGGAGGAAGCTGGGTGGGCTGGGAGAGGGATGGCAAGGCCTGAACTGGGACTGCAGCGGTGGGGATGGAGAGAAGGGGCTGGACTTGGGAGACAGCTAGAATCATGAGGACGTGGGGACTGACGGGCTGTGCAGGGTGTGAGCACGCTGGGGACCCTCTGAGGTTTCTGGTGTTGGGGGTGGAGGAGGATGAGGACTCAGAGGAGCATCAGGTCTGGGGGAGCAGGCTCTCAGATGGGCCACACGGGCAGGAGTGAGATGCCTGGGGCCATCCAGGTGGAGGTTCTCAGGAGGAGCTGCAGGTGGGTGAAAGTGCCCGTAACACATGCAGTGTGAGAGGCTGGCGAGGGAGCCCTGGGGAATGAGAGATAAGGCAGAGAGGTGGCTGGGTGGGAGACAGGAGCGAGGGACAGAAAGAGAGGAAGCAGGGACCCGAAGCAGCTGGGTGGAAGGAGAGGGTATAGGCCAGGGAAGGAGACAGGTACTGCCACAACCTCCCCTCAACCTGAAGGTGCTGAGCTGAGGCCCTGGTCTGGAACCTCCCACCAGCCTGAGGGACTTCTTTCTTTCCCTGGGCACTCCCAGCCCCCTGAGACCTGCCCAGCACTTAGGACTGAAGTCGACTTGGGGCTTGGTCATCATATCTGGGAGAGGTCAGAGCCCCAGAGGAGAGGAAGGAGAGGGCCCCATGGGTCACCTGCGAGGGGCTGGCGGAGAGGCCGTCCCAGTGTCCATTGTAGATATACACACTGCCGAAGCTGGCACCATCACCTGCCTCGAAACCTTCCAGGGGGGCCCCGATGGCCACATCTGTGAGCTTATCCTGACTGATATCCCCCACAGCCGCCATGGCAAAGCCAAAGCGGGCACTGGCGAACCCGGGGTGCCCACTCAGTATGCGTGCCAAGGAGAAGGAACCATCCTGTAAAGCAAGCAAACAGCTCAGCCCCCAAGAAGGGGCGCTAGGTGCCCACTCCATTGCCACCCAGGATGCACGCTCACTGGGCTGGTGGATTCTGATTCTCCAGCAGGGAGCCTGAGCCCCAGAAAAGGCCAGGGACCTTCCCAAGATCACACAGCACGAGGGGAAAGCTGGGGTCCTCCCACCTTGAAGTTCAGGACTCAGAGCCTGCCCCCCTCTACTTCCATGGGCAGGGGTGCATTGCTGCAAATGGGAGGCCTGGGTTTCACTCGTGGCTCTGCCACATACATGCTAGGTACACTTGAGCAAGTCTCAGCATCACAGGCTCACCGAGCCCCAGCTTCCTCATCCGTAAGATAAGAGTGGCAGCTACCTCCCATAGTTGCTGTGAGAAACAAATGAGATCCTGGACTAAATGGGCTTTGCCACCCATGCAGCTGTAAGAAATGTTATCGGCTGGACGCAGTGACTCAGGCCTGTAATCCCATCACTTTGGGAGG
>NW_012102166.1:517339-519414 GCF_000951045.1 Mandrillus leucophaeus
CTGAGGCGGGTGGATCACCTGAGGTCGAGAGTTCAAGACCAGCCTGACCAACATGGAGAAACCCCGTCTCTACTAAAAATACAAAATTAGCCAGCCAGGCGTGGTGGTGCATGCCTGTCATCCCAGCTACTCGGGAGGCTGAGGCAGGAGAATCGCTTGAACCCCAGAGGCAGAGGTTGCGGTGAGCCGAGATCACGCCATTGCACTCCAGCCCGGGCAACAAGAGCGAAACTCTGTCTCAAAAACAACAACAACAATGAAAAGAGATATTAGAGATGATATCATCAACGACTGCCCTTGGGTAAGAAAGTGGGTGCGGAGAGAGATGCCGCTGCCCTGCCCAGCCGCCATGCAGCCTGAGCACCTCCCCATCACTGCCCACTGGTGCCAGGCAGAGCCAGGGCACTCCCAGCCTCCATCACCTCTGTGCCAGGCTGAGTGCCACAGCCTCATCAAGCTCATGAAGATGGAGACTCTCCCACCTGCTCACTGAGACGGTACACGTAGACTCTGCCTTCTTCTCCATGAACGTGGTAAAATGGAGCAGCCACCAGCAGGAAGTCCGTGGTTCCATCCATGTCAATGTCCACAGGGCACAGCTCAGAGCCAAAATAGGACCCCATCTACAGCCCGGGAGGAACTCAGCTCACCAGGAGCCCCACTCCTCCACCCCTCAGCAAGGCTACACCGTGCCCACGTGCTTCCTGGACCACCCGGTTTGGGTCCTTACATATCAGTTTGCTCACCGAGAGTAACAGGAGAGCGGAGGAGCAGCCCAGGCCCCACAGCGGAGGAAACTGTGTAGCAATCAGACATGCAGAGCCCTTGAGCTCCACTCAGGAGCCTGAGTTTTACCCGGCCTGGGCCCTGGCCCACTGTGCACCCTGGGACCCACCCCTGTCCCTTGGGGCCTTCCGATTCCCCATCCGTCAAAAGGGGTGGGAGCTTTCCCCAGTGGGTACCTGCTCTCCCTCTAGCACTGGCAGGAAGCTGGTCTCTGTGCCCTCCTTCTGGAGCTCAAACACGGCCCCATGATGTTTGTACCGTGGAGCCCCCGCGACGTAGGAGACGCTGCAGGTCTTGTGCAGCACGGCCACAGCATAACCTGGGGCCAGGGTGGGATGGCTGTGAACACACCGTGTGCTCCCACCTGGCCTCTCTTTTGGCCCCGGCACCTTCCCAGTCAGGCCTTCAAAGTGGCCTGGGGAGGGGGGTAAAATAGGAGAGACTGTCTTCCTCACTATATTAAAGATCTGCACCACCGAACACTCTCCCTTTGCCAGTCACACACATCCCCATCAACAGAAGTGATGCACACACTGTCACGTATGCAGCTTTGCTCAAAACACTCGTTCGCACACATCTACTACCCACGCTCACACACACATCCTAGGGGGACCGAGAAGAGGCGTGAGAGGATTGCCCACCACTATTATTATTTTTGTTTATTGATTTATTTTTGAGACAGAGTCTCGGTCTATAACCCATGCTGGAGTGCAGTGGCACAATCTTAGCTCATTGCAACCTCCACCTCCTAGGTTCAAGAGATTCTTGTGCCTCAGACTTCTGAGTACGTGGGACTACAGGCGTCCGCCACCACGCCCAGCTAATTTTTGTATTTTTAGTAGAGACAGGGTTTTGCCATGTTGGCCAGGCTGGTCTCGAACTCCAGACCTCAGGTAATCCGCCCGCCTTGGCCTCCTGGGATTACAGGCGTAAGCTACTGCACCACTATTATTAATGGAGAGGCCCCGCCTTCCTGTGGGCGGCTGCTCTGCCTGGTGTACCTGATAGGCCCTGTCCCTATCCAGGAGGCGGTAATTCTCAGCCTCAGGGTCCCTAACCAGGGCCCGCCCCTCGGCCCATGTGACCGACCACGTCTCGCCCCCATTTGGAAACCTCAAGTACAGCCCAATGCGCAGCCTCGGTGTCCCCGTCTGGGCATCACCCTCACCCAGGTGATCTCCAGGCCCCGTCCTTCCCAGATAATCTCCAGGCCCCGCCCTCTTCCAGGTAGCCCCCAGGCCCCGCCCTCGCCCAGGTAGCCTCCAGGCCCCGCCCTCACCCAGGTAGTC
>NW_012102166.1:524631-525168 GCF_000951045.1 Mandrillus leucophaeus
AGAGGAATCATCACAGGGAGAGCAGAGCCCTGGATGGGAGGCAGGAGTCCCTGAATCCTAGGTGTTCTGAGCCCCTTCCCAACGGGCAAGCCTGCCTGGTGCTGAGTCAGCCACATACCTCATCCAGGATCTGAGCACTGAAGCCGATCTGTGCCAGCTGGTAGTGAAGGGCGTCTCCAACCGCGCCTGCAAGCCAAGAAGCCCAGTGAGACTGCTGTGGGCCGAGGTGAAGGGAGAAACGGAGGCAGGGGACAGTCCAGCTTGGCCTCAGGGAACCATGCTTGGTGTAACAGGAAGAGCACCCGGTTGAAGGTAGAGACCCAGGTTCTCCTTGAGCAACTACTGTCTGGGCAGTTCGCTCTGTCTTTCTAGGCCTCAGTTTCCTCGTCTGGGAGCTCCTGGGAGAAGGGACTACGCTCCAGTCATCCTTGTTTCTCCAGCACCAGCTCAGTTCATCAGAACTTCATGGAGATTCTGGGACGCAAGGAGGTTGGAGATATTGTTGCCTTCTTTTTTTTTTTTTTTTTTTTTTTGAGA
>NW_012102166.1:525218-525866 GCF_000951045.1 Mandrillus leucophaeus
CCCGCCCTCACCCAGGTAGCTGTACTGCGCAGCCTCCCCGTCCGCCGCCGCCGCTGTCTGGTTCAGGAAGCGGCCCCGGCGGCTGCGTGTGTTGTAGAGCAGCGCGCCTCCGGACCAGTCAAAGGCCCCAACGGCGCCGAGCAGCACCTGCCGCTGAAGGGGACGGGGATGGGGCCCAGATGAGTGGGAGGGACCCAGGGCCGGGCCACGGTGGCAGCGGGTCTCTGGGCCAGCGCGGCTAACCTGGCTGGGAGAAGGGGGGCGTTCGGTGGCCTAGTGCCCGTCTGGCCAGAGATGCAGGTGCGAAGGTGAGATGGCCAACCCTGGGCTCCTGCCTCGTGCCCTTGCACTCCTGCCTCCGGGAGAAGCAAGCAGCTTGGTTGGTAGGCTGACCCAGGCCGAATCCTGTTGACTGGTCTGTATTCAGGGGAGCAACTGGATGTTTGAGCACACAGAAAAAATCCACCTCCTGTCATCAATATGGCCACACTTCTGTCTATCTCAGTGGTCCAGATTAAGGTGAGCAGGCAGAAATATTTCCCTTTATCCTAAAATGGCTCCTTCAGGCCGGGCGCGGTGGCTCAGACCTGTAATCCCAGCACTTTGGGAGACCGAGGCGGGTGGATCACCTGAGGTCAGGAGTTCGAG
>NW_012102166.1:527670-530662 GCF_000951045.1 Mandrillus leucophaeus
TCCGGGTCTGAGGCGATCAGGTTGAGTTCCCTCTCAGTCCTAGCACTCTTAAATTCTTCTCCCACCTGCACAGGGGGCCTGGGTCAGTGAGTCAGCACCGCGAGGATTCCCCAGGCCCAGGGAGAGAGCTGAGCCCCTCCCCGGGGCCTCTGGAGCCCTCCATTACCTGCCTCCTTTCTTCCTTTCTCCTCCTTTCCCTGCTCCCTGTTCTACACACACTCTGGGCAAAATTCCGGTTTTACCAAAGTACACCAGTTCTCCTGAACACACCGAGCCCCTCCTCACCTCTGCACATGCTGTTCCCTCTGCCTGCGGGGCCCTCTCTGCCTCCCCTGTGCCCTAAGCAGCTACTCCGGTTCCCTCTGCCTGCGGGGCCCTCTCTGCCTCCCCTGTGCCCTAAGCAGCTACTCTCATTTGTCTGGCAGGACTCAGCTCCGCACCACGGTCCTCCAGGAACCGTGTTTCCTGTGGGCTCTCCCGTCACTATTTGGCCAGGAAGCTGTGACCACCATGGGGAAATGGGCCCTCTCTGGGATGACAGGGCATGGGGAGAAGGGGAGTGTTTGCGAATAGAACAGGGTCTGGATAAGCTGCTTACAGAGAAGCCCCCATCGACAACACTGACTCCTCCCCACCCCAGGCTGAGTGGGGTCAGGAGGTGCCTCCCGGCTCCTGGCTCTTACCCCAATGGCAAAGCGCTCAACACCATGCATTTTAGGGGAGTTGATGACTGTCGTAAGGTCGAGGGGGTCCTCGAATATGCCACCATCGGTGAGCACCACCATGACCTTGGATGCCTTTCTTCTGGAGCCGTGGCTTGAGGTGAAGATGTTGTCTCTGAGCAGGGGAGAGTAAAGGAAGAAGAGAGCTTTGCCAGAGGCATGACCGACTCCAGGAGAGACTTCATTCTCTGACCTGTATTAGAATGGGGAGGGTTCACAATCCTCCCAAAAGACCCAAAGAAGGGGGTGATGCCCCCTTAAGTCACACAGCGAGGCTAGGCAGAGGGAGGGCTGTAACACAGGTGTTCTTGCTTCTCACCTGCTCCCAGCAGAAAGGTGCTAGCTGGCAGTCTCTTCCTTTTGTGTGCATACAGGAAGAGTAATGACATTAAAATGATAGATAATACTCTATTATCTATCATTTATGATAGATAATATCATATGCCAGGCGTTTATCATGTGCCAGGCACTGCTGTAAACACTATATATATATAAAATTTTTTTTTTCTTTTTGAGACGGAGTCTCGCTTTTTCAGCCAGGCTGGAGTGCAGTGGTGCCATCTCGGCTCACTGCAAGCTCCGCCTCCCGGGTTCACGCCATTCTCCTGCCTCAGCCTACCGAGTAGCTGGGACTACAGGCGCCCGCCACCATGCCTGGCTAATTTTTTTGTATTTTTAGTAGAGATGGGGTTTCACTGTGTTAGCCAGGATAGTCTTGATCTCCTGACCTTGTGATCCACCCGCCTCGGCCTCCCAAAGCGCTGGGATTACAGGCGTGACCCACGACGCCCGGCCAACACTGTATATTTTAACCCATCCAACCGCCACAAAATCTACCAGGTAAGTGCTATTATTTTTCTTTCTTTTTTAGAGACAGCATCTCACTCTGTCACCCAGACTGGAGTACAGTGGTGTGATCATGACTCACTGCATCCTTAGACTCCTGGGCTCAAGCAGTCCTCCTGCCTCAGCTTCCTGAGTAGCTGGAACTATAGGCACAAGCCACTGCTCCAAGCTGTGAGTACTATTATCATTCTCATTTTATTTATTTATTTTATTATTATTATTTTCTTGAGAGAGATGGAGTCTCACTCTGTTGCCCAGGCTGGATTGCAGTGGCACCATCTCAACTCACTGCAACCTCTGCCTCCCGAGTTCAAGCGTTTCTCCTGCCTCAGCCTCCCAAGTAGCTGGGATTACAGGCACCTGCCACCACACCCTTTGTATTTTTAGTAGAGACAGAGTTTCACCATGTTGGCCAGGCTGGTCTCAAACTCCTGACCTCAGGTGATCCACCTGCCTTGGCCTCCCAAAATGCTGGGAATACAAGTGTGAGCTACCACGCTCAGCCTATTTTTCTCATTTTTAAAGTGAGGAAACGGAAGCCCAGGTCACAAGGTCCTTCAGTTTGCCCGAGGTCACACAGATACAAACCAGAGCTGAGATCTGAACCCAGCCAGCCTGTCCACCGAGCACTCTGCTCTCCTGCCTCTCACAAGAGGAAGTCCTTGGAAGACTTTTTGGAAGACAGTCTTGAGGTATCATCCCTCACGTTCTCTCTCAGCCAGGGAAAGGCTGGAACCCTAATTCTCTTCTGCAGTTCTGTCCAGCCACTTCCTCCAAGCATGATGCCACAGAGACTCTGGGCATGGCCAGAATAATTCCTGCAGCCCCCACACTCACAAGACATGTTGCATGGCTGAGGCAGTCTTGGTGACACTCCCCACTTGAGTAATATTCTGGACTTTGGCGAGGGAGGCCATCACATCCTGGCTGTCCCGAAGGTCAAACTCAGTCTGGATCACTCCTCCATACTGCACCAGGGCAAAGTTGCACTGCAGGGGATGGGAAGGAGGGCAGGAGGTTGGAAGAATTGCCACCTCTGCCCCTGAAATGGCTCCCCCTGGAAGCAGCAGGAAAATCCACTCCTTCTACCTTATCCCTGGGCAGAAAGAGATGCTAAGGCAGAGCAAAATCTCTAAGCGAGTGGGGGTGGAGAAGGGTGTGATAGTAATGGCCCCCAATGAATCACAGACTTCTCCCTAGCTCCCTGTGTAGTCCCCTCCATACTGACAATGCGATTGGCCGTGTGACTGGCTTTGGCCAATGAGGCATCAGCAAATGTGATATAATTAGAGACTTGAGCTGGGCGCGGTGGCTCAAGCCTGTAATCCCAGCACTTTGGGAGGCTGAGATGGGCGGATCACGAGGTCAGGAGATCGAGACCATCCTGCCTAACCCAGTGAAACCCCATCTCTACTAAAAAATAC
>NW_012102166.1:531682-535435 GCF_000951045.1 Mandrillus leucophaeus
AGTAGCTGGGACTACAGGTGCACACCACCATGCCTGGCTGATTTTTGAATTTTTTAGTAAAGTCGGGGTTTCACCATGTTGGCCAGGCTGGTCTCGAACTCCTGATCTCAAGTGATCCGCCCACCTCGGCCTCCCAAAGTGCTGGGATTACAGGCGTGAGTCACCATGCCTGGCCCCAAGAGAGAAGCTTTTGTCTCCCCCTTCAAAAAGAGAGCTAGAACCTGGTCAGGCTCTGCTTGCTGTGTGAGCCATTCCCATCACTACCACTCTCTGAGCCTCAGTTTCCCCATTTATAAGATAGAGTGGGTGGAGCTGGTACTGGTCAGGCCTGTAAAGTTCAGCCACTGCTCCCCATCTCAGACTGAGGCACCCCTCACCCTTGGAGGCTGCCAGCCTAGGGGTTGGCTCTGATAGACTCAGAGCAACCCAGATCTGCTCTTCTCACCAGCTTCCTCCTCCTCGTCTTCCTCCTCCTCCTCATCTTCCTCCTCCTCCTCCTTCTCCAGAGCCCGGCGCCACCTGGCTGTGTTCACATCCTCTCCCCGGCTGCCTTCTTTGTTGCTATAGCAGTCTCCAGTGTCCACACGTGTATCTGGATCCAGGAGATTTTCTTTAAAAACATACGTGGAAGAGCTGAGAGTCAGAAAGGCTCCGTCCTCACCTGAGCACGCTCACATGTGGTTCTGCCCTGATTCCTTTTATGCGATGCCTCAACCCTGCCTTGCTCCACCGTGGGCCTGTGTCCCGCTGCATTTGCCGTGAGCTGGTGCCTTTTCTTGGAGACCAAGGAGATCTCTTTAGAGCTATCCAAGGCCAGTGAATGTCCAATCCTTACCAAGGTCGAAGAAGTTGGCCTGAGCCTGGGGACGGAGGTCAGGGCCCAGGAGGCCACAGGTGCCTGTGAGTTCTGAGCTGAGGCTGTGAGGCCGCCGGGCCAGCACTTGAATGCATATCTAGGGGAGGGAAGAGAGGGTAGGGAAACACCAGGTCACCCCCGCGTTCCCGAGCTACAGCCACGTTCTCACCCCCATTCTAGAACTCAGTGGATCAACCAGGCAGGGGGCACAGGAGTGACTGGCCCACCCCTCACCAGGGGTAGGGGTCTGTGCTGGGGTCAAGGCTGAGGCTGACACCTGCATGAGTGTGCTGGGTCACAGGGAACACCTCGGTCAGCCCTGGTATCAGCACAGGTGGTCGGAGCTACAGTCATCCCTGGGGCTGCCACCAGGGAGACGCTAGACTACTCAGTCTCGGAAATAGCATGCCAGTCGGAACCGCTCTCAACACCAGGGTCAACCACGAGGGTTAGCACCAGCCTCCCTAAGGCCCTCCCTCTTGCCCATGCACTCACCAAAACGCCGTGGTGGCTCCGGACAACGGTCACTCCCCGGTGCCTCCCCTTGGGGATGGGGACATGCTCTGAAAAAGTTAAACCCAGTAAGGAGGAGGGAGGGCGGCAGAGACCCAAAGCCAAGGTCAGAGGGCACAGAGCCACCTTGGTCAGGCCCCTATGAGGAACTGTTGGCCACTCAGAGAAGCCTCTAGAAAGCTAGAACGGGGGACTTCAAGGTCAGGACTGGACATGTTCAGGGCTGAGTGCCCATCCCTGGGGCTCATCTGCTGGCCCATTTAGCACATGTCCATTGACGTCTGCTCTGTGCCCAGCCTTGTGAGTGTGGTGATGGGCGTCCAGCAATAGCTGATACCTGCTGCTTTTCCTCAGTGAGCTTGGTCGGACAGGTGGGTGGAGAAGCACTGCCTGGTGGGTGTGAAAGTGCCAAGGAATGTGCAAGAAACCGCGGGACTGGCTGTGTGGACCGAGGAACCGCCAGCCTCACAGACCCATCCTGGGGAATCTTACTGCCCCACAGCCTCAGGGGCAGAAATGGTAGCTCCTTCCTCTTCCTCCCCACTGTCAGCCTCAGGATACTGTTTTATTTTTGAGTCACGGAATCACTCAGTCAGCCCTGCTGGACTGAGATTGAGTCTGTTCAACTGAGTGCCTCTCAGACAAGGATTTCTTTTTTTTAAAACAGAATCTTGCTCTGTTGCCCAGACTGGAATCCAGTGGTGCAATCTCAGCTCACTGTAACCTCCACCTCCTGGGTTCAAGCGATTCTTCTGCCTCAGCCTCCCAAATAGCTGGGATTATAGGTGCACACCACCACACTAATTTTTGTATTTGTAGTAGAGATAGGGTTTTGCCATATTGGCCAGGCTGGTCTTGAGCTCCTGACCTCAAGTGATCCACCGCCTCAGCCTCCCAAAGTGCTGGGATTATAGACATAAGCCATGGCACCCCGCCTCAGACAAGGATTCTACATATATATATATATATATATAGCCAAGAGGTTGTCAGTAAATCTATGACTTGAGTTTGATTGGGTAGGATGGATAGAGTTTAGTTAATGAATGAATCAGGTTCATTCATTCATTCATTCATTCAAATGGCATTTATTGAGTACCTAATACATGCCAGGCCCCATGCTACTTACTAAGATGGCCACAGTTAGACTGAATAGGTAGGGGGTGAATTCCACTGAGGTGTGATGAGTTAGTTGCCTCAGGAAGGGTTAGAGTTTCGAATCAGCCACCACGAAAAGTGTGACCTTTGTCATACTGGTAACCAAAAGACTTACATTATCTGAACTGTCGCCTCCTCTCTTGTAAATGGTGTGGTGGTGAGGATGAAAACTAAATGACTCAGAGGACTGCCAGGCACACGGTAGACACACAATACATTGTAGGGATCGTTTCTGTTGCTAGGATTGCATCAGGAAAGGTGGCCGGGGGTTAGGATTGGGTTGGGGTGGGACTGGACATGGGGATGGAATCTTGCTGTGGGTGATGCTAGAGTCTAGGGGTGAACGGGCTGGATTAGGCAGGGCTGGGGTTGGAATGGTTTGCGTTTAGATGAGGGGGTTTTTGCAAGAAAGGGGGTCCTGGGGAGCATTCCCTGGAGTTGGGGCTGACTTACCTACAGAATGGCAAAGGATTTCATCCTGCACGAGGGAGCATCGATGGAGGGGCACTGGTGTCCTCTCGGTTCTGGGGCTGGTGACCAGGAGCCTGAGTGGGAGGGGAGATGGCAAAGCTGAGCTGGCTGATGTTCCTCGTCTTCTCCCTGCCTGCCCAGCACACTTCCCATTCCGGTTGCCTGGGCTCACAGGCTCCCTGTGTGGCCTGCAGATTCCTAGCCCAGACTCTGAATTACGGGGAAAACATCTGCCCAATCTCTACTTCTACACAGCGCCAGGCAGGAAATGGTTAAATGCAACCGCTCTCTGCCTGCTGCCCACCCTGACAGAGAAGGGGTGATGCTGATGGTTAACAAAAACTCTGCTCGCTCGTGGGGGTAGGGATGGGGAGGCCAGAAAACCGCCAGTGTTGGGGTTGGTTCTGCTGGGGGGCAGTGCTGGCTTCCTGGTGGGCCACCCCGGGGGCCTTCCCTGCCTGGCCTTAGTTCGTGAGACAGCACATGGGTGCCCCTATCCTGTGGGTTAGTCAGAACTGGAGGTTTGGAGGCCGGGTGCAGCGGCTCACACCTGTAATCCCAGCACTTTGGGAGGCTGAGACAGGTGGATCACCTGAGGCCAGGAGTTTGAGACCAACCTGATCAATACCGTGAAACCCCATCTCTACTAAAAATACAAATATTAGCCGGGCGAGGTGGCGGGTGCCTGTAGTTCCAGCTACTCAGGAGGCTGAGTCAGGAGAATGGCGTGAACTGGGGAGGCGGAGCTTGCAGTGAGC
>NW_012102166.1:536169-550313 GCF_000951045.1 Mandrillus leucophaeus
GCCTGGCTAATTTTTTGTATTTTTAGTAGAGACGGGGTTTCACCGTGTTAGCCAGGATGGTCTCGATCTCCTGACCTTGTGATCCACCCGTCTCGGCCTCCCAAAGTGCTGGGATTACAGGTGTGAGCCACCGCGCCTGGTGTAATCATCTCTTTGAAACACTTTCTTCTAGATTTTTCTGTGGACTCTCTCCTCATTCCTCAAGTCTTCGCTAGTGCCTTTGGGGTCTGGCCTCTATCTGCCACCAGGATCCGGGGACTGGGTCACTGTCGTCCTTGCTGGCACACTCTCCCTAGTGATCCCTTCCAAGCCCGTGGCTTCAATACACCTATAAAGGCTGAAATTCCCACCTCTCCATCTGCTATTGGAGGCAGAATAATGGCCCCCCCAAAGACGGCCACGTCCTAGTCCCCAGAACCTGTGAATATGTTGACTTTTATGGCCAAAAGGACTTTGTAGATATAAATAAACGGTCATGAGATGTGGGGTTATCCTGGATTATCTGCATGGGCTCAGTGAAATCACAAGGGTCCTTCTATGAGGGAGGCCCGAGAAACATGGCTGCAGGGTGGCGTGCGCAGGCTGCAGGGACTCAGGGGTCTGTTGAGGCAGAGAGGAGAAGCAGCGAGACTGTAGGGAAGGCTGGGAGCCTCCCAAGGAGGCCTCTCCCATCCCAGAAGCCCCCAGGGCTGTCCCGGGTGGGTTATAAAGCCCCAGTGTAATCACAAAGGTCCTTCTATGAAGGAGGCAGGAGAATCAGAGTCAGAGAAAGACGTGAAGCTTGCTGTGCTGCAGGCTTAAGGAGGAGGAGGAGGCCGTGAGCCAAGGAATGCAGGCAGCTTCTAGAAGCCAAAAAAGGCAAGAAAACAGATTCTCCCCCAGAGCTTCTAGAAGGGACCCAGCCCTGCTGACACCTTTTCAGATTTCTGACCTCCAAAACTAGAAGATAATAAACTTGCATCTGGGCTCAGTGGCTCACACCTGTCATCCCAGCACTTTGGGAGGCTGAGGCAGGCGGATCACCTGAGGTCAGGGGTTCAAGACCAGCCTGGCTAACATGGTGAAACCCCGTCTCTACTAAAAATACAAAAATTAGCTGGGTGTGGTGGTGCATGTTTGTAATCCCAGCTACTCGGGAGGCTGAGGCAGGAGAATCACTTGAACCTGGGAGGTGGAAGTTGCAGTGAGCCGAGATCACACCACTGCACTCCAGCCTGTGTAAAAGAGTGCAAAAAAAAAAAGAGATAATAAACTTGTGTTGTTGTAAGCCACTACATCTGTGGTAACTTGTTACAGCGTCAATAGGAAACAAACAGAACTTGTGGTCTTTCCTGTCAAGTCTGCTTCTTCTCATCTTCCCCGCCACAGGAAATGGCACCAGTAACCACTAAGTCCTAAAGGCGAAGCCCAGGAGGCATCCTCACTTCCGTCGTGTTTTCACTCATGCCCTACATCCAATCCACCTGCCAACCTCGTTGGTTCTTTCTCCAAATTCTTTTTTCTTTCTTTCTTTTTCCTTTTTTTTGAGACAGAGTTTCACTCTTGTCGCCCAGGCTAGAATGCAATGGCGCAATCTCGGTTCACTGCAACCTCTGTCTCCTAGGTTCAAGCGATTCTCCTGCCTCGGCCTCCCAAAGTGCTGCGATTACAGGCACCCGCCACGATGCCCAGCTAATTTTTGTGTTTTTAGTACAGACGGGGTTTTCACCATGTGGGCCAGGCTGGTTTTGAACTCCTGACCTCCTGTGATCCACCCACCTCAGCCTCCCAAAGTGCTGGAATTACAGATGTGAGCCACCATGCCCGTAATTATTTCTAGAAAGCAGCTCTTCTCCAAATGCTCCTTCCATCATCATCCTGCCTTGTCTATGGTAATAGCCTCCTGTTATTTTGTGGGGTTTGTTTGTTTTTCAGGTAACATCTTGCTCTGTTGTCCAGGCTGGAGTGCAGTAGTGTGATCACAGCTCACTGCAGCCTTGACCTCCCAGGCTCAGCGATCCTCCTACCTCAGCCTCACAAGTTGCTGGGCCTACAGGAGTAAGTTACTGTGCCCAGCTGATTTTGTTTATTTTTTTTATAGTGATGAAGTCTCACTGTGTTGCCCAAGCTGATCCTGGGCTCAAGCACTCCCACCTTGACCTTCTAAAGTGTCAGAGAGGCCAGGCGCAGTGGCTCAACGCCTGTAATCCCAGCACTTTGGGAGGCGAGGTGGGCGGATCACGAGGTCAGGAGATCGAGACCATCCTGGCTAACACAGTGAAACCCCGTCTCTACTAAAAATACAAAAAATTAACCAGGCGTGGTGGCGGGCACCTGTAGTCCCAGCTACTCGGGAGGCTGAGGCAGGAGAATGGCGTAAACCCGGGAGGTGGAGCTTGCAGTGAACCGAGATCGCGCCACTGCACTCCAAGCCTGGGCGACAGAGCGAGACTCCATCTCCAAAAAAAAAAAAAAAGAAGTGTTGGAGAAAGACGTGAAGCTTTCTATGCTGCAGGTTTAGGAGGAGGAGGAGGAGGCCATGAGCCAAGGAATTCAGGCAGCTTCTAGAAGCCAAAAAAGGCAAGAAAACAGATTCTCCGCCAGAGCTTCTAGAAGGGACCCAGCCCTGCTGACACCTTTTCAGACTTCTGACCTCCAAAACTACAAGAAAACTTCTATATTAATAGAAGTGAGCCACCATGCCTTACCCATTTATTTGGTTTTTAGTTTACTCATGTAGTTTTTTTGTTTTCTGGTTTTTTGTTTTTCGTTTTTTTTTTAAAGACAGAGTCGCCCTCTGTCACCTAAGTTGAAGTACAGTGGCGTGATCACGGCTCACTGCAGCCCCAACCTCTCAGGCTCAAACGGTCCTCCCACCTCTGTCTCCCAAGTAACTGGGACCACAGATGCGTGCCATCACACCTGGCTAATTTTCTTATGTTTTGTAGAGATGGGGTTTTGCCATGTTGCCCAGGCTAGTCTCGAACTCCTGGGCTCAGGTCATCTTCCTGCCTTGGCCTCCCAAAGTGCTGGGAGTGAGCCCTGTGAGTTACAGTGAGTTTCAGGCATGAGCCACAGCACCTGGCCCACTCATGTAGTTTACACTGTGTCCCTTCTGTCAGTGGCAGCCCCAGTTTCTGGGTGACCAGTACCAGCATTTCCTGCCTCAAGCCCTCCACCATGCTGTTCCCTCCACTGTGCTGTTCCCTCCACTGTGCTGTTCCCTCTCCAGCTTTCTGTTCCCTCCACCGCACTGTTCCTTCTCCAGCTTGCTGTTCCCTCCACCATGCTTTTCCCTCCACCGTGCTGTTCCCTCCACCGTGCTGTTCCCTCTCCAGCTTGCTGTTCCCTCCACCGTGCTGTTCCCTCCACCATGCTGTTCCCTCTCCACCTTGCTGTTCCCTCCACCGCACTGTTCCTTCTCCAGCTTGCTGTTCCCTCCACCATGCTTTTCCCTCCACTGTGCTGTTCCCTCCACCATGCTGTTCCTCCACCTGCTGTTCCCTCCACCATGCTTTTCCCTCCACTGTGCTATTCCCTCCACCGTGCTGTTCCCTCTCCAGCTTGCTGTTCCCTCTCCACCTTGCTGTTCCCTCCACCACGCTGTTCCTTCCACCACGTTGTTCCCTCTCCAGCTTGCTGTTCCCTCCACCATGCTGTTCCCTCCACCTGCTGTTTCCTGTGCCCAGAACCCTCATCTTCCCCTCTCCCCAAGGTTGGCTTCTTCTCCTTCCCCAGTCTCGCCTGTCACCTCCTCATAAATGCTTTCCCAGCCAGCCCCGCCTCACAACCCAGTTACTCTGCTTCGCATCACCCTGTCTGATTTCCTTCTCAGAACCTGTCATCGTCTGATACTGCCTATTATCTGTCTTCCCCACCAGACAGTAGGCTCCCCAAGGATCTTGTCCATCTTCTTCACCATGTTATTCCCAGGGCCTGGAGCAATGCCTGGCACAGAGCAGGGGCTCAGTAAGTATTTGTTGAACAACAGCCCAGGCGACAGCTGAGAGGGCTCATCTGGGGCAAGGCTGAGGGCGGAGAGCTGGGTGCAGCTGAGAGCTGCTCCTCTGTTCGGGCTCTGCAGCTGAGCCCCCAAATTAGGTCGCTTCCTTAGCAACCCTGCCTCTCTCCCCAGCCCCGACCTCAGCCCTAGACCCAGCATCTCCCTCCCTGCTCCCCCATGAAGGGTGGAGTCAAAACCGGGCTCCACCCCAGACCCCGTTTTGGTGCGGTAGGTGCAGGCCTCCAGTCTCTCCTTCTCAGTCCTCTGCCCAGGCTGTTTCCTCTGCCTGCGATGCCTCCTCCTGCAGACCAGTCATCCCAAACCCCAGCTCCTCAGGAAGTCTTCCCAAAGGAAGTGCAGCCTGATCCCCTCCAGGCCCTGCAGCAGCCCTGACTGTAGCACCCCACCCCAATCCCCACCCTTTCTTCCCACCTGGACGGCGCATTCCCAGGAGACCATCACGTACAGCTGTGCAGGCTGTGCACTGCAGATCCCAAGATTGCCATTCATGTCGCTGTCAGGCAATGACATGGCCTGGGCCGTGTGAGCTGCCCCTGCTCCCCACACCTTTTATCCCCTACTGCCAGGGGTCTGCAGGTTTGCTGAGCACATAGCTGACAAACCAAGTAAACATTGACCGACCAGCTGGGCGCGGTGGCTCACGCCTGTCATCCCAGCACTTCGGGAGTCCGAGGCGAGTAGATCACGAGGTCAGGAGATCGAGACCATCCTGGCCAACACAGTGAAACCCCGTCTCTATTAAAAATACAAAAAAAATTAGCTGGGCATGGTGGCGGGCACCTGTAGTCCCAGCCACTTGGGAGGCTGAGGCAGGAGGATGGCGTGAACCCAGGAGGCGGAGCTTGCAGTGAGCTGAGATCGCGCCACTGCACTCCAGCCTAGGTGACAGAGTGAGACTCCGTCTCCAAAAAAAAAAAACATTGACCGACCAGCTCTGATAGACGACTGGCCATCAGCTGACAGCCACCGGGGCCCTATTACACCCTGAACTGGGTACAGCCCAGCAATCCTTGTCCATCTCCTGCTTTTATTTATTTATTATTTTTTCTTTGTTTGTTTTTTTGAGATGGAGTCTCACTCTGTCACCCAGGTTGGAGTGTAGTGGTGCGATCTCGGCTCACTGTAACCTCCGCCTCCTGGATTCAAGTGATTCTCCTGCCTCTGCCTTCCAAGTAGCTGGGATTACAGGCGTGCACACCACCACACCTGGCTAATTTTTGTATTTTTATTAGAGACGGGGATTCACCATGTTGGCCAGGCCGCTCTCGAACACCTGACCTCAGGTGATCTACCCACTTTGGCCTCCCAAAGGGCTGGGACTACAGGCATGAGCCATCATGCCCGACCTTATTTAGTATTTTGTATTTACATTTTTAATAATCTTTTTAACTTGTCACTGACTTGAAGCTCACATCTTGCCTTTACCCAGTTGTAACCTGTCCTGTTCTCAGGGTCTATTTCTTCTTCTTCTTTTTTATTTTTTATTTTTTTGAGACGGAGTCTCACTTTGTCACCCAAGCTGGAGTGCAATGGCATGATCTTGGCTCACGGCAACCTCTGCCTCCTGGGTTCAAGCGATTCTCCTGCCTCAGCCTCCCAAGTAGCTGGGATTACAGGTGCCTGCCACCAGGCCCGGCTAATTTTTATTATTTATTTATTTATTGTATCTTTAGTAGAGATGGGGTTTCACTATATGTTGGCCAGGCTGGTCTCGAACTCCTGACCTCAAGTGATCTGCCGGCCTCAGCCTCCCAAAGTGCTGGGATTACAGGTGTGAGCCCCCGCCCGGCCCTGAGGGTCTATTTCCATGTCTGCTGTCTGTCCCACCCATACCTTCTGGGGCAACCAAAACCCATGATGCTGCCGGCCCTGGTCTCTTACATTTTAGGAGAGGCAATGTGAGTGAGAGGCACACGTCATTCTCAAGCAGGAGCCCAGCCCCTTCCTTTTTCTAGGGCCGAGTCGGCCAGCCAGCGCACTTCCTGCCCCGTGCAGCAGGCCCGTGGTCTCAGGCCCCACCATCTGCAGCAGGGACCCAGAACTGCCTCCCGCCACATCCTCCTCCCCAGCATGTTCAAGCCTGGGAGCCCCTCTCTGCTTCAGCAGGTGTTCAGGGAGGTCTGCTGTTCAGGCAGCCCCGCTGGGCCCTCCCGCAGCCCCTGGCGGACTCAGAGCCCTCTGCACCACGGGCTCCAAACTCTCTCCTGCACCCTGGCCTCTAGGCTTCTGAGGGAGGGGCTGTGAACGTCGGTGGGACCTGGAGCTGGGGCGTGGGGTCACTGGGGTGTTGGTGGGAGGGAACTGGGCAGGAGACGGTTACAGAAAACGCTGACTAAAACCTGCTCATGCACCGCGAACAGTTTGGAAAACTGCGGAACCAACTGCATAACTTCTGACCCAGCAACTCCACTCCTGAGCCCATATGCCCTCCCCCAACATGAGTACATTCTTTGGGATCAACTCTGAGGGGTAAAAAAAAGAAAAAGAAAAAAAAAAACATTCATCCAGCAAAAGGAGGTGCACACCAGTGCTATTCCTCACAGCCCAAGGAAACTGCCCAAATGCCAGTCATCAGTACTGTTCACACAATGGGATACCCCAGAAGCCAGAAGAAGTACCGCCTCGGGCAACACGGTGGATGAAATTCACAGGCCTCATGTGGAGGGAGAGGAGCCCGACAGCGGGGCACACACTGTATGCCTCATTGATATTAAATTCAAAACCAGGCGAGACTAATCCACAGAGATGAAAGGCGGCTGGAAGTTACTCTTGGCAGCAGATGTGTCTGGAAGGGAGTGCGGGGCTTAGAGGCGGCTTAGGCGAGGCAGCTCACGCGCCTTGGATCTGCACGCTGCTTACACGGTGCTTCACTCTGTGGACATTCACTGAGCTGCAGGCTTATGAGGTGTGCATCTTTCCTTCCTTCCTTCCCTTCTTCCCCTCCCCTCCCCTTCCCTTCCTTTTTTCTTTAGACAGAGTTTCATTCTTGTTGCCCAGGCTGGAGCACAATGGTGCGGTCTTGACTCACTGCAACCTCCGCCTCCCAGGTTCAAGCGATTGTTCTGCCTCTCCCAAGTAGCTGGGATTACAGGCACCCACCACCACGCCCAGCTAATTTTTGTATTTTTAGTAGAGATGGGGTTTCACCATGTTGGACAGGCTGGTCTTAAACTCCTGACCTCAGGTGACCCGCCCGCCTCGGCCTCCCAAAGTGCTGGGATTACAGGCGTGAGCCCCCGTGCCCGGGCAGGTGTGTGTTCTTCTGTATGGTATATGTTGATAAAAATTTTACCCAAACCAAACACAATCTTGAGCTTTAATTCATCTTCCTGCCACGCAAAACTCCCTGAAAACGTCACCACCCCTCCTGGCTTCAAACCGTCTGACTCCTCCAAACCCTCAGTGCCTGGGTGACAGGCACCACCCACCTCTCCTAGCTGCCCCCTCTGACTCCTCCAAACCCTCAGTGCCTGGGTGACAAGCACTGCCCAACTCTCCCAGCTTCCTCTGACTCCTCCAAACCCTCAGTGCCTGGGTGACAGGCACCGTCCACCTCTCCCAGCTCCGTCTGACTCCTCCAAACCCTCAGTGCCTGGGTGACAGGCACCGCCCACCTCTGCCCGCTTCCTTTTCTGCTCTCAGCTTTAGCCGCAGGTCATTTTCTCAGTTTCCTGACCTTACACAGCCGGCCTCCAGGCTTCTGACCAAGCTGTTCTCTGTGCCTGCAATCCCCTTCCTGTTTCTTCTCATGCTAATTCCCACTCACCCTGCAAATCCTAGTAGACGCTGATGACCACACCTGCCTCCATACTCCCCCCGTACCTCGGACGTCCCCCACCAGAGCTGTTATTTTGTGGGGTCCTTGTCTCTCTTGTCATTGTCTGGCTTGTGTTTCCCTCATGAGCCCGGGAGCTCCATGAAGGCAGTGACCATGTCTCCCTTACTCTCTTATTCCTGAAATATTGCCTGGTACTGAGTAAATGCTCCATCAATACTGAATGAATGAATGAATGAATGAATGAATTGGCCCCACCCTTAACACTTCAATCTAATGGTGACCACACTTTTTTTTTTTTGAGACGGAGTCTCGCTCTGTCTCCCAGGCTGGAGTGCAGTGGCGCGATCTCGGCTCACTGCAAGCTCCGCCTCGCGGGTTCAAGCGATTCTCCCACCTCAGCCTCCCAAGTAGCTGCGATTACAGGCACCCGTCACCACGCCCAGATAATTTTTGTATTTTTAGTAGAGACGGGGCTTCACCGTATTGGCCAGGCTGGTCTTGAACTCCTGACCTCAAGTGACCCGCCCACCTCGGCCTCCCAAAGTGCTGGGATTACAGGCGTGAGCCACCACGCCTGGCAATGACCATACTTTTGACTGCACCAATGAAACGAGGATCCAGAAAGGACTCTCTAGTGATGCTGGAAACACTGAGCTCTGTTTCCCCTGCAGCTCTCACAACACAAAACAGTCCAGTGACCCCAGGTGAGTGGGGTTTTCCGTCCACACCAGGCAAGCAGTCCTTTGGCAGCCAACTGCAGCTGAGGGTCCTCACTTCAACTCAATTCCAACATGCTCTATTCAGAGGTAGCATCAGACCTCACAGGTCGAGGTCTCAGTCCCACAAGACCGTCCCCCACTTCTGAGGCCAATCACAAGACCCTAGTTATTTTACCTGTGCTTGTGACCAACCAAATATATCAGGGTTCCTGTGACTCCCTTCTTGGGTTCGATTTGCTAGAGTGGCTCAGAGAACTTAGAGAACACTTATTTACATTTACTGGTTTATGATAAAGAACATTACAGGCTGGGTGCCTTGGCTCATGTCTGTAATCTCAGCACTTTGGGAGGCAGAGGCAGGCGGATCACGAGGTCAGGAGTTCAAGACCAGCCTGGCCAACATTGGTTAAACCCCGTCTCTACGAAAAATACAAAACTCAGCTGGGCGTGGTGGTGCGCACCTGTAATCTCAGCTACTAGGGAGGCTGAGGCAAGAGAATCGCTTGAACCCAGTGGTTGCAGTGAGCCGAGATCACGCCCCTGCACTCCAGCCTGGGTGGCAGAGCCAGACTCTGCCTCAAAAAAAAAAAAAAAAAAAAAAGGATATTACAAAGGATACAGAGGAGGAGATGTATAAGGCAAAGTGGGGGTGAGGGGCAAAGCTTCCATACCCTCTCCGGGGCTACCCTCCAGAAACTTCCATGTGTTCCACTACCCAGAAGCTCCCCAAACCCTGTCCTTTCGAGTGTTTATGGAGGCCTCATTACATAGGCATGATTGATGGAATCATTGGCCACTGGTGATCAACTAAACCTTCAGCCCCTCCCCCTCCCGGAAGATGGGGGTGTGCGGCTGAAAGTCCAACCCTCTGATCCTGCTGGGGTCTCTCCAGTGACCAGCCCCCCTTTTGAAGCTATCTGGGGGCTGCCGGTCACCTGTCAACTCATTAGCAAAGAAAAAGACATCTATTACTTTGGAGATTCCAAAGACTTTAGGAGTATATGCCAGAAAATGGGACCAAATATTTATTTTGAGACCAAATATATTTTTATTTGTTATACTGTAAAATATGTATTCAGTCTTGGAATACCAAATACACATTTCACAGTATCAGAGGATCCACGTCTGCCTGGCTGTCGGGGTCATGGCCCAAGTCCCAGGGCCTGTGAGGCTGCCTCAGGAGCCACCACGACCCACCCATCCTCTATCAAGCAAAGCTCCTGCCCTCCCCAGCCAGGGACCCTGAGCTCCTCACCTGGCTCTGCCCCAGTGCCTGTTTGAACCCTGGGCTCACTTGCTCCGGTATGCTGGGTATGAAGGCAACCCTTGACCACTGACCAGCAGCAAAGCAATTGGATGGGCTGGGGTGGGGTGAGGAGGTCACCATCCTAGGCTGGGCCTGCTCAGTGGGAGAGTATACACAGGAAAAGCCCTACGACCACCCAGAAAAAAATGAGGGAGAAATCACTGCTTTGGATTGAAATCAATGACAGAGACGTAACAGCAATATGTAATACATAAACCTTGACCAGATCTGGCTTTAAAACAACACAGCTCTAGAAGTCATTTTGGGGCTGGGCACGGTGGCTCACACCTGTAATCCCAGCACTTTGGGAGGCCGAAGTGGGCAGATCGTTTGAGGTCAGGAGTTCAAGACCATCCTGGCCAACATGGCGAAACCCTGTTTCTACTAAAAATACAAAAAATTAGCCTGGCATGGTAGCGTGCACCTGTAGTCCCAGCTACTTAGGAGGCTGAGGCAGGAGAATCGCTTGAAACCGGGAGGCGGAGGTTGCAGTGAGCCGAGATCACGCCATTGCACTCCAGCCTGGGCGACAGAGCAAGACTCTGTCTCCAATAAATAAATAAGTCATTCTGGTGACAACATGGGAAATTGAAATGAGCCTCAGATCTCATGACCCTTTATGCCAGAGCTTCTCCTAACTACAGACATACTCCTACATCAGCACATGGCCACCATCGCCATCTGAGGGAATGCATATTTTACTTACTTCTTTTTTTTTTTTTGGAGACAGGGTCTCGCTCTGTCACCCAGGCTGAACTGCAGTGGCACAATCGTGGTTCACTGCAGCCTCGACTCCCCTGGGCTCAGGCAATTCTCTCACTTCAGCCTCCCAAGTAGCTGGGACGACTACAGGCTTAAGCCACCATGTCCAGCTGAATTTTTAATGTTTTTTGTAGACAGGGTCTCACTATGTTACCCAGGCTGGTCTCGAACTCCTGGGCTCATGTGATCCACCCGCCTTGGCCTCCCAAAGCGCTAGGATTACAGGTGAGCCACTGCACCTGCCAACCTTTGTATATTAAACTCTACAACTTGCCTTTTTCAACTCACAGTATGTTTCCAGATGGATCCAGGTAAACAACCATTGCACTGGCTTCATTCAGGGGGTCTGCTTTTAGTACAGCACTGTATGAGTTATATCAGTATTTTTCCCATTTTCCTAATGAGGAATATTGTCAGTCTTCCACGATTCCAAACAATCCTACCACAAACATTTTTTGTTTGTTTATTTTTCTTTTTCTGAGACAGAGTTCTCGCACCGTCACCCAGGCTGGAATGCAATGGCACGATCTCGGCTCCCTGCAGCCTCCACCTCCTGGGTTCAAGCAATTCTCCTGCCTCAGCCTCCCAAGAATCTGGGATTACAGGCGCCCGCCACCACTCCCAGCTAATTTTTTTTTTAGTGGAGACAGGGTTTCGCTAGGTTGACCAGCCTGGTCTCGAACTCCTGACCTCAGGTGATCCACCGGCCTCAGTCTCCCAAAGTGTTGGGATTATAGGCGTGAGCCACGGTGCCAGGCTCAGTTTTTTCTTTATTTTTTGTTTCCAAATGTTCTATACTGAACATGTGTTACTTCCATAAGGAACAAAAGAGCCTTAATATGCATTATTTTAAAATTGTCTTTAAGTCCACCCTCCCTCTAGGCAATGGAACAGGGAGAGGCCCAGTGAGGCGCGGGGCTGGGGTTCCGTGGACCCCACAGACTAGCCGGATGCCCACAGCCTCTCTCACGCCTTCTCTCTTTCTCCTGCATGCCCTTCTGAGAGAGAAAGTTCCTCTCCTGACTGTGGGGTGGGGTGCCATGGCCGTCCCTGGGGTCCATCTCAGGTTCCCCGGAAGCCCCCTCAGTCTGAAGGCCTCCTGCCCACCAGCCCTACTCACCAGGTCTGGTTGGTGCCAGGGTCTTGGTGCAGAAGGGAGCTGAGCACAAAAGGGGCACCTCCCTTGGGCGTGAGCCAGGGCCGGGCCACATCCACATTGAAGGCTGCCAGCGGGGCCAGGCCTGGGGGGAAAAGAGGAGCGTTTAATGAAAGAGGCCTTTTACTCCCATGATTCCAGCAAATCCTGTGGCGTCTTTAACCCTGTTTTACAGCTGAGAAAAGTGAGACTCCCCAAGGATCTTTGTGTGTGAGAGAGAAAGACTAGACGCAGGTGTATCTGACCCAGAGCCTCTGATTCTCCTACTAAACCAAGCTGTACCAGTACCCGAGCCCCCGTCCTCCAAGAAGCCACGCCTAGCTCTCCCCAAAGAAGCACTTCCCGCCTCCTCACGCCTCTTACTGTCATCTCTGCACCTGACAAGCTGAACGTACTCACATTACCGCGTCTTGTACCGAAGTGACAGTAGACTGTGAGCCCCAGGAAGAGGGCCTGCTTATGTTCTATGTACCCCTTCAAGCGACCCAAGAGAAAACATGTGTCCCCAAAACTGCCTGCACAAGAATGTTTTATTCGGAAGAGCCCCAAACTGCAAAGAACCCGAATGTCCAGCAACAGGAGAATATGGAAAAACCCACTGTGGTGTATTCCTACGATAGGATCCTACTCAGAGGTAAAGAGGAATGAACAACAGATACAGCAGTGTGACGAATCTCAAAAATCATTATGCTGGCCGGGCGCGGTGGCTCACGCCTGTAATCCCAGCATTTTGGGAGGCCGAGGCAGCTGGATCGCTGGAGGTCAGGGGGTTCGAGACCAGCCTGGCCAACCTGATGAAACCCCGTCTCTACTAAAAACGCAAAAATTAGCTGGGCGTGGTAGTACGTGCCTGTAATCCCAGCTACTCGGGAGGCTGAGGCAGGAGAATTGCTTAAACCTGGGAGGCGGAGGTTGCAATGAGCCGAGATTGCACCACTGCACTCCAGCCTGAGCAACAGAACGAGACTCCGTCTCAAAACAACAACAAAAATCATTATGCTGTGTGGCAGAAGGCCTTACATCTTTCTTCTTTCTTCTCATTTATTTGTTTTTTTTCTTAAATTTATTTACAGCAGAATAGGCTCACAAATTCTATTTTATTCAATGGTTATAATCTGTTATCACCATATTGGTTCTTAAATTGTCCCTTATTTGGCCTTTCCATGAAGGAATAATTGGTACTGGATTAATTCTTTCACCATAAACAACTAGAACACTAGACAAAACGGATAAAACGTTTTCAGACATTTGACAACAGGCAGCGCAGGGCAGTGATCTCTAGAAAACACAAACAAATAACACGAGCCCTGTCATTACCCTCAGCTTTCTTTCTGGAGGAATTTTATGACCTTGATGCAGGGAAAGGGAATTCAAGCAGAGCACAGCAGATTTGTTGAGCGAAGGCAACAAAAATCATATTGTATAACTCCATTTATATGAGGTTCCAGAACCAGCAAAACTGAATCTATAGTAAAAAGAAAAAAAATGCCTAACAGGATGAGACTAACTGGGAAGGGACTAGAAGGAACTTTCTGGAATGATGAAAATATTCTGTATCTTGATGGGTGTTTGAATTACCAAGGTGTGCATGTGTTAAAGCACATTCAATGAATGGTCCACTTAGAATTTGTGCATGTCACTGTATGTAAATATTACCTTACAAAAGAAACGCAGACACATTTTGTTGATATGTATGCTGAAATGTTTAGAGTTGAATTATACATAAGTCAGCAATTTATTTTTATTTAGTTCTTTTTTTTGAGATGGGGTCTCGCTCTGTCTCCCAGGCTGGAGTGCAGTGGTGCAATCTTGGCTCACTACAACTTCTGTGTCCCAGGTTCAAGCGATTCTTCTGTCTCAGCCTCGCACGTAGCTGAGATTACAGGTGCCTGCCAACACGCCCAGCTAATTTTTGTATTTTTAGTAGAGACAAGGTTTCACCATGTTGGCCAGGCTGGTCTCAAACTCCTGACCTCAAGTGATCCACCTGCCTTGGGCTTCCAAAGTGCTGGGATTACAGGTGTGAGCCGCCACATCCAGCCTGCAATTTACTTTAAAATGCATCAAAATATAAGATGGCTTGCTGGATGGGTAGATAGATATATGTGATAAAACAAATATGCAAAAGTGTTAATGATTGTCAAATTTAAGTGTGGTAATGCAGTTGTCCACTGTATAATTTTTCAACTTTTCTATGTATTTGAAATTTTTCATTTAACATTTTTTGGGGAAAAATAGGTATTGAAAGTTTACCTCCCAAAGAGGTTTTGCCAAGTCATACTCCAACCACAGCATGGGAGAAGGTTTGTCTCCCCACAGTGTTGCCTGGACTGACTGTGAAGACATTTTCATCCTTATTTTAAGATTATCTCACCATCTTATTCCAAAATTATTTTTTGCTTTTTTTTTTTTTTTTTTTT
>NW_012102166.1:550363-557015 GCF_000951045.1 Mandrillus leucophaeus
TTTTTTTTGAGATGGAGTTCCACTCTTGTTGCCCAGGCTGGAGTGCAATGACACGATCTCAGCTCACCACAACCTCTGCCTCTCAGTTTCAAGCGATTATTCTGCCCCAGCCTCCCGAGTAGCTGGGATTACAGGCATGCACCACCACGCCTGGCTAATTTTGTATTTTTAGTAGAGATGAGGTTTCACCATGTTGGTCAGGCTGGTCTCAAACTCCCGATCTCAGGTGATCCGCCCACCTTGGCCTCTCAAAGTGCTGGGATTACAGGCATGAGCCACCACGCCCGGCCAATTTTTGTATTTTCAGTAGAGACAGAGTTTCTCCATTTTGGTTAGGCTGGTCTCGAACTCCCGACTTCAGATGATCCGCCCCCCAACCTTGGCCTCCCAAATATTTTTTACTTTTTATTTTATTAAGACAAGGTCTCACTCTTTTGCCCAGGCTGGAGTGCAGTGGTGCGATCTTAGCTCACTGCCACCTTCGCCTCCCAGGATCAAGCGATTCTCCTGCCTCAGCCTCCCAAGTAGCCAGGATTACAGGTGCGCACCACCACGCCCAGCTAATTTTTGTATTCTCAGTAGAGACAGGTTTTCACCGTGTTGGCCAGGCTGGTCTCGAACTCCTGACCTCAGGTGATTCAGCCTCTCAAAGTGCTGGGATTACAGGTGTGAGCCACTGCTCCCATCTCTAATATATATTTACATGGGAAAAAAGCAAGATGAAGTCCCGTTTACAGACTTACCTGTTCAAGTACTGTTCAATTAACGACTTTCGCCATAAACACTCTTAAAAAGCTATACAACTTCTGGCCGGGCGCGGTGGCTCAAACCTGTAATCCCAGCACTTTGGGAGGCCGAGGCGGGTGGATCACGAGGTCAGGAGATCGAGACCATCCTGGCTAACATGGTGAAACCCCATCTCTACTAAAAATACAAAAAACTAGCCGGGCGTGGTGGCGGGCGCCTGTAGTCTCAGCTACTTGGGAGGCTGAGGCGGGAGAATGGCATGAACCCGGGAGGCGGAGCTTGCAGTGAGCCGAGATCACGCCACTGCACTCCAGCCTGGGAGCACAGCGAGACTCCGTCTCAAAAAAAAAAAAAAAAAAAGCTATACAACTTCTTGGCAACACTCCTTTTTTTGGTTGAGTGACTTTTTCATCTCTAAATACACTGGGTAAACATGATATAAGGAATGACATTTGACATTACACTCTCACATGAAGACACACTCACTGATTAACTTACTATGCAACAGTTTCTAGTCCAACACCACCATATGGAACAAATCTGCATTGCATGTCATGTTTGGATAAATCCCAAATGCCTGCTTTTGCTTATGTACGCCGATCACGAGGGCTGAAGCTTCTATGATTCTGAAGTGGGATGAGCGCACAGGCTATTTCCATGTGTTTGGAAGTGCTTTTGGGTTCAGTATTTATTTTGCCCTCAAGGTGTTTCTCTGTAACTTTTGCTATGACTTCATTTTTTATTTTTATTTTTTGAGATGGAGTCTCACTCTGTCGCCCAGGTTGGAGTGCAGTAGCGTGATCTTGGCTCACGGGTTCGAGCGATTCTCCTGCCTCAGTCTCCGGAGTAGGTGGGATTACAGGCGCACGCCACCACGCCCGGCTAATTTTTTGTATTATTAGTAGAGACGAGGTTTCACCATGCTGGCCAGGCTGGTCTCGTACTCCTCCTGACCTCAAGTGACCCGCCCACATTAGCCTCCCAAAGTGCTGGGATTACAGGTGTGAGCTACCACACCTAGCCCCCACTGTCAAATCTTGTCTTCTTCTTTTAATAAGGCCAATAAACCTTCATTACAATAAATTGTATACGGAAACTGTATTTTTATATTCAAAGTATTGTTTTTATTCATCTAAACTTGTTTTATTGGTCAATGAATACATTTTCCTAACAGTAAAAATCATCTGAGTATCTTCGGTTGGGTGGAATGCATCACAATTTTTTTAATGAAATCGATGCAAATATTTTTTCCAGTTAATGGTTGTTTACTTAGCAGTAGAGGTTTCAGAAAGAAAGTAAAATCATTACATGAAGGACAAGTATATAAACGACACTAGCTTCTGTATAAGGAAGGGAAGGAAATACATGCACACAAATATGTTGTTTTTAATTCACTAGGAAGATGTGACAATTTTAAATCTGTATGTATCCAATAACATAATTTCAAAACATTAAAGCAAAAATTGAATTAAAAGGAAAAATACAAAACACTACAATGAAAGCGGGAGACTTCACTTCAACAATCCTTTTATGTTAACTACAAAAGCAGAGCAAAAACTGAGCAAGGATATAGAAGACAGGAACACCACAGTCAGACCAAAAACTGAGCAAGGATACAGAACACAGTAGCAACACAATCACACCAAAAACTGAGCAGGATGCAGAAGACAGGAACAACACAATTAGCAAACTTGACCTGACAAACAGAACGCTGTACCCAACAATGGAAAAATAAACATTTTTTTCTTTTTTTTTTTCTTTCCTTTTTTGTTTTGTTTTTTGTTTTGAGACGGAGTCTCACTCTGTCACCCAGGCTGGAGTGCAGTGGCACGATCTTGGCTGACTGCAACGTCCGCCTCCCGGGTTCAAGCGATTCTTCTGCCTCAGCCTCTCGAGAACCTGGGACTACAGGCGCACACCACCATGCCCACCTAATTTTTCTATTTTTAGTAGAGACGGGGTTTCACCATGTTGGCCAGGATGGTCTCAATCTCTTGACCTTGTGATCTACCTGCCTCGGCTTCCCAAAGTGCTGGGATTACAGGTGTGAGCCACCGTGCCCGGCCCTCAGAAACATTATTTTCAAGTACATGTGAAACATTTACCAAAATTGACCATATGCTAGGTCACAAAGCCTCAATAAATATCAATGAATTGAAATAACTCAAAATATGTTATCTGACTATACTGGAATTTAAACCAATAACAAAAAGAAAACTAGAGGCCTGGCACAGTGGCTCACGCCTGTAATCCTAGCACTTTGGGAGACTGAGGCAGGCAGACTGCTTAAGCTCAGGAGTTTGAGACCAGCCTGGGCAATACAGTGAGACTCCGTTTCTACAAAAAAATAAACAAATTAGCTGCCCACAGTGGCGTCTGCTTATGGTCCTGACTACTTGGGAGGCCGAAGTGGGAGAATCACTTGAGCTCAGGAAGTTGACGCTGCCTTGTCATTCAGGCTGGAGTGCTGTGGTGCGATCAAGACTCACGCAGCCTCAACTTCCTGGGCTCAAGCAATTCTCCCGCCTCAGCCTCCCCAGTAGCTGGGATTGCAGGCATGTGCCACCACACCCAGCTAATTTTTGTATTTTAAGCAGAGATGGAGTTCGCCCTGTTGGTCAGGCTGGTCTTGAACTCCTGATCTCAAGTAATCCACCTCCCTCGGCCTCCCAAAGTGCTGAGATTACAGGCATGAGCCACCGCGCTCAGTATTCAATTTAGTTTTCATTTGTTCATCTGGCCTTTATAAAAATGGCAAGAAAAATTTCTTTTTTTATGGATAAATTATTACTAATAAATGTAGGAAGAATAATAGAACCGAACTATTTGGTGAGTCCTAATGAAACACAATAATTAATTCAGGCCAGGATCATCAATAGGTAAAACTACTAAATGAGAGTCTGATAGACTAACTTTACAATTAGGCTGACACCACCGGAGCCCACTACTCCATATCAACAGCCCCAGGAGTGGGGCTCCCAGGCGTAAGTCCTTCTCGGTGTGACACCCTGGGAAGGATCTAAGGGCCCAAGACTCTGCATTTCCAACAAGCTTGTAAGGGATGCCCACACTGCTGGTCTTCAGACCACATTCTGAGTACTAAGGCTTTAAAATACTTCAGCAAAGAAAAGAAAAAGAAGGGCTAGGCGCGGTGGCTCACGCCTGTAATCCCAGCACTTTGGGAGGCTGAGGTGGGCGGATCACCTGAGGTCAGGAGTTCAAGACCAGCCTGGCCAACACGGTGAAACTCCATCTCTACTAAAAATACAAAAGTTAGCCGGGCATGGTGGCGGGCGCCTGTAATCCCAGCTGCTTGGGCAGGAGAATCTCTTGAACCCAGGAGGTGGAGGTTGCAGTGAGCCGAGATCGCACCATTGCACTCCAGCCAGGGTGACAGAGCGAGACTCTATCTCAGACAAACACACACACATACACACACACACACACACACAAGAAAAAGAAGTTAAATAACTGTAGGAAGTGGGGCAAAATCCTCACGATTGCTTAGTGTATGATCGCCAGAAAACTGAAACCTGATGTTAAACTTCCAGTTTCTAGGCAATTTGGGGAATAAAAAGACAAATCCCGCCGGGCACAGTGGCTCACGCCTGTAATCCCAGCACTTATGGGAGGCCGAGACGGGTGGATCACGAGGTCAGGAGATCGAGACCATCCTGGCTAACACAGTGAAACCCCGTCTCTATTAAAAATACAAAAAACTAGCCGGGCGAGGTGGCGGGCGCCTGTAGTCCCAGCTATTCGGGAGGCTGAGGCAGGAGAATGGCGTGAACCCAGGAGGTGGAGCTTGCAGTGAGCTGAGATCCGGCCACTGCACTCCAACCCGGGTGACAGAGCGAGACTCCGTCTCAAAAAAAAAAGACAAATCCCACCAAGAGGAAGCAAACACACGAGTCCCGAATGTAGATGTTCCGCAACACCTGTGACCAAACTCTGCACTAAATCAAAGACATGAAAGCAGAAAATGGGAATGGGAGTGCACTCTAGACAGAAAGAGCCACAGCAACCACATGTAATGTATGGACCTTGTTTGGATCTTGCTTTGAACAAACCAACTGTTAAAAAGACATTTTGAGGCCAGGCGCGTTGGCTCACGCCTGTAATCCCAGCACTTCGGGAGGCGGAGGCGGGCGGATCACCTGAGGTCAGGAGTTGAGGACCAGCCTGGCTAACACGGTGAAACCCTGACTCTACTAAAAATACAAAAATTAGCCAGGCATCTTGGCGCACACTTGTAGTCCCAGCTACTTGGGAGGCTGAGGCAGGAGGCTGAGGCAGGAGAATCACTTGAACCTGGGTGGTCGAGGTTGCAGTGAGCTGAGATGGTGCCACTGCACTCCAGCCTGGGATACTGAGTGAGACTCTATCTTAAAAAAAAAAGACATTTTGAGACAGTGAGATTTGTATATGAACTAAGTATTTGGAATTAGATGATACTAAAGAATTATCATTAATTTAGTTAGGTGGTAAGAACATTGTGGCTATTTAAGAAAATGTCCACGTTCTTTATTTTTATTTTTGAGATGGAGTCTTACTCTGTCGCCCAGGCTGGAGTGCGGTGGTATGATCTGGGCTCACTGCAACCTCTATTTCCTAGGTTCAAGTGATTCTCCTGCCTCAGCCTCCTGAGTAGCTGGGATTACAGGGGTGCACCACCATGCCCAGCTAATTTTTGTATTTTTAGTAGAGACGGGGTTTCGCCATGTTGGCCAGGCTGGTCTTGAACTCCTGACCTCAGGTGATCCGCCTGCCTCGGCCTCCCAAAGTGCTGGGATTACAGGCATGAGCCACTGCGCCTGGCCCCTCATGTTCTTTAGAAATGATAATGTCCATGGTTTTTGGGAGTGAAATGACACGATGTTTGGGGTTTGGTTTAAAATCATGTTTCGGAAGCATTAACATGCAAATGAATCATCGGAGATCTTGGTAAAATGCAGATTCTGACTCAGCAGGTAATGAATCAGAGTGGGGCCGAAAGTCTGTTCCAACAAGCTCCCAGATGATGCCAACACTGCTGGTCCTCAGATCACGTTTTGAGCAGCCACGCTTTAAATACTTTGACAACGAAAATGAAAAAGGGAACACAAAATAAATTCAGGCTGTGTGGCTGGATCTTGATCATTGTGTCATCCGCTTGATGGACATATTGGCTTTACTATAGTTATCTTGTTTACCTGTGTACATGCTTAAGATTTTATTATCCAAAAATTCCAGACTTGAGGAGGAGCCTGGGGACAGGGCTCTGAGGCCAGGCCCTGCATCTCTCATCTCTCCATTTCCAGGCCATTTCCCTGAGTCTGGCACAAAGTGGATATCTATATTTAATTTAATTTTATTTATGGATTTATTCTTTGAAATGGAGTCTGGCCCTGTGGCCCAGGCTGGAGTATAGTGGTGCGTTCTCGGCTCACTGCAGCCTCTGCCTCCCAGGTTCAAGCAATTCTCCTGCCTTGGCCTCCCGAGTAGCTGGCATCACAGGTGTGCGCCACTATACCTGGCAAATTTTTGTATTTCTAGTAGAGTTGGGGTTTCACCATGTTGGCCAGGCTGGTTTCAAACTCTTGACTTCAGGTGATCCACCACCTTGGCCTCCCAAAGTGCTGGGCTTACTACAGGTGTGAGTCCCCATGCCCAGCCTGATATCTGTATTTTATTCCTTTTTTTTTATACCTCTCCTTGCCTGGAATGATTTGTGGTGATTCATAAAAATACATAATACAGGTAAGATAAACGCTTGCTTAAAATAATGGGGCAGGCAGAAAAGGACAGAAGGAAAATGATAGTTTAAAAAAAGAGGGGGATACAATAAACCAGGAAGGAGGCCAATAGCTAACATGTAGATCAAGCAGTGCCAGCACTTTCTTTCTTTCTTTCTTTCTTTTTTTTT
>NW_012102166.1:558985-571706 GCF_000951045.1 Mandrillus leucophaeus
ATTTTTTTGTACAGACGGGGGTCTTGTTATGTTGCCCAGGCTGGACTCAAATTCCTGGGCTCAAGTAATCCTCCAGTCTTGGCCTCCCAAAGTGCTGGGATTGCAGGAGTGAGCCACTGTGCTCGGCCTTGTTTCCCTATTGCCAGTGACTGCCCCCCTGCCACCAGTGAGTACCATGAGGGCACACACTGCATCTGCCTTGATTGCCACATTATCTCAGGACCTGGCATGGTGGCCCACACTCGGTAGGTGCTGGGAGAGTGGCCGCTTGCAGCCTACACAGACTCTCAAAGGTTCCAGATCAAGACCCCCAGGCAGGGAAGAAGTCTGTACTGTTCCCGCTGCTCCCTCACGAATCCAGAGCTGAGATAAGGGATGCCCAGTAGGGAGTTTGGGCTCCGGCCCCAGGGCCCACGTCACGTTGAGCCCTGTGCTTCCTGGTCCGCCAGGCTGGGGAAAAAAACAGGAGGTCAGCAAACTGCCTAGAGGAGAATTAAAAAGTGCGAGCTGCCAACATGTTACGAGGGGTGAGTGTGGGGCCTTCGTCCCCCCACTTCACTGTCGGTGTCACTGAAAGGCACAAGTGGAGGCCGCAGAGCAAAGTCCAGTCTCCTGTCCTGGGTCTCCGTGGCACCCTCTGCACGCTCCTGCCTCCAGGCCTCGGCACAGCTGCTCCCTCCATCCAGCAGGCCTGCTCACCGCTCTCCACCTCCGTCTGCAAAGCCCGTCTTCTGTGGCCCTGCTCAGCCAGCCAGGAGCCAGGAGCCAGTCCAGACTCTCAGTCAGAGTAACTCCCGGGTCCCCGAGCCCCCTCAGCACCCTGTGGTCTGTCTGGCTCTGACCGAACCCTGAACCCCCTCAGCATCCTGTGGTCTGTCTGGCTCTGACCAAATTCTGTCTGGATCAGGGTGATCTGTGATTCAGTCTCTCTCCCCCGAACCGTGATGTGATCTGAGTCACACACAACACCCCCAGCCACAGAGCCCAGCTCAGCACAGGGCCAGGCCCAAAAGAGGCGCCCTAAAAATGTCAGAGTGGGCCAGATATTCCCTTTCCTCGCGCCACCCCACCCCCGTGTTCACTCTCTTGTTCCACAGAGGGTTCTGCTCCCCCAGAGTACCTGTTGCCTTCCAGGCACCGCGCTAGGTGCTGGGCTCAGAGAGGGGTGTGGTTTGCACACGGCCCATCGGAAGAGTGAATATTTGTGTCTGGGGCTCAGATTCCGTGTGTGTGCCCGATTCCAAAGCCTTTAGTAAAAGCTGGAGGCACTGAGCGGTTGGTAATCAGAGAGAGGGCAGGGTCACGAATGGCCTCAAGAAGCTGGGCACTGCTCCTGCTGTGCTGGCGGCTCACTGAGCTGCAGCAGAGCTCTGCTTAGAGGGCTGGTAACTAGGTCAGCAAGAGCCTGCTGCGGGGGCACGGTGGCATGAGAAACTGTGTACGTGTGTGTGTATGCGCACGTGTGTGCATCCGCGTGTGCATCCGCGTATGCATGTGTGTGTGCATCCGTGTACGTGTGTGCATCCATGTGTGCATCCATCCATATGTGTGCATCCGTGTGTACATCCATGTGTGCGTGTGTGCATCCGTGTGCATGCATCTGTGTGTGCATCCGTGTGCGTGTGCATCTGTGTGTGCATCTGCATGTGTGCATCTGTGTGTGCATCCGTATGTGTGTGTGCATCCGTGTGTGCATGTCTGCATGCATCCATGTGTGTGCATCCGTGTGTGCGTGCATGTGCATGTGTGTGTGCGTGCATGTGTGTGCATCTGTATCTGTGTATCTGTGTGTGCGTGTGTGTAACCGTGTGCGTGTATCCGTGTGTGTGTGCGTGCATGTGTGCATCTGTGTGTGTGCGTGCATCTGTGTGTATCTGTGTGTGCGTGTGTGCATCCGTGTGCCCGTGCGTGCGTGTATGCATCTGTGCATGTGTGTGTGCATCTGTGTGTGTATCCATGTGTGCGTGTAGTGTGCATTCATGTGTGAGTGCATCTGTGTGTGTGTGCTTGCGTGTGTGTGTACATCCGTGTGTGTGTGTGTGTGTGTGTGTGTGTGTGGTGGGGGAGGTCGCTGTATTTGCTGGGCTTTCCCTGAGAGTCAGCTGGTGCCCAGGTCTACCAGGCCTGGCTCAGCTTGTTTCCTCGGACTGGACACGCCTCAGGCCCGACAGTTAGCCTTCGAGCTGCGCCTCCATCAGGAAACCACCTCCTGTTGCATTTCCCACCAGGACTCAGAAAACAGCATCGTCTTGGTAGAGGGTCTTGAGTTCAAATCCTCACTGCCTCGGAGTCACGGAAGGACGCTGGCACCTCCCTTCCGTCTCCCCTCTGGGACACGGGGTTGTGCAGATCCAATGGGGCAACACCCATCCCCAGGTCTGACGCAGGAGGCTCAGCACGTGGAGGCTGAGGTTGGGGAGAGTCACAACCACAGGCGAGGGCTGGCCCTCCCCCTCAAGCCCCCGTCGCATGCTGCAGACTTACAGACACAGCTCCACCGGTGTCTGTCACCGCACTACCCACAGGACCACCTCTCTGAGCTGTCCCCAGCCACAGAGGCCTGCTGAGTCAGACCGAGATCCCCCTCCATCCTGTCAGCCACCACTGTCTCCCCTCAACCCTCTGTCTCCCCCAGCACACTGGGCAATTTACACACGCATTCTCACAGTACAATAAGTACCACTATTCCCAATTTAGGAAACTGAGGCTCATGAGGGCATGATTCACCCACATTGATAGCAGGAGCTGCAGAAGTGGGACTAGATGCAGGGGTCCTGACACCCAGCCCAGAACACCCAGCCGGACCTCATGGGAGGGCTGTGCCTCAGAGCCATCTGCAGCGTGCCTGCGCCGGACCACCCAGCCACGGTCCCCCCACCTCAATCCTCTACACGGAGCCTCATCAACTCCACCCCGAACCTCACAGTCAGCTGAGCCCATCTCTCTCCCTCACCTTTCATCTCTCTAATAACAAGAACGGCCAACAGGCCTTGAGCACTACTGTGTGCTGGAAACTAAACATTTCTTTTCTTTTCCTTTTTTTTTTTTTTTTTTTCCCCGAGATGGAGTCTCGCTCTGTCACCCAGGCTGGAGTGCAGTGGCGCCATCTCAGCTCACTGCAACCTCCACCTCCCAGATTCAAGTAATTCTCCTGCCTCAGTCTCTCGAGTAGCTGGGACTACAGGCACCTGCCACCACGCCCAGCTAATTTTTTGTATTTTTAGTAGAGACGGAGTTTCACTGTGTTAGCCAGGATGGTCTCGATTTCCTGACCTTGTGATCTGCCCACCTCGGCCTCCGAAAGCGCTGGGATTACAGGCATGAGCCACTGCACCCGGCCTCTATTTTTTTTCTGAAACGTTGTCTCTCTCTGTCTTCTAGGTTGGAGTGCAGCGGCACAATCTCAGCTCACTGCAACCTCCGACTCCTGGGTTCGAGGGATTCTCTTGCCTCAGCCTCCCAAGTAGCTGGGATTACAGGTACGCACCACCATGCCTGGCTAATTTTTGTATTTTTAGTAGAGATAGGGTTTCACCATGTTGGCCAGGCTGGTCTTGAACTCCTGATCACAAGTGATCTGCCCACCTTGGCCTTCCAAAGTGCTGGGATTACAGGTGTGAGCCACCGCGCCCGGCCAGGAAACTAAACGTTTCTCATGAGTGTCTCCTCCTCCCGTCTGCCTTCCCCAGCACCTGTGTATGGGACCAAGGCAGAAGCCTCCTTACGAGCCTCTCTGCCTCCCCTCTCCCCCAGATTCCAACTAACACTCAACATACAAGTCTGTCGACAACCCGCTCAAGACCTGTGGCTCCCCACTGCCCTCAGCAGGAATTCCAAGCTCCCCCAGGCCGGCACTCAGGTCCCCACATTCCTCACCCTCCACTGTGGGCCTCTCGGGCTTGGATTCCCGCATTCCTCCACTCACACCACACCTGCCCCACGCAAGGGGACCTCCCAGAGACAGGCAGGGATGTGGGGCTCCCACACAGCCCACACTCCCCCAGCCAGCTCTCCCACACACACTGCACTCTGCTGGCGTTTCACCTTTGCTTGGGCCGCCCCTCGGCCGGGAGTGCCCTTTCCCTACCCCCGTGTTGTGAGACGCTGCTGGGGCTGGAGAGGCTACTGTGTGCACAGCCTGCCTTCTCTTCACACAGGGGGCCAGGACAGGGGTGGCCTTGCCTCTGCCCCCACCTCCAGGCCCCAGTAGGTCCCGATTTGGGGTGGGGCTGGAAGGGGAAGCAACACCAGAGGAGACGGCCTTCCACTCCCACTCACGCTTCGCCTCCATCTTCCTACCAACCAGACTCCTCACACCCCAGGGCTTGGTGCCTCCTATTCCCCCTGCAGAGAAGGCCCCTCTGCTCACCCCCAGCCTGTACTTGCCAAGGACCTCCCCATCCTTCAGATCCCACCTCAGATGCCACAGCCTCCCACTCCCCAAGAACGGAGGTTTTCTATCACGCACAGGCCTGGGGTGATGCCCCGGCAGAGCCCCGGGCCTCAGCCCGAGTGCGTGCCACCAGCAGAGTGGGCCCTGGACTTCTGGTTCCTTCTTCTTCACCCCTGTAAGGCTTTGGAGGCTGACAGGACAGGCCTCTTCACGCAAGGGTGCAAGGGTGGAAACCCAACCTCTGAGACCCAGGATGGAGAAGTGAGTTGATGTTGTGATTGCAGAATGAGTCAGGGGTGAAGACGGACTTGGGGACGGCAGGTCACAGGGTAACAGGGCATGATGGGGCTGGTGGTCAGGCTGTGGGCAGTTCCAGGATTTCAGGGTCTGTCTGCACCCGACTCTTCTAAAATCTCCCTTAGATAATTGCTATTATTCCATCTGCTCTCACGAATAACAAGAAGTAGGCATCACCAGAGTGGGTGGCCTGGAGAGGGTGGAAGGTCAGCGCCAGGCCAGTCCTGGATTCTCTCCAGCCTAAGGAGGCCCGGCCCGGCATGGGATCCAGGGTGCTGGGCCTGGGGCCACAGTCTGAGGAGTCTTTCCTCCCAGCAACTCCTGGACATTTTCTTTCTCAGGCTCTCCTCAGCCCCCAAGACTCAACGCCACCTCACCTTCTCCAGGAAACTCTCCCGGACTGGTCCGTCCCAGTCTCAGGACCTCACAGCGTGGAGCAGAACTGCAGCAGCTTCGTTTCTGCCACCCACACTGGAGCTGCCGGGGCCCTGCTCTCAACCCCTTCCCATGGCTGAGCTCAGCTGTGGGCTAAGTGGTCTCATGGCAAGTCTGCTCCATCATTGCTCTCTGCTGCCCATCAGCTCGGGAAGGGCCTAGGCCTCCGAGGAGGTTTGATCAATGCCATCTGCGGGAAGAGGCACTGAGGTGATGAGTGGTGGCCCCAGAGGCTGCAGGAGACAGATGAGCCACAGGAGGATTCTGGAGCTGGGAGGCAGGACAGAGGCCTGGGCCTGAGCCCCGTGTCTACTGTCAGTTGCTTGCAAGCCTGGGTAGTCACTGTTCCCTCTGTGACCCAGTCACCTCCTCTGTACTGGGAGAGGGTAGACAACAGTCTAGTCTAAGCATCTGCTCCAGGTATTCTCGGTAATGGGAGATCAAAGCCACAAGCCATAAAAACAGACTCCCTACACCCCACAAGGAACTAAAAACAGAGAAGTCTAAATTGTAAAATAAAAGGAAGTTCAACAAACTGTCGATCTTTCCATGGTGACTATTCTGATGTTTTTGAAATATAAAATATTAGGCTGGGCATGGTGGCTCATGCCTGTAATCCCAACACTTTGGGAGGCCGAGGCAGGTCGATCACCTGAGGTCACGAGTTTGAGACCAGCCTGGTCAACATGGTGAAACCCCGTCTCTACTAAAAGTACAAAAATTAGCCGGGCGTGGTGGCGCAAACCTGTAATCCCAGCTACTCCGGAGGCTGAGACAGGAGAATTGCTTGAACCTGGGAGGCAGAGGTTGCAGTGAGCCAAGATCCAGCCTGGGCTCCAGCTGGGACAACAGAGCAAGACTCTGTCTCAAAAAATAAAATGAATATAAAATATTAAAATCTGTCCAAAACCGTGACTTGCTGGTACCCTACACATTGTGGCCTGCTTCCTGGGTGATCTGGCCCCATGGGGGATGCTAATCCAATTCTCCCGACAACCTCCTGAGCGGGGGCAGGAGATCCACGGGAAGTCCGCCCAGATCACCAGGCAGGACCACCCTGGCCTCCCGCCTGGTCTTAGCGGCCTCCAGGGGCTCACCTGACTGTGCTGTCTCATCCCTGGGGGCCCACGAAAGGACTGTGGCTTGGCTTTTGCCCAGAGGCTTCCATGGGACAGTTACTAAAACGGGACCCTCCCAGCAGCAGAAGTGCCTCCCCCACCCCACATACCAGTTTTCGCCCTGGCCCGACAACACAGGAAGCAGGCTCCCCGCCAACACGCTCGCCCTCTACATACAGACACTTGCCCCCGGTCTCTCGTCGACACTCTCTCTCACAGGGTCCTCACCCTCATCAGCCCAACCCCTGCTCTGTCACAGAACGGAGCTCTGCCAGGTGGAGCCTCCATACTCAAAGAACAAACTACAAAGGCAAGCACCTGCCCCAAGTGGGTGCCACGGGGAGAGGGGCTTCGGTGGTCGGGGGAGGCTGGCTGGAGAAGGAACCGAGTGGCAGAGCCCTGAAGTCTGAAGGCCCTGGCTGTTAGAACTGTCAACACAAAGCATCTGCCGCCCTTCCCAACAAGCCTGGGCACCTGACCCACCCAGCAAGACCGCTCTCCTGGAGGAGCTCCCACCCTAACCTCTGGCTCGAACTGAGCCCCATCAGACAGACAGACAGTCAAGGCTGTGGTCTGCAGACATCTGGCTGGAGCTGAGGGCACCACAGCCCCTCAAGGCAGCGGGTAAGGACTTACTGGCCATGCAGAGCAGCGTGTGAACGAGCCACATCCTAGCTGGAGCTGGAGCAAAGGCAGCTGCGTGGGAGCCGAGGCAAGTGAGACACATGGGCCGTGGCCCACTCAGCTTCCCCTCAGCCAGGAGGCCAGGAGGCGGGGACAGAAGCACACACACCAGCAACGACCCACAGGCAGATAGGCACTTTTAATTAGACAGAGACACTCCGGCTCATACACAACCAGCCGTGTGGCTTCCTCAGTTGTGGGCTGGACCCTAGGAGCTTCGGGACCACTGTCAGCCCCACTCTCCCACCCACACTTGGATGGAATGGGGAGCTGAGGTGTGGCCAGGGCCGCAGTTCTGAGTGTCCTCAGCAGAGCCGGAGGTGCAGGCGCAACATGAATCCAGCCTGCCGTCCATATCCCTTTGAGTCAGTCCCTGTCTTGCCTCAGAACCTATCACCAGACATCTCAGCCCAGCTTCCAGTCCAGGGTCCTCAGTGGTGGTTGCCTCAGCACCGAGACAGGGGTCCTCCTCCCATAGGAAGTGCCCCCCGAGTCAAAAACCGGGCTCCTGTACCAGCCCATGCACTCAAGACCCTGGGGCTCTGGAGGGCCAGGTGAGTGGAATCACCGCCTCGATTCAACGCTGGCTGCATTCGTCCTCTTTAAAACCACGAGGACAGCATCCTGATGCGGAAACTGATTGAACAGGACTCTGAGTTACCAGAGTAACAGAAGAAAGTAAAATTCTATCCATCTTCCAACACACCTCTGATCCATCCCAGCATTCCACAGAACACGCCACTGACAGTTTGCGGTCGTATTTAATTGCTGTCAAATCTGTACTGTGTGACCAAGTCTGTGAGATGGACGGAACTGTCTCCCGCACCCCCGCTCCCCAGGCTGCTGGGAGCGCAGAGCGGTGCCGTCACACAGAACTCTCCGCAGGGATGGAACTGTTCTCGGTCGACACTGTCCAGGACGGTACTTACGAGCCACATATGGTACTAAACCCTTAAAATGTCACCAGAACAACTGATGAACTGAATTTTCTATTTTATTTAATTTTAATTAAATTTAAAAAGGCAGGCCGTTCCAAGTCTCTCTCACATGAGTGTCTGCAGCCCCAGGGAGGGAACTCTGAAACGTGACTGTGTTAACAGAGTGGACAATGGTGTTGACTTCATTACTAGATAAAAATCCACGTTATTTTGTTTCTCGCATGGAAAGGTTGCTCGGCTAAGGTTCTGTGAAGATCCGATGACATTTCCAACACTCTGCCTTGTCTGCTTTGCTGACAGAATGCTTATGACTACTAGATCTTGCTCGGTGATGTGAGATTATAATTCACCGGTTTTCATCCTGCATGAAACAGAAGTTAAACAGCAGAGAAGTTAACCAGCTGTAAAAGCAAAATTCCAGGTCTGGTGGTTTTCCTGCCAGGTCATGATGAAACCATCCTACTTCTGTTGAACCTTGTCCCAGGCGGGGTCGGGACCTGTGGCCCACAGCCTGTCTTCCCAGCGCTTCAGGGCTCGTGCCCTCCTCCCCCGTCACTTCATTCTGAGCTCCAAGGGCACCGGGGAGAGTCACAGGGGTCTCCTCTCCCCAGCACTGGCCTAAAGCGGGAAGAGAGCAGCCCAGTCACGGAGCAGAGCCCAGACTGCAGCTCACTGAGATTCCTGAGAGAAGCCTTTGTTTGGAGTGTGAACGGCAGGGTGCCTCGGAGAAGCCAGGAAAAGCTGATGATTGGCTGCCGGACAGGGAGCAGGGCCATTTCTGTACCTTTGCAGACTTCTAGAATGCTCACTCATCCTGCATCCATCCAACATGTATTTATCCAAGCGTCAGTGCCTCATGAGACACACAGTGTGTCATGAGACACACAGGGGTCCGTAAAGCCCAGGGGTCCGTAAAGCCCTCCTGACGGTAACTGCTTTCCCCACAAACCCAAACTGCACCCCCAAGGTCAGCGGGCTGTGTTGAGTAATGCTCCCCGTCACAGCAGCACCTCGCACAAGGCTGGGTGTTTGGCAAATACATACATAACCAAAAGACACGTGAATGTGGTTTGCCAACTCACGTTAAACAAATATTCCGGCACCAACTCGAGGGACACAACGGAAACTGGACTGTACTCTTCACAAACATCCGTGTCATGAAAGACACAGAAAGGCTGAGGACCTGCTCCAAATGACAGCAGGCTGCGGACAGGATAACTAAAGGCAGTGCCTGATCCTGGATTGGATCCTGGACCAGAAAAACAACGGCTTTCAAAATCGTGATTGGGACGGTTGGCACATCTGAAACTTGAACGACAAATGAGCAACTCGGGCTGATCAGAGTATGACACATTTCCCAACTTTGACAGCTGTACCATGGACACGTGAGAGGCTGTCCCTGTTCTTGGGAAACGTTCACTAAAACATCTTATGGATAAACGAGCATGATGTATACAAATAACCCTCAAATGGTTCACGGTTCAGAGAGGACAGGAAGAAAAAGGGGTGAGGGAAGAGAAGAGGGAATGAATGAAAGAGAAAACGTGGCAAAATGTTCTTTGTGGTACCCTTGAAACTGCTGTGATTTTGAAATGATTTCAAAACAAAGTTTTATGTATTTTTTAATGTTTTTCTTTCTCCCCTTGATACCAGGAAGAATAAAGTTTTTTAAATGGCCAGGTGCAGTTATAGTCACAGTTACTTGAGAGGCTCAAGCTACTTGGGAACGCTTGAGCCCTGGAGTTTGAGTCCAATTAGACAACATAGTGTGAACCTGTCTCTTTAAAAAAAGTTGCAAAATGTTCATGGATGGAGGAGACGTGCTTGGCGTCAGGTGAAAGGGCTGTCGATCAGGCACTGTGGCTCACACCTGTAATCCCAGCACTTTGGGAGGCCGAGGTGGGTGGATTGCCTGAGCTCAGGAGTTTGAGACCAGCTTGGGCAACATGGTGAAACCTTGTCTTTACTAAAAATACAAAAAATTAGCTGGGTGTGGCCGCGTGCACCTGTAGTTCCAGCTTCAGGAGGCTGTGGCAGGAGAATTGCTTGAACCTAGGAGGTGGAGGCTGCAGTGAGCCGAGATTGCGCCACTGCACTCCAGCCTGGGCGACAGAGCAAGACTTTGTCTCCAAAAAAAAAAAAAAAAAAAAAAAAAAAAAAAAAAAAAAAAAAAAAACAGAAAGGCCTGCCTGCTGTCTTCAGAGTGAGTCAAAAGCACTGAGGCACAGCCTTCAGAGGCAGGAAATGGTTCTATTCCCCCACTTGCCTTCTAAGTCTTAGGAAGCCAGAAAGAGTGACGACATTGCTGAGACCAGAGCCTAGGGCTGCACAGCAGTGGTACTCATGGCCTTTGACTGAGCGCTCAGTAGGAGTCCTCTGCTCAGTGCCAAGGCCTCACACGCGAGCCCTGATCGGAGCCTCTCAGCCACCTACAAGGTCAACCCGATTCCTCAGATGAGGATGCTGCCTCCGAGAGGCCACAGCAGGAAGGAGCAGAGCTGGGACTCCAAACAGGTCTGCTTCCTCCAGAATCACGATTCTGAGCCACCACAAACTCCTGCCTTCAGCTCTATTGGTGTGTAAACTTTCTGTTTTTTGAGATGGAGTCTTGCTTTGTTGCCCAGGCTGGAGTGCGGTGGTGCCTTCTTGGCTCACTGCCACCTCTGCCTCCTGGGTTCAAGCGATTCTCCCGCCTCAGCCTCCCCAGCAGCTGGGACTACAGGCACCCGCCACCACACCTGGCTAATTTTTGTATTTTTAGTAGAGACGGGGTTTCACCAGTTGGCCAGGCTGGTCTCAAACTCCTGACATCAGATGATCCCCTGCCTTGGCCTCCCAAAGTGCTGAGATTACAGGCGTGAGCCACTGTGCCCAGCTAGGTGGTGTGTAAACTTTAAAAAAGCAGAGATTTCTTCCCACGAATGCAGACTGGGATCTCCACATGACCAGGTGCTGTGGACTGAACTGTAAATGCCCTCCAAATGCATATGTTGAAGCCCTAACCCCCTACGTGGCTCTTCTTGGAGATTCGGCTTTTAGGAAGTAATTAAGGTTAAATGAGGTCATAATCCAGTAAGATTGGTGGCCTTACAAGGGCCGTGTGCAGGCACCAAGAAAAGCCTACGTGAATAAGACAGCAAGAGGGTGCCCACCATGTTGGCATCCTCTGGCCTCAGATCTGTGGGGGACTGAGGGGGTGATGGGACAGGGAGAGAACAAGGAGTGGATTCTCTTGTCTTTTCTTAGAACTAAGTGTCTGGGAGTGGGAGGGCTGCACTGGGTGCTGGGACCAAGGGTACAGGGGCTTGGATCTCTTGTTTACAAGCCCCTACTTCTTTCCTGCTGTCTAACCCATACTCCTGATGCTCCCTGGAAAGGACAGCAAGGGTCCTCACACACACATCAGCACTAGAAGGAAACTGGAGCTCATCCCAGTTGAGCCCTCCATTTGACAGGCAGGGAAGCTGAGGCCCAGGGAGGTGAGGGGACTTGCTCTGTCTTTCCAATTGAGTATGTGGGGCAGAAGGAGTCCCAGGGTCCCAGCCCCAGCCGCCATCCTATTTGACTTTCCCCAACAGGCATTCTACCTGAGCTAAAAGATGCTGCCTGCCTCTCACAGGACCTCTGAGGAGAAGACGGCCACATTACAGGATTGAAAACTACCACGAAAATCCTAGGAAGGGAAAGGAAGGTGAGAATTCTTTTTTTTTTTTTTTGAGACGGAGTCTCACTCTGTCACCCAAGCTGGAGTGCAGTGGCGCGATCTTGGTTCACTGCAACCTCTGCCTCCCGGGTTCAAGTAATTCTCCTGTCTCAGCCTCCCAAGTAGCTGGGACTACAGGTGCCCACCACCATGCCCAGCTAATTTTTGTATTTCTAGTAGAGACGGGGTTTCAGCATGTTAGCCAGGATGGTCTCGAACTCCTGACCTCAGGTGATCCACCCACCTCGGCCTCCCAAAGTCCTGGGATTACAGGCGTGAGCCACCGCGCCCCGCCTGATGATTCTCTTCTGCCAATGGTGTGGGCCTCTCGACCTCGCTAACCTACGCCGGCCCAGAGGTGAGGGCGACAATTTGAGGTAACACAAAGTCTCAACTATTTAAGAATCTGGTCATCCAGAGAGGGCCCCTGGAATTGCTCAAATGAACAGGTAAGAATCCCGAGGCAGGGTACTGACCTTGGTAGGCGAAATACAACCTGTACTCTCGAGTGTTATTGACAATACAGCAAAATTCCACGTTGATGCCTCACAACTACTTAAAACAGGCTTTTTGAAGCAGCATTTCCCTAACCACTCCCAGTAACAAAGTTCTGTGAAATGTTCAGAGAGTTTCATCGGAAAAAAAAAAAAAAAAGGAAAAAAAGCTACAATATTTCTTCTTCTAAGATTTATTTTATAAACACGTAAGAAAAGTTCTAGATATTTATTGCGGGTCTGGTGATGCAGTAACAATCTGGTTTGACGCAAGTGTGCCATTCTCAGTATCAAAAGCATTCTCTTCTTTTAGTTCGTAAAAGAAAAAAACATGGTTTAACTTCTGATTATTAACTTCTTGTTATTATAAGGTTTAAAAGCAATTACTGTACTTAGGTATCAAACTTATTTGTGTAGCAACTAATTCACCCGTGAAGCCAGAGTTTGCCGTGGCTTCACAGCAAATTTTGACTTAAATCTAAAGTGCGTGGGCCGGGCGCGGTGGCTCAAGCCTGTAATCCCAGCACTTTGGGAGGCCGAGACGGGCGGATCATGAGGTCAAGAGATCGAGACCATCCTGGCTAATACGGTGAAACCCCGTCTCTACTAAAAAATACAAAAAACTAGCCGGGCGAAGTGGCGGGTGCCTGTAGTCCCAG
>NW_012102166.1:572596-574751 GCF_000951045.1 Mandrillus leucophaeus
TTTCACTGTGGTCTCGATCTCCTGACCTTGTGATCCGCCCGCCTCGGCCTCCCAAAGTGCTGGGATTACAGGCGTGAGCCACCGCGCCCGGCACACCTCTGAATAATTAATCCTCCCTTTTTCGAATCTGGGGCTCTCATCTAGAATCAGACTAACCTGCAGACAGTGATGCCGGAGCTGGGCTGCGTTACCACAATTCATTCAGTTACCAAACACTTTCGCAGCACTGCTCACTCTGGGCTGGCCTGACGAAAGGATACAGAGACACCACCACAAAGAACCTGGCTCATCAGGAGCTTGCTTACCGGCTAGAAAGGAAAATACAACATGAAAATAAAGCATTGTACGCACATGGCAGAAAAATGACTAGCCTGTCAGTGGGCCCCAGAGCCTCAGAGGATGGAGCCATTCCTGAGGCTGGAGGGTTTTACAGATTCATCCCATCTTTACACAAGACCTGCTGGATGCCAGGCACGCTGGCAGGCACCGGGGAAAGCCCAGTGAACAAGCAGACATGGTCCCTGCTCGCACGGAGCTTACAGTCTAGCAAGACAAACTCGGAACAAGAAGTTACAGTCCAGTGTAGAGGTGTGCAGCGTTACAGGGTACAGTGACTGGGCATTATACACACGTTTCACTTAAACACAATGGTATGTGTCTGAAAAACTTTGTAAAAAAGAAAAACAAATCAGTTGTTTGGGCCATTCCGCTGGCCCCTCCTTCACTCCGTGGGCGCAGACAGGAGGGCGGGCGCGGGCAAGCTCACGCCTCTGCTGCCCCTGCGGCCTGCCTCGGTTCCCAAGCTCCCCAGAAGTGACCTTCTCGCCTAAGTGTGCTTCTAACACCTAAAAACAAGTGGTTTTTGCACAACTCAGCCCTAACTGCAGGCCAATCACTTCACCTGGTGCTCAACCAAACAGTACTCTGTTCCCACATGGGCAAGAAATGACTACATGGGACCTCAAGATGTTGGTCTTCAATATGGCACCTTCCTTAGATTTCTAAGAGGAATTTCAGTTACCCTCCATTTTCACCTTAGACACTGACCTTAGAACTGAATGCTGGAGAGAGCCAAGACTCTTCTGTCTCTTCTGTGGCAGCGCCATGGGACACAGAGGAGCCTAGACCCTGGCTCTGGAAGCTGGGGATTGCCTCCTAGGAGGGCCCCTAAGACCCTAAGTTGCTGAGGGGAACATTGAGGTGGGAGGGGGAGAAGCCTGGGGGGAAGTATTTCGCTGGAGGTAGAAACAGTTCTGTGCACGGTCTGTAGGGCTAGTGAGATCGAGATGCATTCGGGGAACTGGTGAGCAGAGGGCAGGGGAGATGGGGAGAACAGGCCAGGGACACTGCCAGAGGACAGACCTTGGCGAGCCTTATAAAAAGCTATCAAAAAGGGGGGAATTGATGTGTGTACGTATTTTTTGAGACAGGTCTCGCTCTGCTGCCCAGGCTGGAGTGCAGTGGCTTAATCATAGCTCACTGCAGCCTTGAATTCCTGGGCTCATGCGGTCGGGAGTGTGGAATTTCTTCTCAGTGCAATAGTGGAGCTTTGGAAAAGTTTCACGCAGAAGAATCATCGAAGCAGATTTATATTTAAGAAAGTTCATCCTGAAGCATGTGAAAAGGTGCCCAACATCATCAGTCACTAGGGAAATACAAATCAAAAACCACAATGAGGGCCAGGCGTGGTGGCTCATGCCTGTAATCCCAGCACTTTGGGAGGGCGAGGCAGGAGGATCACTCGAGGCCACGAGCGTGAGACCAACCTGGGCAACATAACGAGACCCCATCTGTACAAAATGTATTTTAAAAAGAAAAAATAAAAATAAAGAACTACAATGAGGTACCACTTCACAGCAGAAAACAGTGAGTGTTGGTGGAGATGTGGAGAACCCGGAGTCCTCACACATCGCTGGTGGGAATGGACAATGGAAAAATGACACCACCACCTGGAAAAGCCTCCTGGCGCCTCCTCCAAAGGTTAAAGGTGATCAGGACCCAGCCACTCCACTCCTAGGCATAAACCCAAGAGTCATGAAAACACCTGTCCATGCAAAAACTTGTATGGGAATGTTCATAGCAACATTATTCATCATAGCCAAAAAGTAGGGCCAGGCGAGGTGGCTCACATCTGTAATCCCAGCACTTTGGGAGG
>NW_012102166.1:574916-578829 GCF_000951045.1 Mandrillus leucophaeus
GGAGGCTGAGGCAGGAGAATCGCTTGAATCCCGGAGGCGGAGGTTGCAGTGAGCTGAGATTGTGCATTACAGCCTGGGCAACAAGAGCGAAACCCTGTCTCAAAAATAAATAAAAAAATAAAAAAATATATATGTATATATAATATATATATCCCAAAAGTAGAAACAACTCAAATGCCCATTAACCAATAAGTGGATTAAAAAAAAAGTGGCGTACCCATAAAATGGACTATTATTCGTTAATTTTTGAAAACAAAATACTGATACATGCTATGTGACATGGGTGAACCCCAAAAATATGTGAAGAAGCCAGTCACAAATAGACACATAGTATATGATCCCATTTATACGAACTGTCCAGAACAGGCAAATCCAGAGAGAGAGAAGGAAGATCAGTGGTGGCCAGAGGCTAAGAGGGAAGACGGAATAGGGAGCGCTGCTAATGGGCTCAGGGTTTCTCTGGGTGGTAAAAATGTTTTAAAATTGATTGCAGTGCTGGTGCACAACTCTGTAAATATACTGAAAGCAACTGAAGTGCACACTTTTAATGGCTGAACTGTATGCAAATTATATCTTAATTAAGCTGGTAACAACAACAGAGGTGCATCCTGGCTGCGGTGTGCAGAACGGAGAAAGGGCAGAGACCAGTGAAGAGGCTGCTGTACAAATGCAGCTGGAAAGGACAGTGGCTGAAGTACGGGGAGGGGTTCACAGGATCAGACTACAAGGGGGCCAGAGAAGGAGACTCCATCCTGCGGTGGACGCCACAAGTTCTCCTGTGTACCTGGTAACTCTCCAGAGAGGAGAGTGGGAAACAAACGAGGTATCTGCAATTACCATCAAGCAGCAAACATGGATTTAAAACCTCCTACCTATGAGACTAAGAGGAATACACAAAGTGGGTAGCCCTGTGCCCACATGTGTGGGGAGCGTCCAGGGTAAAAGCACGCCCAGCTGCCTGCCAGAGGCCTGTCCTGACTATCCATTCTCACTCCTAAACGCCAAAGAAAAGGCCTCGTCATTCAGGACACACTCAAGATGTTGCAAGATCTGAGTGACTGAGAGCGGGCTGAAGGGTTAGAGAGGCTAATGAGGCCAGTAACTCCGAGAAGTAAAATCGTCAAACCTGCCTTTCCGGGTTCTCTCTGTGTGTCTGTGAAAACTGAAGGCTACTCAAGTGTGTATTTTTCTTGGTTAGATCAAAGACCCAGTTTTGACTGCACACCACCTCCTTCCAGAATGTCTTTGCTGATCTCCAGCAAGAGACTGGTGAGTGCTGAAAGGCCATGGAACAAATGGGCCTGAGCTGCTGGTGGAAAACCAAAAGCAAAGTCTGGGAAGGGGCATATTCTAAACCCTGCAGAGGCCATGCCAGCTGCGACCCTGACCACAAGACATTTCTGCCCCATTGCAGAACGAGAGACTGCTGGGATGGGAAAAGCCCCTGTCCACATCTCACGCTCACTCTCAGTTGTCTCCTCGGCGCTTCCTCCAGCCACCTGCAATAGAAATTCATGCAGGCCAGGGCACCGCCATCACAGCTTGGGAAGAATAAACCGCCACTGAGACGCACCAACAAAGCCAGGAATTCTGGTACCAGCTCACTCAACTGCTAGATGGGAAAACTGAGGCCCAGGTCCATAGCGCAGAGCCAGGGGTTGGCATCCAGGTCTCTGATTCTCAGACCCCCGCACTTCTCACTCTACCAACTCCCCAACCCCTGACCCTTCTTAAGAACCTGGCTCTCAGCCGTGTGCTTCACAGGGAAAGGAAAGCTGAGGAATCTCAGATGCCTTAAGTCTCAACTGGCGGAGAAACCAGAACCATCTCTCTCCTAGAATCCTATTAGGAAGCTGAAATATATCACAGTTATATGCTCTAATACTCTAAAGGGAGGGAGAAAAAGCAGGTTAATCAACAAAATATGGGACAATACAGTTTTTGTTGCAGCTCTCAAATCTTGCAGCCCTTTTACTTCCTTTATTAATAACAGTGTTCTGCATTCATTCGTGCCACAGTGTAATCAACTATCAATGTGACCATTAGCTCGGCCACAAGTACAGATCGCCAGGATCCAGGCTGCACTGTGTGCGGAACAGCCCAGGCAGGTGAAGAGTTGTGACATCGCAAAAAGGACCACGGCTTACGACCAGCTCTAACTCCCATGTTCCAGCAAACCGAAGCGAAACACTGTTTCTCAAAACTGCAGAGGAATACAAAATTAAATACTACAAAACAAAAATCAGACAGCAAGAAGAAACAATCTACCTCCTCCTAATGGTAAAATAATCTGAAAGGAGTTTAAAAATAAATGAACTAAAATTTTCATAACTATTATCTTTTCTGCCAAGTTTTAAGATGTCTTCAGGTGCCACAACTTGGGGACAGAAAGAATAAATATCAATGTATTAACTTCTAGAGTGATAATAAACAACAGGACCCATCTCAGATGGATGGATTTTTTTCCTACTGGAGCCAAAAAGCAAGCTGAACTCTATGTACAACAGACAGGCTCTACAACTAGAAGCATTTAAAAATAATAAGACTCCTCTCTCTGCCTTCTTCCAAAGAATAGAATATATATTTAACAGCACAAAAGAAGACACCACTCGAGCTTCCCCTTTAGCCAACAGGAAGAATTTCCACATATAAAAACTAAAAATTTAAACTTTCAAATCATTTGTGTTTTAAACATAATACAGACTTAAAAATTCTTTAACATTAACCCATAATCCCACCCCCAGCACAAAAATCAACCCCAAATCCAGACGTCACAGTTTTTTGTTCCTAAAAATCCCACAGCACTGAACTTGATCTTCACATCAAGCTGACAGCAAGTAAGAGGCCCATGACATGAGCAATCCCCGAGGGAAGAACGGAAGCACAGTCAATGCTGCAGCTCTTATCTACCTGGGCGGCACTGGTGCACCTCTGAGGTCAGGTCGGTGAGATTCGCCCCCACACTAGGGTCCCGGAAGGGTGAGCTGGCCGCTTCCCTCCTCTTCCCCCTCGAAGGATGTCCAATAAGCACCTGGGAATTGACTTTTCTTGGGAAAAGGGTGCTGGTAACAGCTGTCAGGGCCAAGGCAATAGTGAGAAGTTCAGTTCTCTGCTCTTTGGATGAACTGTGTAAAACATTTCTTTTAAAAGACACAATGTTAAAAATATTAAGAAAAATGTCTACAAAATCTGGAGGGCTGCCTTTTTCTCAAAGGGTAAAGCCTGTGGGGTGATGGGAAAGGAATCGAGGGCCCAGAACTACGACTCTGCAGCGAAAGATAGAGACGCCCTTGAAAATGTGTCCCATTCTTAAGACGTCTTGCCGAAGTAGCAAGAGCTGAGAGGGTGACTGTGTGAGCAGGAGCGAGAGGGCGCCAGCCCCTGCGGGGGAGGTTCCTACTGTGCGCCCCACCCTGTGCAAGAAGGTCAGGTTTTAGGGCAGTTGCCATAGGCCCCGGGGCATCAGGACTCTGCCTCTGAACCAGAGCTGCTTTCCCGACTAACTTCAATCTGGAGAGATGGTAAGTTATCTAACCGGCTCTTCTTTTGGCGAGACTGCTCTTTCTCCTTAATCAGAGCCCCCCACGCCCTCTGCAGCTCGGAGTCGTCTTCCTCAGCGCCAGGTGCCCTGTGATCCACTTTCTTCGTATTCTTTTCTTTGGTCTTGGGTGCAGATCCTAGGCGAGTCCATAAATTACCTGTTTGGATGAGATGGCATTTCACTTTCACAGTCAGCACTAAGAACCAGGGTGGTACTGAGGGGGCAGTGGCACTGCCAACACCTGCTGTGCAGGAAACGCCATCACAGTGCAGCCTTGGGTAGGTAAAATCTCATTTCCTGGGCCGCAGCCCCTGGCCTGCAAACAGAAGGGTCTGGACCCAGCAGGGGATTCTCACCGTGGGGGACAGGTCA